>NC_090790.1:15486954-15812509 GCF_040054535.1 Antennarius striatus
TTCTGAGTTGTGTCCAGTGAAATGGATCATCAGGCTGGACATGCCAGCTCACTATGTGATGGATCTGAGCCCACCGGTAGAAGCTCCTCACCCACTTCGTAGATGTTGGGTTTATTGGGAGGGCTGCTGCTGATCTCTGCGTAAGGCGAGTCCCGTCTGGCTGGTGACTTCATCTCCTCGTAGCCACACTCTGCGCTCCTGGCTGTCAGTTGAGGAGGGTCCTTGATGGTAGCGTATGGGTTTTCACAGCTGTTTAGGGAACAGGAGCTGGCGTGATAGAGCGTGCCATCCGCCACATCTAGACAACATGGAAGAGGGACACTGAACAATGGCGCCGGCATTGAGATGAGCAGCAGAGTATTTATTTATAGAATTCTAGGACATACCTCCTAAAGAAAGGTATGAACAAACATTTAAATCAGAAAAACTGGTGAGGAAGGTCAAATAATAACTAGACAATCAAAGATAGCAACTTCCAGCATGAATGCATCCCATGCCTCATCTAGTTCACCCATGCCTCACCTAGTTCACCCATGCCTCATAGTTCACCCATGCCTCATAGTTCACCCATGCCTCACCTAGTTCAGTGAAGCAGTTCCTCTGCTTCCAGTCTCTGGGCAGCGTCCCGGTCTGACCAACAGGAGGCGTCCTTTTTCTCTGGTCCACATTATTCAGGTTCCCCAACAACTGGCTGTTCTTGGCCTAAAAACAGTTCAGACTCTTTTTAAAACATTGACTAAACTCTTTGCTGTTACTTCCCTCTGGCTGTCTCCAGAACCCATGTCCATACCTTTCCATACGGGCCTGTGCTGCACTGGGTCAGGGTGTGGTAGCTGGGATTGGAGAAATAATTGCTTGGGGGTCCCTCACAGGTTCTTGGGTGAACATCTGAAAAATAACAAAGTCAAATTCAAATCACAATTTCAGTCTGAGAGCTGAAGCTCTTCAGTCTGACATGACTTGTTTCCTGCTGCATGATACAGATGAGGGACTTCCACTGCACCGCTGCTGGATACAGGTGTGATCAGTGGTCTGGTCCCCAATCACACACTCTGTGAGTACAGGTCTGGTCCCCAATCACACACTCTGTGAGTACAGGTCTGATCCTCAATCACACACTCTGTGGAACACAATTCAGCTCCACCCCTGGATCTTCAGATCTTCTCTCCTATATATGTGTGTATTATTAGGATCTAATGGCTCCAGTTTGATCCCATGCATCATAGTCAGATCCACTGGATCATGTGTTGTAACATGTTATAATGCCTTATAACGTGGTGTTTTATATTTAATTGACAAGCAGAGCAGTGACGATGATTGGAGGAGGGTGACTTTTGCTTTGTGTGGTTTGTGTGAAGATATTTCATGAGTTTATTATATTTAAAATGTTCTTCTGTCTATGTGTCTCAGCAGTGGTTATTCCTTGTATGTGCTGCCAGCCATGTGTGGCATACGAATGATTATGGCCCTACCACCAGATTATCACAATAGTGGAAGTGTAACCTACCTGTGATGGTGTAATCTGCAGTAACCCTCAGAGCAGGACTATAGGTCACAGCTGGCATGGGGGTGTCTTTGCTCTTCTGTTTGTTCCTGTAAATGATGAAGAGGAGGATAATGAAGACCCCCAGAAACACCAGAACGGTGATTCCTGTGATGGAGCCAATCTGGTAGGAGTCCATCTGCATGGTGGCGCTGGTCAACGTGTTGAGGCTGCCCAGCACTGCAACACCCACTGCAAACAGAAGGGGGTTGAAAGACAGCAGCTTGTTAGAGCTCAACACACATTCCTCTGACACTGAACAAGAAGACTGTAATTGGACCAACAAGGGATTTGTGGTGACGCCGCATTGGTTGTTCACAGTAACAGCAAGTACAATCATGTAGTTGTCAGGACACGGCTGCCATTGGTGGAGACACATGAGATCTACAATCTTGAGGGGGGTTGGGGTGGGGAGGCGTTTGGTGGTGTCAGAGCTGCAGTCTGGGGGTGCAGCAGGTATTCCAGCATAGGGGGGTGGGAGTGGGTGGGTGGATGGGGGGGGGGGTTGGGACGGCAGTTCGTGTATTGGGTGACTGATGTCTCTCTTTTCATCCCCGGTCACAATGTTCCACTTGACGGTGACTCCAGTGCAGAATCTGAGTTTTCTGAAAGTTCCTGAAAGCTAAAGGAAGTACCACCTCCAGCTTCCAGAGCCCCTCCCACACAGAAAACTAATACGGTTCACAGGTGAGCCCAGGCCTCCAGACAGTTAACCTGGCTCTGATTGGTTGATCTTGGATTGTTGTCACACCAAATGGAGCTGTTATGAACAGGATTTCTTTCCCAGGTTATTCTCTCATATTAGACGGCTTTAACGTGTAATCACAAAGACTTTTAACTGTGTATAGTTGTGCAGAGTTTCTATGAGGGCAGGATGTGTGCTGTAAAATTCTTATCTGGATGGATTTTTATTGTATTTTATAATTTATTTGCTCACTGTGAATGAACACTGTTGTGCCCGTCCTTTTGAGTTACACAAGGAGTCACGTGTTCCCATCAGAATCAAGTTAATTCCAGAGAAAAGTGATCGTGACGCTGCGCTTACTCCATCCGGTCAGCTTGGAGTAACGGGGCAGCGGCGTAAAGACACAGCATCGCTCTGTTCTGTGACGATCTGCATCTGCCATGTTCTGTTTTGTCTTTTTCATACGCTCCTGACTTTGTCTTTTGTTTATTGGTTTTCAGTTCATGCACTTTCTGTTTTCTGTCACTGCCACATTCTTTATTCTTTGCACCTGGTTTGTTCTCCCCTGATTGTTCCATTTGCTCTTTAGCCAATCCGGGTCTAGTTCCTTCCCAGTGTTCACACCTAGTTAATCAGTTAATCATCAGCTCCACCTGTTCCTAGTTTTGCACCTGGTCTATTTAAGGTCCTTCATTTCTGTTAAGCGCTGTCGCAGTGTAGTTGGTGATTGTTCAGAGGTCCGTGTATGACTCATCGTTATTTCTTGACCGGTCCCCTTACAACCTTCAAGTTTTGCCTTGTCTTATTTGTGAATTTCCAGATTTTGACCTTTGCCTGTTGTGACCACAATTTTGTCTTTTCTGCCCCGTGAATGACCTAGACTTGTTTGTTGGATTACGTTTTTTGCCTGCCGTCTTTGTACTGTCGTTATCCTGAACTTCTGGTTTTGACCCCTGCCTGTTCCTGACATTGGATTAATTAAAAGCTTATTTTTACTTGACCCTTGACACTCGCTCCTGGTTCCTTTGGAAGTCGTAACATGTTCCACCTCCATAACACACTCCCTTCCTCCCCACCCCTCTGATTACATCACCATCAACCTCACCTTGGTCACAGCGAGGTCCCTTCCAGCCTGGACTGCAGTAACATGTTCCTGTCATGTGATCGCACGTGGAGTTATTCATACAGTCACAAGTGTGACGGCAGCCGTACCCATACGATCCCAGAGGGCACTCTACAAACGACAAACAGAACTCATGTGGGGATGACCATTCACACCAGCAGCCCCAAAATATCAGTACATCATGAGGACATGACGTGTTATCAGTCCTCTGGAGAAGCTTCCATTCAAAACACAAATCAACACATCCAATGGTCCACATGCAAACAAGAAGACACGTACTGTGTTCACAGTGGCGGCCCATGAAGCCCGTGCGACACGTGCACTGTCCAGAGATGTGGTCGCAGTCTGCTCCGTTCTTGCAGCCACAGATCTGAGAACAGTCCTTCCCAAAGAAGCCTAAAGGACAGCCTATCAGGAGACACCAGCACAGCAACAGGCCAATGAGGAAGAGTGTGTGTGTGTGTGTGTGTGTGTGTGTGTGTGTGTGTGTGTGTGTGTGTGTGTGTGTGGGTGTGTGTGAGACTAACGTTGTGTGCAGTACAGGCCGGTCCATCCTGGGGTGCACTTGCACTCTCCATCATAGGCGCTGCAGCGGGCCCCGTTGTGACAGTTACAGGTGTGGATGCAGTTTGGCCCCCACTGACCAGGTGGACACGCTGCAACACAGCCACAAGCAAAACTCACTGCTGAGTCATCTAAAGTTCTCTTAAGTCACCGCAAGTCATCCTAAGTCATCTTATGTCATCCCGCTGCATCGTAAGAAAAGACAAGAAAAAACACAAAATAACATGACAACACAAGACACAACACAACACAACACAACAAAATATAACAAACAATACATACCTTAACAGTCAGTCAGTCAGTCAGTCATCTTCAGATTACCACCGCTATATCCGCCGCAGCGGGTCACGGGGAGCCGGAGCCTATCTCGGCGGTATAGGGCGTGAGGTGGGGGACACTCCGGGCACAACGCCAGTGCACCGCGGAGCCACACACAAAGACACACAACCATGCACACACACACACACTCATTCCTACTGGCAATTTGGAACGGCCAATCAACCTGAAGCGCATACTGTTGGAGGTGGGAGGAAGCCGGAGAACCCGGAGAGAACTCACGGAGAGCATGCGAACTCTGCACAGAGCGGGACTCGAACCGCCGTGTTGTGAGGCGGCAGCGCTAACCACTGCGCCACCATGCCGCCCCATACCTTAACATTTAATATATAACATAACACATAATATAACATAAAATATGACATAACATATAACATAAAATATAACACAAAACAAAACAAAATACAGGAAGTGAAATGAACACAGGAAGTACGAACAATTTGCAGAGAGTGAAGATTTTTAGGTCAACTCACATCATCTTACATCACATGAAATACTTCTGAATGTCTTTCTGACTTGTTTAAAATCAAGTTACAGTAGTACAACTGAGAATATTTCTTGAGTACTGAGTCATATGAAAGTGATTGTAATGAAGAAACATTTGAAGTTTCCGGTGAGAGGTTTTGAGGCTTCAGTGCTGAACTCACGCTGGGAGCAGTCGCTGCCGATCCATCCTGGGTAGCACTGGCAGGAGCCATCGATGGGGTTACAGGTGCCGTTGTTGGTGCAGCTGCAGCTCCCTGCACAGCTCTTCCCAAAGAGGCCACTGGGACACACTGCAGACCAGATGTTAAAGTGTTAATTACATGTGTGTTAATTCAGTGACCACAGGTTCAAAGTCCATGAAGTCTTTTCTCAATTGGACTACACCGCCTACTGAACACGGAACGTTTGAACAGTTATACCAATATTCAGAAATGCTTCCCAAATGCTAGATGCCCATGAATGCAGGATGTGAAGCTATTTCTCCTGAAGCTGCAAGGTTTGGATCAGATATTGTGAAAGATTTGTCCCTTGATTCATATCAAGAGAAGACATGAGATGTTAAGTCAATGCAAACTTGTGGTCCATTGCTCACTGCAATTGACCACATGTTTGTGGTAAACTGCAGTGAGCAATCTACATGTAGTCTACAAGGGTGACTCACCCTCGTTACACAGCGTCCCCCTGAAGCCGGGCAGACAGTCACACTGTCCCGTCATGTGGTGACACGGTCCATTACTGTGAACACACTGAGGACAGGTCTGACTGCAGCGGTGCCCGAAGTATCCTGGAGAGCAGACTTTAAAAAAAACAAGAGACCAACATTCAGAATGTTCCAGTAGATCGTCAGGAGGCTGTGCTGATGTAGAACTTACTCCTCTGGCAGGTGGCCCCTCTGTACCCTGGAGCACACTCACAGGAGCCCTCGTCTGGAGAGCAGGAGGCGCCGTTTTTACAGTTACAGAGGAGGGAGCAGTTTGGGCCCCAGCGTCCTTCAGCACACACACTGTCACAATGGATACCTTACACACAATCACACACACAGGAATGCACACATGCAACACGCACACAATTGATATCATTTACAAAAAGTAACAAAACTTTGACTGGTTTGTCAGTCAAAATTTTGAAAAAAAAAAAATAGTGAAAAAAAATATGAAATGCAAAATGTACAAAAGGTTTGAGGACACGAGGCCCCTGGGAGTGATTCCTGTGAGAAGACATGAAGAGAAGTTCTTACCAGTCCAACCAGTCAGACAGTTGCAGTGACCAGTAGAGTGTTGGCATCCGTCAGCGTGGCTGCAGTCACAGCGCTCCTTACAGTCCAGACCAAAAGTACCGTCCTGAGGGCACCAGCAGAGTCAGGTACTAGACTGTTAGTGTGTGTGTATCTGTGTGTGTGCGAGGCTCATACAATCTGACGGACAGACATAACGATGGTTAGCACCTCCCATCGCTTCATGTCCTCACCGGGCAGCGGAGTTCACACCTGTCTCCTCTCCAGCCTGGGGCACAGGTGCAGCGACCGTCAGACGCATTACATCCTCCTCCGTTGTCACACACACAGGTGAAGTTGCAGCCCAGACCCCAGGTTCCACTGGGGCAGTTGATGGAGCAGTCCAGCCCGTACCACCCTTAGTAAACAAGGTCAGTAAGTTTCAAACACCACCAACCCCTGCAGCTAGAATCAAAACCAGTTAAAGCTGTTTTCATAAGTTTTACTTGGCAACACTTTCACTTATAACAATGGTTTTGACTGGAATTAATTCCACCAGCCAACAATCAGAACCATATCTGAGACCACTGTGTTCCTCCTCCGCAAATCACCTGGTCCACAGGTGCAGGATCCGTCCACCGGTGAACACTGAGCGCCGTTCTTACAGAAACATCTGGAGGAGCAGTTGACTCCATGTGTTCCAGCCGGACAAGGGACCGAGCAGTTGGGACCCTGGAAAGGTTGGTACAGATGTAGTTAGAGCATCCTCATCCTCATTAACATCATCATCATCATCATCATCATCATCAATCCATCAACAACACTCAAGAATGATCACTCCATCTGCTGTCTTCACTGGTGTCATTAGAAAGCCTCCAGTTCTATATTGGATTTTTTTTCTGATCCCATCTGTCTATTTAAACCCATACTGATGTTTACTCCTGTTAGGACCCCACAACAGCTTCAGACAAACACTGATGAGATTGCTCTTCTATTGGTTTGGAGTTGTTTGGATCAGAGTAAACCCTGGTTCTGATCGGGCTGAGAGAACTAAAAATGAACAAACTAAGGACCGGATAATGAGTGGAGGACAAATGTTCTGTGACATTAGTGAAATATTTCCGAACATAAAATATTTTGGGGATGACCACCGGCGGTCATCCCCAAAATATAAATATTATGGGAATTATATTTATTGTCTTGATTTCCTACTATAAGTCAGGGGCACAGTTGGAACAAACATCCTGCTAGCTGTCATTAGCCCTGGAAGAACCCTGATCGCCCAGTCATTATTGTTGGTCTTCACACGTAATGAATGGTCTCATCAGTGAACTTTGTGCATGTGTGTTCAAGACCTAACGTTAGTGGGTTTACCAGGAAGCCTGGAGCGCAGACACACCCTCCGGTCACACTGTGGCAATCAGCGCCATTCTGGCACTGACACACCTGCTGGCAGGAGTTCCCGAAAAATCCAGGGGTGCATGTCTTGTTGCAGTAGAGGCCAGACCATCCGGGCCTACAAGTACACTCCCCTGTGATTGGATGGCAGCTGGTGGTGGACAAGGGCACAAACCATAGTTACAAAACACAGTATTTCCAGACATAGTACAGGTGCGCTACAGCCTCTCAAAGTTAACACTAACACCCTTCAGTAGCTCAGTAGCTGCACTGCTAACAGGTGCTCAAGACCAGCTTAAAGATCCTGGAAGCAGAAGTGCTCTCATTGCATGCTATTAGCAAGGCCAAGGTTTTCCTTCCTGTGTTAAGACACACATCAAAATTTGTAGGTAGGTTCCAGTGTGTGCCGGCGTCATACAACACACAACTGGACCCTACACCATCGCTGGCATTCTGGTCTCTGTGGGAAGAACTATAAATGTGATGTAGCAGCAGTGAGTGAGGCACAAGGGAGTCCACCCAGGCGTTTCTGCTGAACCCTGTTAACCAGTCAGCTCAATGCATGAAGACACAATGTCCTCAATGGAAGTACAACATGACAACAGTCCAAACCTGAACATTTACCAGTCCAGGTAACTCCTGGTAGTAAAGTTGTAACAGAGGCTTTTTTATCAGCACACCAATACATTGTTTTCAAAATGTTTTCCATCCCATGCAAGCAAGATTATGTGCACAACACAGGTGGCTTGTGTGGACAACTGGTGGACCTGACACAGTAGTCCACTGAGGAGGAGCAGCTGTTGGTGAGGCACCAGCTGCAGTGACCTTACTGAGCATCCACTATGTCCAGGGACAGTTTACTGAACATCCACTATGTTCAGGGACAGTTTGTAGCTCTTCTTGTATTTTAATTTGAAGGTTTCCTTTGCTGGTAGTCTTGAATTATTACCTGTTTTATTTTGAAGACTCATTTCCAAATTTTCTTTCTTGCTTGTGTACCTCCCTCCTTCCCCCCTCTGAGTGGATTGTTTATTTAGATAATTTTTCCAGGTGAAACTACCTGGTCTCTGGTTTTCATCATCTTGTATGGACAGTTTTCCTGCACTTTTGTTGTTGTTGTTGGACTCACTAAAATCCAACCATTAGATTCCTACTGATACTGGTTACGGGTCCTCAGTCACTTCCACTCATATCAGAACATTTACACACCACTGGTACATGAAACACTTGTTATACTGGTTGTTCCAGCGTACCTGTATGTATTCTTGGCGTAGCATGGACACTTGCTAACACACTGCAGGCCGTAGAGTCCATCAGGACACAATCGCTTGTCGCAGGTCTCCCCTGTGTATCCCAGCTCACATACACACATTCCACTAGTGTGGAGGCATTTGCCGTTGTTCTCACAGCGACAAGTCTTTGCACAGTCGGCACCGTACGTCCCAACTGGACATTCATGTTGGCACCTGTTGACAGTAATCTGATCAATGGAGTGAAGGGAGCAAACATCTGACTGATGCTTCACGTGTAGGACCACATCACATGACAACGGGTACAGAGCACAAAAACAGTAATTCTCCTGGGGTTCTGTTGGTTGGCTGGTCGGTAACTGTAATAACTATATGTAATATACTGACGAAGAACCTTGGCAGTGGTCAGGAGGTGAACTGGCTCCTCCCACTGCCAGCTCACGCTCCAGACGTTTTGGTTCACACGGGTCTTGAACCAGCGACCCTACGGTCACCAGCCCAAGACTTCGTGGACTGAGCTATTGCTGCCCCAGTTTGACTCACAGAAATTTGATTTTAAATTAATGACCACTGAGTGGTGGAGGGGGATGTGGTGACGACCACATTCATACGGAAGCCGTATGAATGTGTGTGTGTGTGACCACCGGATTGGGAGCCTTAAAGCTAGCATTAGTGTTAGCTACACGTGCTGTCCACTGCTCCGAACACGGCGCTGCTGGTTTACCGTTCTCCTGTGTATCCAGGGCTGCAGCGACACTCCCCAGTGGACGACACACACACTCCATCGTTGTGACACTTACACTCCTGCAAACAGTTGTGTCCAAACCTCCCCTCTGGACATGGCTGGCCGCACACAGCACCCTGCAGGTAGCGCGCACGCACACACACACACACACACACACACACACACACACACACACACACACACACACACACACACACACACACACACACACACACACACACACACACACACACACACACACACACACACACACACACTCTTTCAGTCTTCTTTCTTTCCCCACAGGGATCAATAAGTACTGTCTTATCTCTTAACTTTATGTTCAGTATTTACTATTATTATTATTATTATTAGTAGTAGTAATATACTAAATGTTTCTGGTGTCACATGGTGACTGTCAGATGAGTGTTCTAAGCGAGATCCAGAGGGCGTGAAGGTTACTCATCCTTACTGGCTCAAACAGTTAGGGTTAAGGTTAAGGTTAGTTTAGGCCTACCGTCCATCCAGCTGGACAGGAGCACCTTCCCGTCACGTGGTGACAGACACCTCCGTTCTGACATGGGCACCTCTCCTCACACTGCTGTCCATGTTTACCTGGTGGACACTGGTCTTCACAGCTGCCAGCAACACAAAACAGCTTCAGCTTATTATCTGCTTGCAATCGGACAATGTCCATGAAAATTCGATTCAAAATGACAGTTGTTCGCACTCATATACTTCTTATTTCATAAGACACACTGCACAGAAATGACGCATGGATTTATGGGTGTGTTTTTTGGCACATACAGTATGTAACTGTCACACAATCTGGTGCAGTTGGGAGATGATAGATATGGCTTACAAAGCTCCACTGTATCCTGGTAAGCAAGTGCATTCTCCAGTCACATGATGACATGTGGCTCCATTGCGGCATTGGCATGTCTGCTGGCATCCGTTTCCATAGGTACCCGTTTCACAGTGGGTCTCACAGCGCCAGCCTCTGAATCCAGGAGAGCAGATACAGGCTCCGGTGATTGGGTTGCACAAGGCGTCATTCTGGCACTGACATCTGTTACTGCAGTGGGACCCCCAGTGGGTACTGTCACAGGCTGGGGGGAGGAAGAAGGAACAGAAATTAGATTCATTCCCAGTGATTTAGAAATTCCTTTGACATTTTCCTATTTTGTAAATATGAGGAGAGCTTCTGATTGGATCAGACATGAGGACTACTGGTTCACTTTTTTAACCTTTTACCACTTATAATTTAACCACCCAAAGAAATGCACCAGGAACAACAACATGACCCCCAGTAATACCAAAACCAGTTCCAGTCATCATTAAAAACGACAGCAGCAGTATAAAGTAAGGTAAGCCTAGACATTATAGGATGCACATGTTCAGGGCCATTACAAAGCATGTGTGACATTTGATACCATTCTGTAAGATGGCTTTTGAGAACCAGTTGGACCATGCCCTTGTCAAACCTGTCAGGACTTATGAACAAACCTTTTCAACCTAACCCGAACCCTAACCCGAGTTAACCTTAACCACCATTACAGATACAGATTGAACGTGTTCACTGTCATTCTTCCTACACATCCTACCACTGACTTTGAGTACTCAAGCACAATCTGCCCCCTGCCCGGGGACTGAAGGTGGGACTATGGGGGGTTTAAAAGGACCAGAAAATTAGACACACTGAGATGAACATGTATACCGCTCTGGATTCATAGTTCCATCTGTGAAACCTGACCTAGATTAAAGAAGGGCTGAAGTCGTAGACCTCGGGGCCAGACAACCAAACAAGTCTCCTTTATTGGTCCAGAAAGGGTGGGTGGGATGTCTTGGGGGGCATCACATTAGGGTCTAGGTCTAAAGACCTGGTCATTTTACAAAATCCTAATCATAGAGCCAGAGAAAATAATGAATTATTTACTGCAGTGAACAAATTAAGATAAGAACACACATCTATCCTATTTAAAAAAAATTACGATCACAAATGTCAAGAGTTTCTTCAAACCTCAGAATCAGTTAAAGGGTAACATGAGCTAGCAGCTGTTGAGAGCTGGCTCTGAAGGGATGTTTCCATGTGTTCACAGTTGATCCAGTGGACCAGGATTGGTGCTCTTGGGAACCAACAGCAGCGTTCACACAGACAGTTCCCACTGAGGGTTCCCACTGAGGAAACAACTTCACAGTTCTGCTGCATTTACACAACGGGACCATTTGGCTCACTTCCACAGAACGTGTGCACTCAGGGATTCCATGGTTTGAATAAACATATAGCTTCCTTTAAGTATTAATTATTACATAATTAGTTCACCTCACCAGGGTCAGTTTTAACTCATGTTAAAATGTCTTCTACATGTGTGCATAATGCATTAAAGTTGGTTTTTTAACCGATTAATCCACAATTTATTTTTTTCTGATACAAACTATTATATCAGTTATTTTTTTAGTGTCACTATTGATCAGCCTTTAAGACACACATCCACTCATTCACACCTTCAGTGAATCTAACATCTGAGGTGGGGGCATGAGACACTTGTTTATGGACACTGACAATGCGCTCTCAGTCTTCTGTGCTACCCCTTACGTCTGCTTTCATACAGCCTGGAACTGAATGAAATGAAGCAATCCGACTGGAGACCAATGAGGAGGAAGTCATTACCTCCTCTGTAGCTGCCTTAGAGCCTTCATTGATCATTTTCTCTGTTGATGTCGATTATGCACTCATCACTGACCTACAATGTTTGTACTGAGGACAATTTAAAAGATTCAGTTATCTGATGATGAAGGATAGACTGGTGAAAAGTGTTGTGTTCATTTATCCTACATAAATGGAATAAATTGTGACCTGTACAATAATCTTTTTTGATTTCTCATATTGCTTCCATTTTACTTATTTAAATAATACTTTAACTGTTCTTAGCATGTCTGATCTCTTGTATTCTGTAAGGCAATATCAGACCATCAGCTCATAGAAGATGACGTATTTGTGTGGTCAAGACCACGACAAAGTTAAGGACTGTAGGTCAACTGATTAAAACGCAGTATCTCTTGTTGACGACTTCAGATACAGTGCATGTTGTTCCTGTGTTTGCTATATTCTCACAGTTGAACTCAAGGCAGCCCGAGCATCTTGTGTTATCATGTGTGCTAAATCACAAGCTCCAGTGCCCCAGGTCATTTCCCACCACACACGTATTCCCGCCCTTCCTCCACTTTCAGTTCTTGGCCTCAATATTGATCCCCAGATATTGTGTTGGGGCCTGTTGACCTGTGAAATCAGCTGGTGCATTAGAGTCTGTGAAGAGAACAGTGAATGAACAGAGATGACCACATGTCCATTCTTTGAGACGAGATTCTCTTTCCCATTAAAGTCATAGAACATATGAATCAGTGACTCACGCCTTTTGAGCTTCCTCACAGACCTTATCTCCGAGAGGGAGAAATCAGCAGCTTTTCAGCTTTTATGTCGAAGTCAGTTTTATTGTAAATACTTCTCCATGTACAGCACATGCAAAAAATTGAGAATTGAAAATCTAACATTGATTTCTAATATGCTTTCTCTATTGTTTTTTATTGGCAGTAATCAGACGACTAGAACCGGGAGTTGTGTTTCACTGGACCATTAGAAACATCCTGCTGTCAATGGTGACACCCTCATCAGTCTCTTGATTGGGCACTGACGACATAAGCTTCCCTGATTGGTCAAACCCAATCCCAATCCCAATCTATGACAAAATACTAGATGACCTTTTAAACAGCTTTGCATATGTCAAATTCTGTAATTCACAAACCTAAATGTCAAAAATATGACAAGATTACAACAAGAATGAGAATGCCATCATTTATACCAATGTACTGTAAGCCTTACTGCTCGCTGCATTTAACTGCATATACCAGACTGCTCTTCTGACTGTGTGGTGTGGGGTCTTTTGGGTAGACCCGTCTTTGTCTAAGGGTGTTGCCTGGCTTAAAATACACAGGAAGCTGGCATTTGTTAAAAATCCTCCTCAGTTTTGCAGACACTCCAGACACATATGGAATCACTATGCTGTTATACCTGCTCTCTTTCTCTTCCATCCTCACAGGGTTGTTCTGCTTTCTGGATCTTGTGTGAGAACATGCAAACTCTGCACGGAGCGGAAAATGAACCCGGAACTGCCTTGCTGTGTGGTGTCAGCGCTACGCACTGCGCCACCGTGCCGCCCTATAACCAACATGTGTACTGTAAATTCTGGCATTTGAGCTGAGTTAGAGAAAGAGCAGGAATTACATATATTAGATTTAGAGGTTTTGTCAGGGGTACGAAGTAAGTGATGGTAGAAGAATAATGAAATACACCAAGGATCACAGTGCAACCATCCCAGCAAAACTAATCATGAAATGACACTGTGATCATGAAAAACAAATCCTAAAATGCATGAAAGACTGATGACACTGAGAAGCACACAAAACAGGCCTGTTTGAGGCAATGAGAACAGGCAGCATCAGTATGAGTATTTTTCTATTACAAAACCAGCTGAGACCAGCTTGATTTTATTGCCTTCGCTAATGAAATTAAACCCAAATTTAACATCATGAACGGAAAAAATGATAAGGCAGCTCTCTCAATCTATCTGGCCTAAGCTTCTTCTCCCACTCCAGACTCTTACCACTGTCTGCAGAAAAACTGACTTTTATTTCCAGAAAGGTTATACTACTAGAGTGGACCCTGGACTCTGGTGGTCTGGTCTTTAGATTCCAAATATTAAATTTCCTTTTCGAAGAATCCACCTTTCAAAGAAAATATGCTTACACCACATTTGGGAGCTACTGATATGACCATTTCATGGAACCTTCAAACAAGTTTTGGTTTTGTCCATTGGTTCAATAATTCCTGCCCACTGGCTTATAGTTTGTTGAGTTAGCAGTGTTGTGTCATTTGACCCACTTCTATTTTTATATTTGTTGGATCTTCAAAAAAAAGTTCACCAAAAAGCAAAAGAAAACTGAGACTACAAGTTTCAATAAAGCAATATCAGTGTTTTCATTGATAAAAATTGAGTGCTCTTTTAAAAGGAAGGAAAAAGGAAAGCAACCCTTTGTCCACACTATTTATGGGATGGATGCAGACTTACTGACTTCAACTGAGGGAGTAGTCAGGCAGTGGAAAGAGTAGTCTAAGGATCTCCTCAATCCACACTGACTCGCATTCCAGTGAAGGAACAAAGCCGGAGGCTTGGAGATGGTTCGTGTTAGCTTAAGTTAGCTCTACTCTTACAAGAGTTTTGGAGGGATCATGGAAGCTTGTCCAACCCCTTCACATGTGCTTTGTAGACCTGAAGAAGGCTTACGACTGTGTACCCCAAACCAACCTTTGGGGAGTGCTTCGGTAGTATTGAAATACTAATTGCTACAATCCAGAATCTGAATTCCTGTAGTCAGAGTTTGGTTCGCATTGCCAGTAGTAAGTGAGACTTTTTCCAGTTGTGGGTAGACTCCACTAGGGCTAACCCTTGTCACTGGTTCTGTTAAATGAATAGAATCTCTTGTGGTGAAGTGTCGGGGTTGTTGACCTTGGGATTCCATGTTTGCTGTTTGCAGATAATGAAGTCTTACTGGTCTCATCAAAAATGATCTCAAACTTGCACTAAGGTGGTTTGCAGCCAAATGTGAAGGGTGAGGAGTGTCTGGGCTTCCCTGCTCAAACTGCTTCCCTGGAACCCTGATCAGGATAAGAAGTTGAAAATGAGAACAAGATGTTGCAGATTGGTTCAAACCCATTTCTTCCCTGATGTAATATACCCATCAAAACTATGTTCCTGCTTTGACCAATCTTTAACTAAGGCAAAAATGAAAAAACCTAAAACAGTGAGAGGCAGGACCACCCTAGAATAGAGTTAGTGATTCACAGGACCACGTAGAAAGACAATCAACCCCATCACACTCTCACTCACACCAGTAGGGAAATCTTGTTTCACTAATTCACTTCAGCTGCATGCTTTGGTGGTGAAAGACGCCCCAGAACGATTAACTGTCTTCTTCGAGTCCTTTGTGGTGTACTGTATGTCCGTACAGGGTGTGCCTCGTATCAGACTCCTGTGCTCTCCGCTTATCTTGTGCAACGATGGAGCGTATGAGGGGGGAAATGCCGGCCAGTACGTAAATCTCATTATACCATGTATAGTGACAATAAAGGCTTTCTATTCTATTCTAGAGGCACAGGGCTGGCGTTGTCTTTAGGCAGCCTGTGATGATGCGGCAGGTGTTGTTGAGGGCCATGTCTACCAGTGGGAGCGGCTCCAACTTGAGCATGCATACTCTGCCATGGAGAAACACAGGGCTAGGGCTGTGATACGGATGGTTGGTGGATCAGCACCCCACTTTGAGGTCACCAGCTTGCACAGAATATTATTGTGGGTGTTGACCTTGGCTTTGGTGTTCTGGAGGTGGGTTTTGAAGGAAAGCATCCTGTCTAGTGTGACTCCGAGGTACACAGGATGGGGATAATTTAGGAGTTTGTACCTGTCCTATGAGACGTTCATAAGGTTTTAGATCGGTTGGGTTTTAGGTGATTGTTACTGTAGTAGGTGGACATGTCTTGGAGGGCACTTTCCAGGGTGGTTTCGATGTTATTGAAGTTTTCTTGTTGCGTGGTGATGCAGAGGCCATCAGCATAGATGAAGCGTCGGCATTGTGGGGGGAAGTGGTTGGTCATTAGTGTAGATGTTGAAGAGGAGAGGGGCCATTACGCTGCCTTGTCAATCAATCAACTCAATCAACTTTTATTCATGTAGCGCTTAATAACATCTGAAGACATTACAAAGAGCTTTACAGATAGAAAGCCAACAATGCCCTTGTGGTAGGCAGTTTTTTTGGCCTTTCCACTTGTTATTCTTGTTGTTAAATTTAACAAAGAAGTCATTAATTGTGATTAAGAGAACGTGTGCAGCTAATATTAGGGTCAGGAGTGGTAAAATACTTTTCCACAGGACCGGTAATAGGACCTCTATTCTGACTCAATGCACCTCACAACTCAATCTACCAGTCACAAATTTGTATACACACAACCATGTAGGGATGGCGGTGACTAAAATGTAAGGTGCCCCTTCCTCATGCTATAAATGACACAACATAAACAACCAATCAGAGGAATTTGGAGTTTAGTAATTTGTCAAAGGGATACTTTGGCATAAAGAACTGCTGTGATAATGAAGGAGCGACTCATAGCTCACTCAAATTCAAAATGTCATTCAATTGGTGAAGTTAGCACAGACTTCTTTGGGTGGCATTTGGTAGAAATGATGATGAGCTTCAGTGGTGCCCGATTCAACTGAAATGGAGCTGCTCATTTTCGTTAGATTATCAATTTGTGCTGAATGTTTTGAAAATATACATAAAAGACAGCGAAACAACGGGAATTAAGCTTTATGTAGCAAACATTGCAGGTTTACAAGACATTGATGCAGTCTTCATTTCTTACATTGAGAGAAAATGGAAAATTATTAAGTATTCTGCAGAGCAATAGTGGACACAGAAAGAGACATGGTAATGCTTAAAAATACAAAGTTATAGTTGTGTTTTGTGATGGTAGTATGCTGGAATAATAGGAGTAGTCTGTCAGTACCAGTAGTATATCTTACAGTGTGGGAGTCTGGGGACGCACCTGGAAAACTTAAGTCAGTTTAAAAAAAACCCCAATCCATACGAATCATCAATGGAGGCAAAAATTATGACCCATCAAACCCATTATTTGCTTACTTAAATTTTTTTCTTACATTTTGTGATTATGTATTTATAGTATTTTGCAAATTACATTACAGATCGGTGCATGTCTTTTGGTAGTAGTAGTAATAGTAGCAGCAGTAGTATTAGTAGCAGTAGCAGTAATAGTAGTATTAGTAGTAGCAGTAGTAGTATTAATAGTAGCGGTAGCATTAATAGTACCAGTAGTAGTACTAGTAGCAGTAATACTAGCGGTAGTAGTGGTAGTATTAATAGTAACAGTAGAAGTAGTAGTAGTCATAGCAGTAGTAGTAGTATTAATAGTAGCAGTAGTAACAGTAGTAGTTTTAATAGTGGCAGTAGTAGCAGTAGTATGAATAGTAGCAGTCGTAGCAGCAGTAGTAGTAGTAATAGTACTTTTAACAGTAGCAGTAGTAGTAGTAGAAGTAGCAGTAGTAGTATTATTAATAATAGCAATAATAGTACTAGCAGTAGTAGTAGTAGTAGTATTAATAGTAGCAGTAGTAGTAGTAGAGGACCATTCCAGATTTTTGTGTGCCTTTTGCTCTCTGTTGTGTTTGTGTTGGACGGCGCATTAGTCGGTAAGACGACACCACTGTCCGTTGTTCTCCTTGTGAGTTGAGTGTGTGTTCAAAGAAAAGTGTCTCCCACAAAGAAGGGACTTCTCACAGACAGCAACAGCTGGAGGACTCACCACTGGAGCAGTTGGAGCCCCCCCAGCCCGGTTCACAGTGGCAGGTGTTGGGGGCCGTACACTGGCCATGACCACAGCTCTCTGTACAATGAGCTGTAAGGAAGCAAAGATGTGGATCAGTAGAATTCTATCAAGTCAAACTCTGTGCGAATAGACTCATTAATGTGAGGCAACAAACACAAGTTCTGGTAGGTTTTCAACTATCATCTGAGTAGTTGAAACCCATCTGAGTTTCACTGGTATCTAATCGATCAAATTCACCAAAGTGTACACAGAAAAATAATCACATTAATAAAAATGTGCTCATAAACAACTGCAGGCAATGTTCCTGATACTGGAGTGTTGTGCTACTAAATAGCCACAGATCTTATCACAGACAGTCACAGCACACACACACACACTCACACACACACACACACACACACACAAACACACACACACACACACACACACACACACACACACACACACACACACACGCGGCCTGTAGACATGCATCACTGTAGGCATAATATAATAGAGAGATGGTGGAGTGAAGGGCAGCATCCTGGGAACAATTTTTGGGGTGTCTTGCTCAAGGGCACTTTGGCAGTGTTGACAAGGGGAACTGACACTTTTCCAACTGCCTGCTCACCTTCCATACTTCGGTCCACCTGGACTTGAACAGTCACCATCTTGTGGGCTGAGCTCCATTCACAGACGGAGTCGGTATTACTGTATGTATGGAATACAACATTGTTTCCCATCTGACCTCCATGTGGATCTGTCTCTGCTGAACCCTCTTCCCAGTAAGCAGCATGTGATGGGGGCTTATACAACAGAGCCTTGTAAGACCAAAATAAAGTCCTTCTGATCTCCCTAGGCTAATAATTATCATGGTATGTGTTACTGCAGTCTCCGTCTCCACTAATGCACACAGATATCAGTATTTTATTGATCACAACCTCCCTCCACCTTCCTGACACTGGTTGTGCTCACATGCTGTTTTCCTCAGTGTTTCTGCTGGACAACAGCTGTTGTTTGTGTCCTTGTGGTTTCACACCTGTCGGCCTGCTGGCAGCTGACAAACAGGGTGGGAGTCAACAGAAGACACAAATCACCAAGGTTGTTGAACTTCTTCACTGTTTCCCCAGCATGCAAAAGTAGAAAGTACTGATCTGTTCATTTCTGATAGCCATGAGGACATCGGTGAGGGTTAGAGCAGCACGAAACTCCTACGAAAATAATCCCTCGTTCTGCAAAGTAGGACCATGAGATCGGCTGACTCATCGCAATCTGACATGACCCGTTGTAAACTCCCCCAATGCCTGCACCACCACCACCACCACCACCACGAGAAGAGAACCCTTTCACCACCTCCAGTTCACAGGATTGTTCTGAGCTTTTTGCAGCTCACTTCCAGCGTTGTCAAATGGAAGAACTGATGAACATCTTGTCCCAACTTTACACACACTTTACTGCATCAAATTCTGAATGAGAACATAGCAATCTCATTTCTCTTTTTCAACATTTGAAATGTTGTTTTTCTGTTATTTTCAATTAAATATGGGATTTCAATGGTTTGCGAACAACTGCATTCTGTTTGTATTTACCTCTACCACAGAGTCCTAGTGTTTTGAGAAAGGGCTTGTACATCAAGTGTGGTTTAACAAAGGAATAACTTCCCCATTCCCAATCTGAGCTGGAACTGTAGTCCTCCTGGATCAGAGCCTCAGCTCGAATTCTCTGACCTCTGACATCTTTGGTGTCCCAGGTCTGTCTGACAACATTCCCTTACTATCCGATCCCATTCGCCACAAGACTGCTGCTCTCTTACCCTAAGACTTCAAGTCTGATGATATGACCACAAAGTCAATTATCAACCCTCAAGGTAGGGTCTCAAAGGTAATTAAACTGATCTTATCCTCAGAAATGGTATCTCTTAGGTTCAGATCAAGCGTCTGATCATTATGGACAAGGAGAAGGTCACCACCAATCAGAAAGTCTATTGTTTTATTCATAGCTCAGACTGCATGTCATTCTGAGAGTAGCCAAATTCAGATTCACATAGCTGTAAAGTCATTATGTGTGTGTGTGTGTGTGTGTGTGTGTGTGTGTGTGTGTGTGTGTGTGTGTGTGTGTGTGTGTGTGTGTGTGTGTGTGTGTGTGTGTGTGTGTGTGTGTGTGTGTTACTCACGAGCACAGGTTTCTCCATTCTCATAGAAGCCTGGGCAGCACTGGGACTTCCTCCGGTACATGGTCTTCTCTCCTCTGCGATATGCTGTCCGGTAGCTCACCCTAAGTCACACATCGAGGTCACATGACCAGATCAGGGTTAGGGTTAGGCGTAGACACGCAGCTCTTGAACTATGTGCTCATTCCAGCCCTTGAATACATGGAGTGGGACGTAAAGAGTTGAAATGGTTTGTCTGACTGTCTTTATGTGAAGCAGCTTTGATCTGTCCTTTACCTGCACACAGGTGACAGACTCTTCACATGTTGACACATCAACCTGCACTGATTACTGCATCATACAGACCAACAGTCTGACAAGAATGTGCTGCGGACTGCAATGTGTCACGTATTTCATGCTGCAGTAAAAGGTTTAATGTCAGTATCCACTGATCCTACATACTGACAGCTGACGCTTTGTGCTCAGCGTTTCTGTGTTTTCATGAGGATGGCGATCGTTTTCATGCCCGTACTCGTGTGGACATGATTTTTGTTTTTAAAGGACAACTGTTTGTGTCACTGGGCAGAAAGTTGTGTGTACATGTGTGTCAGTTGGCAGACTGGCAGCCAGTTGGGGGGGGTCAACATGAAGAACACCTGGTTGGATTCTTATTGTAGTCTTGGCAGAAAGGTGCTGAATGGTATCAATTATTAGTGGTCCCCTCAACCTCTCTGCTGGTGTTTCTCTCTCCCTCTGTCTCTCTCTCTCTCTCTCTCTCTCTCTCTCACACACACACACACACACACACACAGACACACACACACACACACACACACACACACACACACACACACACACACACTCTAGTCTATGTGCTCCTCACCTGTGTCGGGTACACTTGAACCAGTTGAGGATGTCGGTGCAGCTGGTGTAGTAAATCTGATCATAAGGGTGGGCATAGGACTCCTGGACTGTTACCGAGTAACTGAAAAGACAGGAAGAGACATGGAGCCAGCTCAGTGTAGGAAAACCCCAAACCTCCAAGCCGACCGAACGCTCCCAGCCCTAGCCCCATCTCCACCCCACCCTCATCCCCTTCCCCACATCCACTGTAGCCCTGGGTTTCTGAGGCGTCCATTAGCCGGTGTTGTATTAAGACGGACTGCCTCAAAGGCGAATCAAAGAGACTTTGGTGGGCTGCTGTTAGAAGAGAACTTATGACCAACTCGTGAACGGGTCCGACCACAGGCATACATGTTTCACTTCATTACCCAGTCAGGGAGAGCTGCAGCTCAATTACATGTTATTTTTGCTTTTAGTTAGTGTTTATCTGTTTGTTAATTTTCAGCATTCAGAAAATAGATTTTTGAGGTATTCTTTATTTATGCTAGAGGGCTTGATTCTTTGAAGATTTCCCTAATAATATCATTCAGAAATGATGATTACATTATAAATTAACTTTATTTTTACATTATATATGAATGAGAACCGTGGAAAAAAAGCTCCCTTTTTCTCCATGATGGCAACAAGATGAAGACAAAACAAACTAATATTGAACAATGACTACTGTTGAACTAACTAAAAAAAACAATCTAAAAACGTCTTTTTAGACAGTATTTTCAATCACATGCTCTCTTCATTACACAATGTGTAAAGCAAGTGTGCTACAGCAGCTAAGGTCAAAGGGGGCACGTGCAACAGATACGACCAAACCTGGTCGAGTGACCACTATTAGAAGGTCACAACAACCACTTCTTCACTGTCCCATTTTACGCTACAGTAACATATACATCTCCTGTTTAAGACCCCCATTGGCTCAATATGACCAGCAGAGCTGGACACCTGCCAGCAGCCAATCACTGGAGACCTGCTAGAAATCAATCACTAGAGACCTGCCAGCAGCCAATCACCTTTTGAGCTTTAATTGGTAATTAATTCAAAACAAGTGGCATAATGTGGACTTTCCCGGCCGCCCACACTGAGGTCCTCGGAGAGCTACAGGTCCTGTTCCTGCTTATTTGTTTCTACTTTCCTTTTTCTTATGGTTTAGCTGAAGATTTGTGTCAAGATTGGGGTCAGGACCCACATGCATAACTCCAGAGTAGCAGTTCTTATTCATGATTAAATTCAATGAAAAAATCCCACAACAAATTCGGCCTCACCTCCTGACATACGTACTTCAGCACAGCAGAGCAACATGACAAAAATACAGAACCGTGACAATCCAGGCAAATAAAGAATAAACAAATAAAACAACACACACACACACACACACACACACACACACACACACACACACACACACACACACACACACGTCTTTTCTTGGTATATTTAATAACTGAACCTGGTTAACATGAATACATAATATGAGTAATATTTACAATAGTTAATTTTGTGTCACAACTTTCCCCAAACATCTTGTCCCATGAAGGTCAGTTTGATAAACTGTTTGAGTCCCTCTGAAGCTTCCTCTGCCATTAGCCGGCATACCAACACAGAGGGAGGTGTGTTTGCAGCTGTTTCCTCAAATTAGTAAGTGTAAGGTAATATGGCTGAGAAATCCTCCTCCACTTTCCCCAAACAGGGGAAAATGTGCTTTTAATTTTTTTAATGATAGATATCAGCATCAAACGTCCACATGTTGTTTCAAACTTACATATAAACATTTGTTTTTAATGGAGGCCACATGAAAGACATCCATTCACTCAAACATACACACACACACACACACACACACACACACATACACACACACACTTACTAACTCCACCCAGAAAGGACTCGAACCTGGAACCTTCCTGCTGTGAAGCAACAGCATTACCCACTGTGCCACCGTGTCACCCCATTATCAATATCATCAATTGAACACACGTACAATTCCTTTATTAAATAGTAAAACAATCAGAATGCTGAAGGCTTACGGGGGCAAACCCAGACTGATAAACAGCTCATGGCTAAAAACAGGAAAAAAAACAAGAAAAACTATAGAGGGCTGATGCTGAAAGATTTGCAAGAAGGTTGAGTCAAGCCTGGAATCAGAAGACCAAAACCTATTCATTCCGACTGTCCAAGAAGAGGGGGACAAGGTGCCTCAAGCATGTGGCATGAAACAGTTCTGGAAGCTTCTTTAGGATTGATAAGACGACCTAATCCATCCTCACATCTGCATAACAAATCACAGTCATGCTCTTACATCCCAGCAGGTAGTGTGAGTAGCGCTGTGTTCAGTCTTTTTCTTTCCAAACGCTATTTTTCTATACAATGTGGGAGATTGGCTCCCTCATAATATCCTCCAAGTCTTAATATGCATAAATCAAAATCTGTACCTTGACCACGTAACCTACGCGGATTACTTCTGGTCTGTTGTCATGGTGGCTTGTCAAATCGGGGCTCCATTGACGAAGGCTGGTTAGAGTTGCGTCGCACCTGCTAAACTCCGGGTGATCTTACCGTTTGTGAATCTGGAAACCCTGGTTTACAGGCTCAGGGTAAGTCAACCCAGAGCCACAGGTTTGACTCAGGGTTTGTTAACCCTGCTTTGTAGAACAGACTCCAGGTCACAAACATATCATGATGACAACCAGCTATTAACCAGTCACTGTGTTTCTTTTCCACCCAACCGGTCAAGGTGGATGGCTGCCCAAAAGACTCTGGGTCCTGTCCAGAGTTTCTTCCTCAATGAGGGAGTTTTTCTCCGCCACTGTTGCTTATGCTTGCTCTGGAAGGTTCTGTTGGGTTTCTCTGCCTGTTAAAGCACTTTGGAATGTCTGTTGACATGATTAAGCGCTTTGTGAATAAACTTGATTGATTGATTGAACTTGTGTTAAAGATATCGAACCAAACACGACCAAAGCATTGTGACTGACCTCTCCCAGTGGCTGCAGACATTGGGATCCTCCAGGTTGAGGGAAGAAGTGATGCAGGGCAATAACCAGGAGGCCACAGCCAATAGCAGTGCTCGGTTGCAGCACAGTGATGCCGCCATGTCAGTCAATGCTGCACCTTCAGGCAGGAGAGGAGGAGGAAAGACTTACTACAAGTTAACCGTCTGCATCCGATTGTCCCACCACCACCAACTTATTAGTAACAAGTTCAAACAGTAAAAAAAATATTTTTTGAACAACATACGATAAAATACAAAAAATTTATTGTATTTTTTGGAAAAACACACACACACACACACACACACACCATGGGGTTTTCTTTGGACATTTTCACCAACTGCTCCGGTTCTCGCTGTTAGCATGTTGTTAAACTTAGAGGTTCGTCTAAGGATTCTTCAGGGGTTTAATGAAACTCTGCTTCCATTGAAAGTGCTTATTTCCACACATCATCTTGATGTTTACTGATCTTTGTTCAATAAGTTTTCAGTTTGCTCACTTAGGTCATTAAAATCGGTCCACTGTGCTTCCAATATTCTTCCTTCTCCCATCCGTTTAACTAACAGAACTCGAAGAAGGGAATTGGATGCTGTGGTGTCAGGGTAGCGATGTGAGTGCAAGCAAGACCAGTACTGGTATCAAAGGAACTGTTTCTCATTATTCACCAGTACAACAGACATGAAATGTGATATCATGTCACAGAAAACTACTTTTCTTCTCCTGTGAATTCAATATAATGTCGTTGAAAACAGGGAGAAGCAGGACTATTTTTCTTGGAACTTTATGATATAATCTTTGGTTATAACCTGAAATCAGCAAGAATTAAACCAGGAGAGCAGATAGGCGAATAACCAGCATGCACCAGTATTAACCACAAACAGTAATGCCATTATCAAGCACTCAATTGATTGGGTTGACTCAGACTGCTAATACGTAGTTTTACCTTCAGCTAAATGTCTCAGGGCAATTTTTCGTTTCCATTTTTTTAATAGAAAAAAAATATGTAACTCAATATGCCTAGCAGGTGGAAATAATAGGTGGGTAACTTGGATATGGGTAGTCCAGATGCTGGACGCGCAAAATAGTAACCTGAAAGCCTGATTCAGAGAGGAGCTCTCTCCATAGTAAAAGTGAAAGAGAGAAAGAAAGAGAGAGAGAGAGAAATATTTGATTTTTAAAATCACATGTATTCATAAAAGCCAAATTACAAGATAATCACATTGATACAAAATCCAAAAGATTCATGCTAAAAGGAATTCATATCTTTAAAAAAAATGATGGCAGGATTTTCAACAGTACTTTGTGTTTCCTGAACAAAGAAAACCATATAACTTTCTAACATTTATCAAACTAAAAACAGAGGCTCTCGTCTCCATGTCGCCTGCTCCATTCACAATCAAAGTACTTAAAAAGAGCAGACAAAATTCAAAAACCAACTAATCGTTCTCCACAATCATGCTTTTTTACTTTGGTCATTAGTTTCTTCAATCCAAAACCCTCTTTGCCCATAAAAACTGGTTGGTCACTTCCTTTTGTATTTTTTAAATAAAGAAGGACGTTATCCAGAAACATATTGAGGCTAGGAAAGGGATTTTTTCTACATTGGCCCTCGAACCTTTTGTGTCTGGCCGGAATTTTTTTTTATTTTTTGCAAATCGTATTTTTCTTCTATGGCTTCTGTGACACTTTAAGACATTTTCGTTCTCAGAGCTACATAAAACAGAGCAAGAAAGAAAGATTTTTTTTTCTATTTTTGCAAAAACACTTTAACACATTCAAACATTTTACAATTTTACATTAGATGAAAGCACTAAAGTGCTTCAGAAGAAAGAAGAAGATTTTGTTCAAAAAAAACTGCAATCACATTTAGAACATTTTATAATTTTTCATTAGATGAAACTTCAAAAACACTAAACACCAATAAATAAAAGGAAATACAATTTAAAAATTAGTACATTATAACAGGAAGTTTGCAAAAGTGAGGTGGTCATCAACTAAAGTGCATAGGACATTTTTGTAACACCAGATGTTCCTAAAGTTATTCAGGTCTTTTGTCATTTTATAAAAACAAAATTCTATTTTTAAGCGACATCTGATGTTACAGCAAAAAACAGTTTCTGCTTCTTGAACAGTATTGTTTTCAATTCTCCTCTTTCTGGTCACGTAAATTGCGAGTTTTGCCTCTCCAGAAATAAAATTTAAAAGCTGCCACTTTCTCTGATTCGATCTATTGTACCCAGCACCGTGGATGAATTTCCTGATACTAAAATTTTCACTGAACAAATTAAAAACATTCGTTAGAAGAGTGAAGAGCACTGCAAGTCTCCCACACTCACTAAAAGGATGAAAGACTGTTTCACGAAGGGGACAGAAGGGACACTGGCTGGACGCAGCAGGGTTAAAAACAGAGATAAGAGCATTGGAACTGATGGCACCATGTAAAATCCTCCACTGGAGGTCGGCCGTTTTTTTCTTGAGGGGAGAAAGAAAGAAAGATTTCATTAAAATAAAAACTTGATTCTTATTCTTATTTGCTATGGGTTGAAGCTGTCACACAGCTGGTAAGGTGATAGTGGTGGAAGAAGTACGTTCACCAGAAACACTCCAGCTTCAGGACAGAACATTTGGGCCACAACCATGTGTAGTATCAGACAGGACTGATTACTAGTGAAGTACTGAAAGCTGGTTAATACAGGTTGAGATGATGTATCACCACTCAAGTCACTCTGCATGAGGAGGTGAAGGTAAAACGGTAAAGAGAAAAGGGGACAACTTTGAGATAGTGGTTATGGATGGCAACAATGTTGTGGTAGCACTACTAAATACAGCAGTTACCTTGTTAATGGGCTTAAAATGTAGTACATGAGTAGCAAGTGTTTTGAGTTGGATGGAAATGAATGTTCACATTCTTCGTTTTTGATAGTAAAACAACTTAAAGGAACAGAGAAGTCAGCAACTCACCATCTATAAAGTGAATTGGAGACATCTGGAGATGAAAATATTAATAAGTTAAACTCTGATCCAACATATTAAATGTAAAATCTAAATGTCTGGAAACATGTTTAGGATGTGCCGGTGTGTCTGGCCTGCTTCCTTTGTGCTAAAGAACAGCAGCTGTCTCACACTTGGCCAGTTTATGACAGCAGCTGTCTGATGAAGCTCTGCTCAGAAGCTACAAGGTTAACCCCGTGTCTTCCAGCTCAGCGCCTCTCAAGACTCTCAGTGATAGAAGCCTGCGGTTCTCCAGTGGCTGTATGCTGTTGTGTGTGTGTGTGTAGGTGGAACAGGGACCTGCAGGGCCAGTCCTCTCTGGTTTCACTGAGCAAAGAAAGGGGCACAGCTGCAGCCGCCAACACCGAAGCCCACCCCACCCAAGACAACTGGCCAACAAACAAGTAATACGCTGCGTGTGTGAAGAACCCCAGATACACTCACTGTCCCTGACTACCTGATGACTCTATTAGGAACCCAGACCTGCTGTCCAAGTCCCTCAGGGCCAAACTCGCCACAAATCAATATGCTTCTGCAGATATCTGCCGTTTTTTGGAGAATATGTTTGGTTGGAATTCAAAATTCCTAATAGATCTTAACAATGAAGATATTTTTCGACATTAGCAATAAATAGTTTGTAAACATCACAAGAAAAAAGTAAATTGACAAAGTAAAAATAATGATGTTATAATTGTGATCATCAGTCTGCAGGTTGCTGTTTCTCAGATTCAACAAACGGGCACCTAAACGACTGTAGGCCTTCCTAGAAATTGCTTTTCTTCTACAATTCCACCCTCAGCACATCAAGAGGAGCTTTAATATTTATCATTATTACAACACTCACACTGTTCACATGTTAACGTGCAGTCAGACATAATTACAGTGGTCTGTATGCTAAAGTTTTTTGCTGAACTGCATCCACCTGTTGGAAAGTATTCATTAGCTGTCAAGACGTAACATCACATCACATGAGCTGCTCCTGCCAACATCTACAGTTCAATTATGACACATGAGCCCCTCAGCAGTTTCACTAAGACAGGTCAATATGAATTAGCTTCAACTTACTGACACCAACCATTTTCTCTTTCTGTGCACAAAAACAGGTGAAACTTCCAATCATTTGTTTAACTTGCTTCAGAATCAAATAACTTTCAAAAACTTGAATATGACTTTCAAGACAATAACTTAAGATGTGCAGAGTTTATCTGATTATTCGATGTCTTGTGAAACAATAGAGCGCCCATTACATGAAAATGTGTGTGATAACTGAGGATTTCCAATTTCAGAACTTCACCCGCATTACAAGACATGTTGGCAGAGGCTACAGAGGCTGCACTGCTGTTCAGGTGAATTTACCAGTTTAGGATCATTAAAGTATATCTAATCTGATCTCATCTATTCTAATCGAATCGAATCCTACACATTTAGGGTTTCCTGAGTGGGAAAATGGACTTGGAACACCACAGAGCCCACTAGACAGTGGACTGCACGTTTCTCTTATGCTGTTTCTATCGGCTCACCCTCACCCTGATGCCCACTGACTAGACCCCCAACAAATGTTTAACTTCCATCTTTCCTAACAGTTATTTTTAATCTTT
Organism: Antennarius striatus; assembly: GCF_040054535.1. Lineage (NCBI taxonomy): Eukaryota > Metazoa > Chordata > Actinopteri > Lophiiformes > Antennariidae > Antennarius > Antennarius striatus. Next base: position 15,515,330 of record NC_090790.1, read on the forward strand.
CATGTATGACAATCTCAAAGTATTATCTTAACTCTAACCTTTTACGGAAAGAATAATTAAAGTGAGGGTTTTAATTCTTGTTATTAACACCCAATCTGCTCAGAACCGCTTTACCTCATGTGAGATCCGTCCTTCTTGTTTTGGGTTCGTCTGCTGGAGAAAAATCCAATGATTAAGAATAAAAAAAACCCCGCTAGACCTCCTACAGCAGTGGAGCCGCTGGACGCGCATCCAGTAAGACGGAGCACCGCGATCACCTCATCAACGCACTGGGGCCGACCGCTCGAGTGACGTCATCAGCCTCTAAACCAATCACGCACTTCAGCTGGAGCAGTGTGGGGATGCGTTCGTTTCATACGCGCTGCATTCTGACGGATTACCGGAAGTCAGTCGGGTTGTTTTGCAGGGGTGTCAAACTCTTTTCCATCGAGGGACACATCAGCATAATGGCTAAAATCAAAGGGGCAGATGTAACTTATAAATGTAACTAAATGTAACTAAATGTAACTCAGTGTAATGTAACAGAAATGAAACTAATGTACTCCTAATTGCTAAATAACTCAATTTATTACTAATATGTTTGGTTGTTTCTCCGTTATAACACAAATCATTTCAATTTGTTAGATTATGAAACCCACAGAACTCCCTCAATCAAGGATCAAACTATCCAAGTCAATAAAGAAAAATAATATCGAACACAAGTTAGGACATTAACTATGTTCAAAACGTTTTTATCGGCGTTAAAATGGGATTCATTACTGCATTGTGGAAAATGTGGTTTTTTGGTCAAAGCACACTTTTGACCTATTTATTTTTAGACACTGACCTTTTTTTTTGCTCCTGCGGGGCCACATAAAATGATGTGGCGGGCCACATTTGGCACCTGGGCCTTGAGTTTGACACATGTGTTTTATGGACTTTCATTACTGCTTGTTAAAATGTGTGATGTCATTAGTTTATGGTTGCATTCATATTGTAATATTGGGGGAAGTTCTTATTAGGGGCTGTATTGATTTACGACTGTAACTTTACGTCGTCGTCTTTGTTTACGTCAGCTGAGGTACATGACAGCTGGTGAGTGTTGCTGTGAGTGACGTACCACTGCTAGGAAAGTGCTGCTGCAGCTGTGAAGACTCCCCAAATAAAAGACTACGGATGTGTAATTACCCGTGTACTGCATCATAATTATGGGTGAAAAGGAATATGATAAATAAAAATACAGCACTGCTGTTAACACACATGTAGGTGGAGACCCCACAACAGTTTGTACCCCGATCACCGCAGTGACTCCCATTGGTGTGGTTTGAGGGCTGATGGCGCCATCTGTCGGACACTGTGCAGTATCTCAGCTGTTCCTAGGACTACGTTCTTCTGGTTAAGGCTTCAGATGTTGTTCCAGCAACTCCTTCGGTGGTATGTCCCAGTGGGATTTGGGTATGGGATGGGATTTGACACACTATCACAGCTATTTTGTTGTGCCTCTCCATGTATGCTGACCCTGCTACCATCTTACACCCTGCTACCACATGTTGGACTGTCTCTGGGGCTTCTTAGTGGGTGCCTGACCCTTTTTTTTTTTTTTTTATAGGAGAAGGGTTTTAAATTGTATTCTGGAGACCCATATGAAATCTAGATTATGGTGGAGATATGATCCCTTCTACTAGTCCTGGTCTGATCACATGCTGGCGAGTCTTCAAAGACTTATCAGGACAGGAAGGTTTGAGGCATGACTGGAATTAATGAACTTAATAGACATAAGTGACTGAGCTTTGTTTGTTGGACTGTTTTACCCTTTTTGAATATATCACAGCCGTAGCTGGAATGAACGGCTCAAGGTTGGTGATTCCACCAGTTTACTGCATGAAATTAATTCACACTCATTGAATCACAAATACATGGCACTAAAAGTTTCAAGATTAGAAAAACTTGAGAAAGGCTTCCTCAGATTCTTTAATTAAAAATCAAGAGATTAGCTTTTGTCAAAAACAGTCCATCAGCGCTGTGGGTGTGGATATTAAAGAACGAGTCGTAACAGTTTTCTGTAACACACATGCATGTTTATTGCACATCACATCAGACATATGTTTGGGATGACAAGAATATAATGATAATAAGATATCGGGATGATTACGACTTCCTCCCACCAATGTGAGACAACACACACAAGCACAGCTCCAGAACAGCTCGGATTAAGATTTAGAATTCAATTTTACAAACAAAGACAAAAAATATGTTATTCCATCCAATCAGAGCCCACCAATGTCAACAATTAGCATGCTACAAATGATGTGTTCTTCAGCTGTATGGCAGAATGTGTAGCTGATAAACTATTCAGTTACTTTATAATAAGATTCCCAAAGTCGACCTTGAAATGAAAAATGAAAAATTCCAAACTAGAAACCAACTCCAGATGTTGACACAATTTGCAGCACAGCGAGGCTGAAGGCCTCCGTCTGCATGGCGTGTTTTTACCCAAAGAAAACTATTAGGTTTGAAGAAACTTTTTAGCATTGTTGCTAAACTCACTAGCATTTGAAGGAGACATATTTCACATGTTTTGAGACTTTAAATATGTGTTTCTACCCTGAAATCAGATGACAGCTGCTGCAAAAATATACTATATACTGTAGTTTCTTGTCAAATTATGAAGTTATTATAAAATTAAAACAACCTTCCGCATGTCCAAATCTGTTCTGTACATTTTTTATTTCAGTTCTAATGTCATGTGGTGAGCAGATGATAGTATTCTACTGTTGGATTTAAAACAATGAAAACCAAGCGGCTTGATGTCATCTGTGTGATGCAGATGAGCCCAAGACCTCCATGGCAGTCAGTGCAGGTTCGTCTTCAGCTACCCAAGACATGTGGGCCATGATTCAATGGTGTTGAGCAGCCACACAGTCAACAGGGTTGTGCACAAACAAATATAATGACATGAAGGTGAGCTACAAAATCATGCCTAAATGTCTGCTGTAAACATGTTAACAGTTTAAATCTGGTGCCCTTTGAGAGGCTGTTCCTCTCAAACACACTTTTATTCATTAAACACATGTTTATCTAGTAACGTCTCAGGATTTTCTGCTGTTTCGCAAACTTTTTTGTTTTACCTTCGGATGTGTTTGACATGAGCCATTTCAAAATGAGTAGACACGCTTCAAATAACGCGAGACACTGAAGCGCTGATGTACAAACCCTGGTTCTGAGTGAGTTAACCAACATTTGTAGACATCTCTATTTCACTGAGTGAACCTGAACTTTATCCGGACCACACCAATGTTTGTTTTAAATACTCTGAGGTAAGAGTGTCAAACTGTTACCAATGAAGTCATTTACCTTTAAATGGCCTTCCGGACAACATGCTAATAGACATTAGCTCCACCCAAGAGGCCACATCATATGAAACTGCTGAAACAAGTTTGCATAATTATAATGCCAAGTATCCCCGGGTTCTAAAGGTGTCAATACGGCTTTTTGCTAATGAGAGAGAGAGAGAGAGAGAGAGAGAGAGAGAGAGAGAGAGAGAGAGAGAGACATATATATATAGAGAGAGAGACCGTCCTGTTGTTGCTCCATTAGCTCAGCAGCTCCAGGTAGGTAACAGGAACTTTGCCTTTTTGGTTCCCCCGTTCTCCGATCAGCCAGTCGGGGTCCATTCCTGGTACGGTATACACAGTGATGAGCTGGAACCAGACAAGAGATCAGAAGGTCATTCATGACAAGTCTGACAAAACCTGTTCCCAGAACAAAAATACACGTTAAACAGTCAGTATTTGCTGATGAGTATTTTAATCCTTCTACAGTTCAATCCCAGTCTGTACTTGTTGACTACTGTGTGTACAGTCATTTCTAAAGGTGGGATCAGTGAGATAGAAAAATTACAAATAAAAAACAGAGAGAAAAATGCTTAATTTTTCATTTTTCTAAGCTTACACTTACACGTGTGGTGCAGATCCTCTGAGATACACTCTGTTCGATTGTTGGCTGGGGTCACCAACTATAGTGCTGACATCACCAGAACTTGGAGTGTGCAGATCAGTATGAAGACCAGTCTATGGTCCTACTTATTTCAGCATAAGTGAAAACAGAATGTTTCCCACCCCCCTGACCGCAATCGGCTTCAGATCGTTGTTTTTTTTTCTCTCGTACGATATCCTTCAGATGCTTCACACAAAAACACTTTTTCTGGGTCAACCCAAGCAGCCAGTGCTGCTGATAAATCCTGTTTGGTCTGTGTCAAAAACTTTTTAAAGTTTTGATAGATTGATGTCATTAATTTAAAAAGATGTTTGGAAAATAGTGGAAAGCAATGTGAGCGATGTGTGCTGGAAGAGCTGATTATTCACAGAAAACGGCAACCTGTTAAGTTGTTTTCCTCTACCTCATCAGCCAACAGGGAAAGCTCGCTGCCATCGTGGGCATCGTAGTCATACAGGACCTTGGCCTTCCTGGCACCTGTGACAGGAAGCTGTGTGTGTTCCATGGGCAGAGTGCCGGGCCTCTGGTTGGGGCACGAGGACACCGGGGCCCCAGTAGTGGATGTCTCAGACAGGAAGGCTGAGGAGACGGGGTTTGGGCAGACATCACCGGAGGGAAGGGAGCCACTGACGTCATTACCTCTAAAAGATTGGGAAACAAATGAAGGATCTGAGTAGTTACAGTGGATTCATGGCTAACGAGGGGTATAATGTTCATGCTAGAAAATCAGACAGGGATCCAATCCAGACATGTTGTTGACATCTTCATGTCTAATTGAAGAAGAAGGTTTCCTGTTTTTCTGCTATGAGAACATTTTCGCCTTGGCCAAGTGAAAAAAAATAAAGGAAGCAAAATATTTTTTGATTTTAATAAGATTTTATCCTTTAACATATATTATTTTGTTTATTACAAATTATTATCATTACAGTATTTATCAATCTTGATTTGTAAGTGTAATTCATACAGCTTTTAAGTGGCTATGACTCACCAGAGACTAATAAATTTCCTTTTCTTGAATTCTTTACTGCGGCAGCACAACCAACATTTATGTGTTTAGCTTTATTTTATATTCAAGTGTGGATCAGACATCAAGAACAGAACCACATTAGACTGCAGTGTGTTCTAGATCTAATGGGGATGTCATTGTGGCATTTCTGTCCAACCACCCTAGACATTATTTATGAAGTTAAAAGATAAAACTTTATAAAGAATTCAATAACAACAATGATGATCTGGAAACCAACCACTCCAAAATATTTCATAATCATTTCATAGTGAGTTTGTTATACAGACCACAGCTCTGTCATTAAAACACATCTGCTCAAAGTGGGTGAAGTTAATGGAAGTGTGTCTCACCTGGCGAGCTCCCTCTGCAGGTCTTGCATGAAGCGATGGCACTGGGCGTAGTAAGTGGCTTGAGCCTCCGCAAAGTCATGCAAACAGCGGAGATGGTTCAGCTGAAGAAGACAAGTGTGAGTGGTATGAGTGGAAACTCTTTCTGGCATGCAATGAAACAACAAAAAGTTCATTGCCAACAGCAAAGATGTTCGCAAGATCGGCCATCTTGCGGCAAGGTCGAGTGTGAGCTGACAGTGGGAGGTGTTAGCTCACACACAACAGTAACACACACACACAGCGGTAACACACAGCCGTGCAGAGACCAGTGACACTCACATGTGTGCTGCTGATGCCTTCCAGCAGCAGTCTGGTGACCTCGGCTTGTCGATCAAACTCTGTCTGAGCGACTCGCAGCTCATGCTCTGCCTGCAGGTGAAAATGAAACGACAATAAGGAAGAGTATGAAGGGTGGAAAGAGTTCCACAAATACTTGTAATTTTTTATTGAAGTCCAGTCAGACACGCTGTCAGTGGCACTTACTTTATCAGCTTCCTCACTCAGCAGCTGAGAGAAGCAGCATGAACCACAAAAAAGGCAGTTGTCATCAATCCATATCAATGTCAATACCAATATCACTATCACAATCACTATTACTATTACTATCATTATCAATATCAATACATATCTATTTATTAGGATTATTCTAGTTGTCTGGCCCCATCACGTACTTGGCGTCCATCAGGCAGAGGGACAGTAGGACAAAGGCAAGCACAGTCTACATATGGAGACAGTTACATCTACACAAACACACACAGGTTGAAATGAAACGTCTCTAATGCTACTTAACACACGTTCACAACCTTCCTCTGCTCTGTAAGACTGGGACTGTCCCCCACCTCCCTGCTCCGACCGTCCTCCTGATGATTCAGTTAGTTAGTTAGTAAGGCTAGGATGGGATAAAGTATTGGGAGACACTTGGAGGACATGGGTCTTTGAGTAAACACACACATTCTCATCCTTCAGGGAGGACAAGAAGACTTAATTGAATGGCAGTGTTACAGACTTATACTTAGTGAAGGGATATCAGGGTTAGAAACCAAAGCCAGCACCTAAGGTGGAGTAAGCAGCACCGATACAACTATCATGGATGTGGATCCAGGGAACTTTTCTGCATCATTGTGACATTTGTGAACACTTACACCTCTTTTGTTTAAAGCCTGTGCCTCAGTGATCACAATCAGGTCCTGTTCTCATGTAACAAAAGGACTGATTTACATAGCGCCGATGTTCTCTTTTGCGTGCATCCTTGCATCTTTGACGCACATTTTTAGATGGATACACGATGGTCAGACAGTGTACGTCCCTGGGGGGCAAGCTTTAAATGCATTTACATTCAACAAAAATATTCACAATTTTTCCATTTCTCCACTTAAATTTCAAACCCGGAAATCGACATTATGTTACGATCTTGCGCAATTTTCTCGTGTGAGTTTCTCGTCACGAGACTCACCTGCGTGATTCTGTCTCATTAAAATCAACCAAACGACAACACGATGTCTGCTTGTTTTACACACTGCAGCGCTTTGAAATGTCTGCTGATGTGATTAAGCGCAATACAAATAAAGGTTGATTGATTGATTGATTATTACCATGCTTCTGAAAAAGTTGCAAAAGTTGGGAAAAAAGCAAGTGACAATGTATGCTTTCTTGCATTAAAAACAATCAAAAGTTAATGAAGAAAAAGAGACAGATATTATTGACAGATATTATTGAAATGTGTGTGGAGAAAGCTCTGTCAGCTTGGTGCAGTGTCCACAGAAGAATAGATGAATTAAAGGCAAAGAAGACTATTGGGTGAAAAGTAACATAAAAAAAAAACCTGTATTACATCTTTCTTTATTTCTAAAACGTTTTTTTTTTTAATGACTACCAGGCTTTAACACTTTGATAAAATTATAATGTAATTTTACTTTTTTTCATTTAATAAAAGACTAAAATGATGTTAATAATAAAAACATTAAAATTAAGTTTGTTTAGTTTTTATATTGTATTATTGGCAAAACTCAGTCCTTGCGTACGCTTCTACCCTATATTCTGTTATTACTTTTGGGATTCATAAACATCATGTTGGGATGCACAAATTTTTCTTGAAGCGCATCCCAGGGATGCACTACTTTCTTGGGGTAAAATGAACTCTGTAGCCTGTGTACATACATTTAGAATCCATTGTAGCTGGATGTATTACAGCTGTCTGACATTGATTATAAAGTGTATAATATGGGTTTTTTAATGCCTACAAATCATTTAAAGGGCGTGTCACACATATTTCAGTGTAGCTAGATGTTATTTCATGAGTAGAGTGAAGGATCTTTAATGATCTTACTGTTTTATGTCTTGAATCAAAGACATATTTGTATGTTTTTATGTAATGTATTTCTTTGACTTGGACATTTTCATGTTGTTGTCTTATTACAGAATAAGGAAATAACCTTTTTATTTGGTTCAGATTAATTTAAATTTTTTTTGAATGAAAACATCAAAAACAGCGCAGGTTTTAACCTTTTCATCTCGTCATATAAATTAATAACAAAACTGTGTGAAAATATTCAACGATCACATTTATCTGATTCAGGATTACTGATTTTAATCTATCATGTCATATTGTACTTGAATTTATGGATGACCACTGTTCACACCATATCTGTAGTTTACTGCTGTCCTTGCAGATTGAATAGTACATAAAGTATAGCGCATTACAGCTAGTTAGCATGTTAGCCTGCTGTAGCTCCGGATTAGTGACATGGACCTGCGTGAGTGTGTGTTTCATCTGAGACTCTTACCGCTGAAGCGCTTGCAGAGAGAACATAATTTCGAGGCCTTGTCTCCTGAAAATCAGGTGCAGCCTACAACACAAGAGCGGGGGAAGGAAATATGTTGGGACAGTCATGCAGTTACAGTCATGAAGCAGACAAAACAAAAATAAAAGCATCAGCCTGATGAAGAGAAGAAGCACATCACTTCAACCAAACTCAGAACAGAGGATAATGAACATAGAACATTATGGTGCAGGAACATGAGCGATCAAGCCTTCATGCATGAAACAGCCCAACTTCATTTACATAATACTCAGTAGTAGTGGTGGTAGTGTAGGCGTGTCAAGAATACTGCAGACGGCAGAGTGACCTTATAATTGGTCTGTCATTTTCATTTCAGGAAAACACATTTTGTTTATTTGCTAGTTTGGAACCCTGGATCCCAAAAGAGACCAAAGTTTGGGTCTCGTGGATATTGATTCAGATTGTGTTCCGGATGAAGAAGACAAGAACAGCAGTGGCCGTGTGTGTGTTATTTCTCCTCACCGCTGCTTTGGTTTCTGCCTGCTTGGCTTTTTTCAGGCGTGCTTTGCAGATGTCAAGATCCAGCCTCCGATTCTCCAGCAGTCGCCTCTCTTTCTGTAAAAAAAAACAGGACAGCTGCAGTCAGAGATCGGGGATGAGACCACTCTAGATGGTGCACCACTTTTCTAGTCAATGGAAGAAGACCCTGTCTCACACCATGGACTTTAAGCCATGCTGAAATAAGGCCCTGGATCTTCACACAGCTAGAGACTGTGGCATCAAGTCTGTACAATGACTTATTGTATTACACACTTATAATTTATATTTCTTCAATAGGTGTCTATACAAACAGTAATCTCCACTAACACAGTGTCTAACAGTGAGTCATTCATACTGATATCGTCCTCCAATCTCCTTCCAGGAAGTTGCGTAGAGGAGTGAGGAAGGTGGAAGCTGAGGTGTGGAGGAAGTCGCGCTCTGCCGCTCCGAGCCTCTTCTGGTACTCCCCCACGGTGATCAGGGTAGCGCCTGCAACCAGTGCAATATACGTATGACACCCAAGATCAGCTGTGTGTGTGTATGTGTATATGTGTGAGCGTGTGTGTATCACACAGCTCCACTGACCATACGGCGTCCCCGGACCAAACTCGTTGGCGGCGTCCAGCATGTGCTGACCCAGCAGCTCTGCGTTGGTGGTCTTGGAGGGGAGCTTCCTGTCCAGCTTGTCATAGATGAACTCCTCTATCCGAGCACCTGGACCACAGGTCAGGGGGGAGAACTTAGCTCCTCCTCTTTGATTTAGACCTCCAGGAGCCATACATAGTTGTTGAAATCACGGCTTTGTGATTGCTGGATTGGTTGGTTGGTTGGTTGGTTGGTTGGTTGGTTGGTTGGTTGGTTGGTTGGTTGGTTGGGTGACTGACTGACTGACTGACTGACTGACTGACTGACTGACTGACTGACTGATTGATTGATTGATTGATTGTTTGAATGATTGATTCTGACCAATCCGTCCCATAATTTACCAGCTTTTGTTTCCTGATACTTTTTGCATGACTCAGCATTATTTACAATCATTTCAATCTTCTTACCACTTATTAAATAGTTTCAGATGTGTTTAATCCAAAGGGTTGAAACATAACTATATGAATTAATTTATTTTCTGTACAATTTTTTTAAAACCTACAATTATCAGAAGTGGACGTTTGACTGCTGGAAACCTACGTATAGTCACATGACTTTTATTTGTTGGATGTTTTACATTTTAGTCCAATCCTCCAACACTTTTAACACATTGTGCTTCTTTGTCCTGAAGTTCCACAAATGTTTCCCTGACGACGGAAACCCTGACTCTCAATCTGAACATGCAAGGTCAGCAATTCAACACTTTCTACTTCACACTTTAAGTAAAAACAGAACTTCAAAAGACAAAAGTAGTAACGAATTTCACAAAATTACTGAATAAGAAGACGGTCGATGGGACTAAAACCAAGCCACGTTAAATTAAACATGATCATGAAGCAGAAGCAGCACATGACATGATCACATGGTTTTCATTGTTGGGGGATGTGTATGTGCAACAGGGCTTTGAAAAGCTGCAGATACTCCTGACTTGCAGGAGTTTCAGAAGACTCGACGTGTAAGAACTACTTCCTGTGCTCTGATTCAGGATTTACAGCAGGCAGCATCAGCTTTGTCCAATAGCTTGTTTATGAACGTCTTACTGCACGAAGAGTCGTTAGAAGATCAACTACTGTTTAAATACGTATACATTCATTCAATGTCTCTTCTCTGATCATCTCTGATGTCTCTTCACTGATGCTTCACTCTAAACCTGATCGAGTCCTCTGATCATCGAATTGGTTCAAACTAAGGGAAGTGGTGAGGTCAGGTTGTGAGTTTGTATTTAAGAAATGACTTACCAGTGTGGTCAACTGGAGCATGGAGGGTAAAAGAATGCACAGACCAAGGTTAGATGTTTCTACCAAAAACCTTCTATGGTCCTCTTTGTCAGACTCATTTGTGTTTCTGACAACAGACTCTAGTCACAGAGCTAAAGGCTACAACAGTTAGCATGAGACAGAATATAAGTAGATTGAGGATGCTGCAGTAAATGTTTTCAGACATGGTGCTCTGGAGTCTAGGAGGCAACAGATGTCATCTATTGATGTTTATGTAGAATACACTTTTAAGACCTATCTATGTTTAATAAACCATTTAAAAGAAGTCTTTACTCGTTTAAAACAGATCCTGTTTTATGACGTTTGTATTCCACTTTGGACCCAACAGAAGCTGACCAGTCTGTCTGGTGAGACTTGATATTTAGCTGGAGTAACTTGTTGGTGAGAGGTCACGGATCTATCTCCATGTCTTACTTGGGTTGGGCTGCAGCAGCACTTCGGTTTGCCTTAAGATCTTTTCGGTCCAGTTCTTTGTCCCCTCGGCCCGAGTGATCAGGTTTTCCAAGTGAGGATCCAGCTCTGTCTTCTCCGCCTGTCCGAGCTTCTCCTCTGTGAACTACAAGAGTTTACAGATTCATCTGAGACCAACAGTGGAAGCTGGCGACACAAACACGCAGAAACATCCTCCAGCTCACACAAAACATCTAAAGAGGACTAAATCTACGTGTGGAATCAGGAAAAACTGCTGTGTTTAAAGTTAGGGTGATGCGTGATGGGAGATTGTGGGACGAGGAGCCATGAACGTTGTGGAGGACAGACTGATGCGTTCACGGGACAGTCAGTGTGTCAGTAGAGTGGGTTGAACGTGATATAGACTTCATGGACATGTAAAGCTGGACGCCATCTGTCCAGCAGTGCAAATGGAACTCATGTTGATGGTAATATTGTCAAGAGGCAGAGCGAAGAACCAAGTACCACATCATGGGGAACACCATGAGACATAGCATCTACATCCATCTATGTATCCATAGGTTGGATTGTCCAAATGTGAAGCGTACACAATCAACAGAACCCAGACAGAAAGACATCAATTCCTTCAGTTGGATTTGAAACCAGGACCTTGTGGATGTGAGGTAACATCGCTACTCACTGTGCCATTTGGCTTTGAGCAAAATAAATCTGCAAGTGTTGTATTTACAAGCAGTCAGGAAACAGATCAGTCCATCACCCTGAACACAATGAGTCACAACATGCGGTCACATCCCTCCTGCGTGCGTGGTTAGGCCTATATGTGGGTGAAATTGTACATGGTCCCTTGCATAGATTAATAAAGTGTGGATTAATAAAGTGTTGATTAATGAAGCACAGCGTAATAAAGTGTGGATCAATAAAGCATGGATTAATAAAGTGTGGATTAATAAAGTGTGGATTAATAAAGCATAGAATGAAGGGTGGATCAATAAAGCATGAATTAAAGCATAGATTAATAAAGCATGAAGTAATAAAAGCGTGAATTAATAAAGTGTGGATTAATAAAGCATAGATTAAAGTGTGGATCATTAAGCATGAATTAATAAAGCATATATTAATAAAGTGTGGATTAGTAAAGGGTGAATTGGTAAAGTGTAGATTAATAAAGCAGGGATTAATAAAGCATGTATTAATAAAGTCTGGTTTAATAAAGCATGATTAACTTCAACGTCACACAGTCGTTGTGACGGTTCGGATCCGGAATGCGGTCTGTGGGACACGTCGTCGTGACAACTAGAAGCCAGAAGAGATTTGTGTCGACTCAGAAGAGCAGATCCCTCTGCTGTCATGGAGACTCTCCACCACAGCCATCAATAATGGATCGCGGCCCACTGACGTTTATCGGCTTACAGCTCCGACCGCGCAAACGTGAAGAAGAACCGAGCTCCGCTCGTACGTGGCGGATGGAACCCACATGAAATCACGCAGAAGAGGATCACACACACCACAATCTGCTCTCTGTGCGGGGGTTCACGTCTCTCCCCCCCCCCCCCACCCCATCCACGCTCACATCTCCGCACCGTCCCACGGCCGCTCGGCCTGTTTGCAGCACACATGCGTAAAACGAACGTACCTGCACCGCCCGGGTGAAGAAGACCCCTGCGTCAGAGGCCAGTTTCTTGACATTGAAGTCCATGGTGCCGCTGGGCCGAGCGCACAGGGCTGGTTCGAGCCCGCAGAGGGAATCCTCCGATCAGCCGAGACGACGCAGACGCAGGACGCAGATGCGGGACGCAGGAGGCAGGAGGCAGGCGGTAATCCGCTCCACGGACGATGACGACCGGAAATCAGTCGTCCGCCCTTCTTTAAAGAGACCTCAGCAAACAGCGTGGACACGGTCACGGAGGAAAATAGAAGCAAAACGCGTGTGTGTTTACGGTATACTGGCATGTAGAATAATTTATTCTACATTTTCTCCTCTATTCATAATAAAAATTGATGCTTACTTTAGTCGATGCTCAAATTGCTTATACTATACCCTACAAAATTATGACTCCTTGACCCCAGAATCTGGACCTCATTGGTCTCATCAGCAGCTTGATGGTCATTCAGGAAAAACAATACTTCACTTTCAGATCAGAAACTTTTTTTAAAGTAATATTTGAGATTTGAATCCCCGGAGTTTCAGCATCAACGGATCTGTGTTCACTCACTGACATTATTTGTTACTTCTGGATAGGAGAGATGATTTCTTATTTCAGATCATTGAAAGATGTTTTTGTTAAGAAGAATTATATTACAAAAAGACAGATCATTTAATATCATAACATTAATAAAAAGATCATTTTCCGTTGAATACAGGGGTATACTGTATATCTTTAATGTTAGCTTTTGTTTTTTGCAGTGGATGTCATCTGATGGTGCTTGTGGATGTTTTCTCCAGTGGAAAGTTCTCCATCACACTGGGGAGTTTCAAGGTCCATTAAGGGGTTAACACAGCCTCTATTATTAGTGTCATCTGTTGTCACAATCATAAGAAATCAACACACATCTTCATTCTTTAAACACTCCATCTTTATTGCTTATTCATATCTTTACACAAATGGTCTGGTACTATTTAGAACACTAACTGGAATTCCATCATATCTGCGTCAAATATTATTCTTTCCATTTTAAGTTACATTTATCAGCAGTTACAAAAAAATCAATAATAGAGAAACATTAAGAAACTAGTAGATGAAATCTGAAAGTGCCAGCATGTCTCCTGATGCACACACGTCTTTATAAATAACAATCAAAGCCACCAGTCGCTACGAGTTCTGACCGACACCTTGGTTCTCTCAGCTCCAGACATTAGTTCTTCTTGGAAGGCAGAATGTCTTCAAATTTTAAAGAAGCCGATGGAAACTTATATCAAAATGACCATCTACTTTGTTGAGAGAAGTTTACATCTCTATTAGCATCTTTATTCAAACACTGTGATTCATGAGAACTAAAGAGTCAGAGGAAAAGTTCTTTAGATCACACATGATCCAAAATCCTCTTCAAATCCACATGTCAGAATTCCAGAAAGAAACTTAAAAGTCTGTAGTAAAGCTTTTTATGTCACACCACTGCTTTAACATTACTTAAGAGATATAAACAGAGCTTTTACCAATCATTTTCCCATAAATCACACAAATAAAAACTGTACAGGAGACTAAAAAAATCATGTGAGCGGGTAAACAAACACCATACATGATATGAAAGAGCTTGAACACATCATTAGGTATGACTTATGAGCAGATTCCTCATCTGTGTGGAAGTGGGGGGGGGGGGACGAGGCCGGCACTAGGAACGACACACTTGCCACTGCGCTACATATCATTGTGCGATGCTGAAGAGCTGGAGCTCATTCAACCAGCACAGTTCACGACACCATGTCGGTATGACGCGCACTGGCATTGGTTAAAGTAGGATATGGTAGGTCTACAAGACACCCCTCCAAGTGGAGTCAATGCAGTCGGGTCATTAATTAAAGTGAACCTACAATAACGTGGCAACAATGTGATGCTCTAGGAAGGAACTGGAGGTAGAAACTGAAGCACTGACCCAGAAATGCTCTGCACAGAACCACCTGGATGATTCCCCTGTGTCAGGAAAGATGGGAGAGGAACCGGCAAGGAAACATTTAGTGGATACAGGAATTTAGTTCAAGATTTTTTTGTTCGTTTTCTTAACTTCTACAATTACCTCAATTACCCAGAAATTGCTAGAGATTTCCATCAAACATGTGACGGTGAGATGGGCATGTGGTTTGAACCCAGACAGCGTGGTAAACAACAATATTTATATGGGTGTGTCTAGCGAAGGACAGCCATGAGTCAATGCTTTGACGTGGGTGGGGAAACGCTCTCTACTGAAAGCCACTCCAGCCACTCTTTGGGACGGGAACTGTTGGGCAAACACAACCAAAGAAGAGAATATTGATCATTCAAAGCTGAATGAACAGTAGAATCAGTTGTGGAATTATTTGTATGACTTCCATGGAACTTATCAACCTACTCTGCATTTACTTTTAAGAGGCGAGGAATTTAAATAACCCGCCTCTATTGAAAATGAATCCATTGCCCGGGTATATCCAGAACAATTTAACATGATCTGTTCTGTGTTGCTAAGACAGCAAATGCCTTATAAAGTTTATCTTTGTTCGTGTTAAAACAGTTTGTCCCCCGTTCTCATGGATCAGGAGCGGCCCCTGGTGATTGGACCACCTTACACCCGTTATGGTTATAGTTATGGTCGTACGACAGGCCACGAGAGCCCTGGCTTCCATTCGCACACCTTCCTTTGACATTTGGATTTACTAGCTTTGAACGATTTGCAGAAGCAGCTAAAGCATTTATGCCAATTTAAATGTTAAACACACATTAAATATAAGTTTATTTTTCTGTCACTTGATGTGAGGCTAACACCATGGGGCTGCTCGTACCGAAACAGGAGAACTGATTCTGGGATGACTTCATCACAGTAGTGATGTCTCACAGGGAACAGTGTGGGTATAGTACTGCAGGGGACAAGTAAAACATGATGTGGTGGTTGAAGCGGTCAGCCAACGACCACAGGCACTAAGCTGCTGCTCTCAGGGTCCAATCAGCTTGTCTCAGAAAAACAGTTCATCAGCTCCCGTTCAGCCTCTGGAGCGTTGGTGAGGAGAGGTAGACTGGTTTATGTAGGGCTGGTTCATGTGTACGACTGATCAACTGATTAATGTGAAAGACTGGTAAATGTGTACGCCGGATTAATATGAATGACTGGTTAACGTGTACGACTGATTCATCTGTACGACTGTGAGTTGACTTCTAAATGTGTTTGACTGGTTCATGTTTACTACTGGTTGATATAAATTACTGGGTCACCTAAATGACTGCTTAATGTAGCACTGGCTCATGAACAACTGGTTCAAGTGTATAGTGATCAATGTGTATAGTGATCAATGTGTACAGTGATCAATGGTGTTTCCTCTGTGCTGACAGGATGTTGTTACTGCAGTGACTGCTCCTATCATCAGTCGCCATCTGGACTGAACATTAAAAAGCCTTAAGTTTGGATGTTAATACAATCGCCCTGATTAGATCTGTGCTAATAGCATGTAGCTGGTGTGAGCGTCTGTCCTCACACACGTGTGCTAATAGCTTGTAGCTGGTGTCAGCGTCTGTCCTCACACACGTGTGCTAATAGCATGTAGCTGGTGTGAAGGTCTACCCTCCACTCATGGTGAAACTCACCTCCACCTCGAGTGAGGACAAGAACAGAAGCTGCTTGAGGGTTAGAGACACCTACTGGATGGTTTGTGGAGCAGATCCCGATCACGTGTGAATGACTGGGTTTGTGTGTCTGGGTTCTCTGCACTGACCGTACGTTAGATCATCAACATTAAATAAAGATCGAAGTCATGGTGTTTATATCATAAAACACAGTAAAAAGATGAGACAACAGAATATTTACAGATATAACAAACAAGTCCGTCGTTGTGCCACAAGAACTGGGAAGACGTCCCTCTGTCAGCATCAGTGTGATGCTAACCTGCATCCCACACGCATCATGGCTAATATTCACTGTACATGTGTGAACAGCTCAGTGTCCTCCACACGCGTGACGGAGGGAGCAGAACACACAACCTGCTGCGATTTTGTTCTAATGTATGTCTGTAGTGGGAGAGAGCTGGGAACCCACCCAAAACCACTGCTCTGTTCAGTCACACACACACACACACACACACACACACACACACACACACACACACACACACACACACACACACACACACACACACACACACACACACACACACACACACACACACACACACACACACACACACACACACACACACACACACACACACACACACAGTGTGTGTTTTCAGTCCTGCGTGTTGTGTTCAGGTCCAAAGTGCCGTGGAGGCTCAGAGACACGTTTCTGCTTGACAAAACAAGAATGATAGAGTAATGCACACACCGACCCTGTGGTGAAGACAGTAGGACAGTAGGTTCTTAGCATGGTTAGCTTTATGCTGCTCACAATCACAGCCTCCTGGGAGGTCAGCCTCTCTGTCCGTAGTTGACCTCCTGACCTTGGTTTGTATCCATCGGATCTTCTTTGAAGTTCTCACACTGCTCCATTACTTTACTGAAAAATGAAAGTATTTTAAAAGTTAGCTAAAGATGGGACACTCCACCTGAGATGGATGCAGTTCCGCTCTGAAACAATGAGAAGGTTCCACTCATGAGAATGAAGCCACAGAGGAGTTCATGTCTCCAAAATATTCATGTTCTCCATGTTAATTTAGCTGTGAAATACTAATACTAATAATAAATACTAATACAAATAATAAATTAATACTAAAAAATACTAATAACAAATACTAATAGTAATACTAATAACAAATACTAACAGTAATACTAATAAAATTACTAATATTAATACTAATAATAAATATAAATAATTACTATTACTGAAAAGTACTAATAACAATAAATACTAATAATAATAAACCCTCACAGCAATACTAATGATAAATACTAAAAGTAATACAGTACTATTAATAAATACTAATTGTAACACTAACGATAAATAATAACAGTAATACTAATAAATACTAATAACTACTAACAGTAATAGTAATAATAAATTCTAACAGTATTACTAATAATATATACAGTACTAATGGTAATACTAATGATAAATTTTAATATTAACACTAATAATAATTACTACTAGTAATACTAATGTTAAATACTACTAGTTAATACTGACAATAAAATCTGATAGTAATATTAATAATAAATTCTAATCACTGCCTTTCCACCTCCCAGTTGTCGACAGGACACTAATATGTTATTAAATTCAAGTGCATTTAGGCTAAAGTGGCAGAAAATAAAAACGTTATCAAATTCCACAAAAGGAATAATGAAAGTGCTTTCTTTATGAATCTCATGTTTTACACTGGTGGGACTGCAGCTCATTGAATTTTGTTAGTATTTATACCAATAACAGTCCTACTCAATCCAAACGATGAACTTGTTCAAAAACTAAAACTGATTTGAAACAAACTTCAGCTTTCATTTCCCGGTAAGATAACTCAACTAACTTTGTTAATTAAATGTCCACTGTTTTCTGCCAACATTCCTCTTAGTGTATTTGTCTGATCATCATAGCTGTCCATTATTGTTAGGGGGATAGTACTCATTCAGGAAAGTCATAGTACTTTTACATGTAGGAGTAGAGATAAACAGAAACCTGAGACCAAAGCATCAGCTGGAGAATTTATCCTGATAATCCTGATAGCGAATGAGCAGCAATCACATGCTGAAGCACAGACATGTCAGTCTCACCTGGCCATGTCCTTGGTCTCTGGCTGTGAACTCTCCAGTTCCAGAACTTTCTCAAGAAGACTGATTCCTCCTTCCTTTATCAACAGGGGGCAGTACTTGCTAGCTGGAAACCAAAATGAAGATAAAGATAGGGTTACAGTATGATAAGTGATGATGCTAATGCTAGGCCCTGAGCAGCAGGTACAACAGTGGTGACGCTAATGCTACGCATTGGGCAGCAGGTACTCACGGTAGACGGACACCAGGTTGAAGAGCGCCCACGTGGCCCAGTGCTGGCTGACAGGGGAGATGCTCTGGGGCAACAGCCGCAGGATGGGTTCAAATGACCTGAAGGAGACCAAAGTCAGGTTAGCATGAAACACTAGCATGGAAGAAACCATGATTAAGTGAAGTAGGGAATGCTTTCTCTTCTCTTTCATATTTATAGCTTCTGTTGTTGAGAAATCTGTGTTTTGCTGTCGTGCTAAAAAACCGTTGGGTTTGTTCTTGTTGAAAGTTCTGGGCCAGTCAAAGTACTGATGCAGGGGTCAAGGAGTCCACTGAATTTAAGGACATATAGACATAATGACCTGTAATTGATGTTGCGACGTGAACTGACATCCCAGCTTTGGATGGCGTCCCACATCTTGTTCATTACAGTCTCTCTTTGCGGTTCGTCCATGGACCAAACCTCTGGCCCATCAAACATGATGTGTGAGAGCACACCACAGGCATTGTAGGACACCTCGATCCCGTCGGCCTTACTGTCCAGCAGGTTACTGTGAAAGCATTGGTGGAGGAGAAAAATCTGAGCATACGTCTGAATGAAACACGATCTGAGTGCAAAAACACTTTTGTCCTGTCCTGCTCTATCCGGTCTTGTCAGAGCAAAGTGAAGTCACCTTGGAGATATCAGCAAAAAAAAGTTAATTATATTTTTATGCATTTTCCTTAAATATATATATGTGTGTGTGTGTGTGTGTGTGTGTGTGTGTGTGTGTGTGTGTGTATGTACACACACACACACTGGGATATATTATAACAGGTGACCAAAACCAGTCAAGAACAGGTTGAACATGGCGGGGGTTCAGCGTCCCTGTACCTGAACACAGTGATGAACTGTGGGGTAAGCAGCTGAGGCCTCAGCGCTTTGACCTCAGCAACATTTCCCAGCAGCCCCAGCATGTTGCGGTGAAGCTCCTGCTTGTCTGGAAACTCCTGAACACAGTTCATAAAAGAATAAGAGAGGTGTTTGGGATATAGTCTACAAATGTGTGGATAGAATGCTTAAAATTATGTGTTGCAAATTACCTGTAGACACTCCAGAAAGAGACTCATGCCCCGACAGTTGAGGAACATCTGACAGTTGTCAGGAGTCTCATCAGTGATGTTCCACAGAGCGCTCCAGGAAAACTCCATCACCTGGTCACACTGCATGAAAACACATGTTCAGGAATCAGGTTTACTGGAATTGGAGAAACGTGACAGTCATTTGTCATCTCCTTTGTTTCTATTATGTGGAACTTCGTTCCTTTCTTTGTCAGTCAGCGAACTGCATGTCATGTTTTCTTCTCTGAGTCAGCGGAGCAGGAATGTAACTTTTGTATTTGTGTTTTCTGACAGTTGTAACTTGTATTTATGTAAATGTTAAATGAATCTTTCTTATATGGGTGGAATATCATCAGATTTTATTCACTACTCAAATTATTTACTAAACTGAAAAGTGTTAATACACCATATATATGCATTAAAAAAAATTTCTCTTAGACCAGACAGCATTGAGAACTCAAATTTTCTCCACGGCAGTTCAGTTTCCCTTTATATTACCACACCTAAAAGTACCCGTCCCACAGTCTGACCCTCAGAATAAGCTTTGGCCATGAAAACCTGAATTCAGAATCTGTTATCACAGAGTATCATTATTAGTTTGACAGTTTTTCAGAAAACAGATTTCACTGAACTCTGGTTTTGTTCAAAATATTGCTTTGGGACTCTTAAAGATTTGCTAAATTTGACACACAACTGAAGTCCTTTCATTTGAAACCTGAATCAAGATGTTCAGAATTTATTCTTACTCATTTTTGTCAAAACACTGTAGTATCCATGGAGTTAGAAACAGAAATCATTTAACTGCACAATTGTGCCGTGGTAAGAAAGGTAAGGACATATTCTGGATGCAAAGGATGATATAGATCAAATGGCCAATAAACCATTAAACTCATTGATTCCTCTGCAAAATGTTCCATCAAAACTATTTCCAAATTTTGAATTTAACAATCCTAGCAAAAAGGTAAAACAAAGCAACAGCCACTAAAACAGAAGTAACAGTCTTCCTCGTGCATGTGAAGGAACTGATGCTAATACAAGAGAACACTCACCATTCTGTCCTGAAGCTTCTTCTGGATTAAATTCAACATCGTCTGAAAGGAGGAAATCACAGAAGACAATCAGTTTGATTTCATGATTGCGTTCATAAAAAACACAATGTTCAGCATCCAGTAAAACACTCTCCATTCATTGATACTGTCATAAGACAGGACGGTGCTCTTGTGCTGACCTGACTGACCAACACAGTCTGCATCACTGCAGTACGGTCCCAACTTTATTTACCATTAATAGGCCCCACTGCAATTTAGAAAGTCTAACAAACACATTAAACTCAGCATGCTTTTATAACGCTAGTGAAAAAACACACCAGGAATAACAACATGTCTTCCTCTCTCTTTAACAATAAACTTCTGAATGATGGTGGGTGTACCTTGACAAACCCCATCTTTCCCACAGCTTCTTTGTGTTGGTTGTCCACCTGACAGACCAGAGCATTGCAGAGGTGCACCGCAATTCTCTGGATGGACTCGTCCTGCCGGGCCGGCTCCAGGATTTTCAAGAGCAGCTGGTTGACACGACTGTACTGGAACTCCAACTCGTCTGGGATGCTGAAGTTACACAGAGTCAAGCAGCAGTTCCTCTGAACCTGGTGTTGGGTAGAGAGGGAGAACACTCACTAGTGTCTGAGGACTGAAGAACAGCATAGAATAAGTACTTAAAGTTAACAGTGAATATCAGTCAATGCCAGATCAGGACTAACTTCCAGCAACAACATTCTGAAAATCAGAAAAATTGTACACAAAATGTTTGTAGTAAATTACACAATGCTACTGCTAGGAAGTAAAATCCACCCTGAATAAATAGAATAGATGAACAGATCATGAACTTTGACTTAAACGTTCCTGGGTCAAAGCTCATGAGCCTGTCAGGGCAACTTTGGTCCAAGGCTGGGGAGCAGCAATGGAAAAGAAACCATCGCCTCACAATTCATATCTGGCCCTCTGTACTTCCAGAAGAAGTTGGGTAGATGCCCACAGAGCCATGTCATGTGGAATGTTAAATTAAATGATAAATATTCTGCAGCAAGACTATTAATGGCTTTAAATAAACATCAAGAGTTGAAATCAATTCAAAAATCAAACTGGAAGACGATGCAACAGCGACGACATGGAAGAGGTGTTCATGACTTGAAGTGCTGTCAAAAAGGGCGCATTCTGCACAAATTTGAGGTCCAAGAGGCAAGAGTGATCCAGACTAACAGAAATCTTTACAGTAATTTAGCCTGGAGCTCAGAGAAGTGTGAACAGACTTCAAGGTCTGGCCAGTAACGAAAGGCTTTACTTTTGGAAAAGACAGAACTGGAAAACTCAGAACCCAACAGAATGCATCTGTTTGTCAAATTTAAGAGGGACATAAAAAGTTTTTAAAAAAAGCCTGAACACCGAGACCTGACACTTAAAAGTTTTTCTTAGACAAACTACTGGGGGGTGCCACACTGCATGTTTGACCGTCCACATTCCTCTGTTCCACTGCAATTACAGTACTTAATAAGCTTCAGAATTTTTACAAGGGATCCAAAACATTTCTCATCACAACTAAAACTGATGTCAGTACTACAAAAGAGGCCACAAAGCAGACTTACAGTAACCTCCTGGTACTGTTCCATTCCATTTAGTACCACTTGAATGACGTCTCGGCGCAACCTGACACTCTGGTCACTGCGGTACTCGGTGTTGGTCAGGTAGTATAAAGCAGCACTGCCCGTCACCTGGATACTCTTATCATACTTATGGCACTTCAGTGCTGCTATGACGAGCTGAAAGGAGGGAACATATATGAGAACAGCATGAGAGAGAGAGAGAGAGAGAGAGAGGGACACTCAGAATCCCTGCAAGAGCATTTCAAGAGAAGTCACTCATGTAAGCACCTCCAAAGAAAACCACAATCAAACTGATCGTACTTGCAAAGCTCGGAGCAGATGGTTGCAGTGTTGTATCCGTGCGATGTCAAACAGCTGATTGATAGCTCGGTGGGCCAACTCAGGACGAAACTCTGTGTAAGCTTCAATGGCATTCAGGACTTGGTCTTCATTCTTGGATCCAGTCACCTGAAGATGGGCAGATGAGACTTACGGGCACGAGGTAGGGAAGTACGTACACACACACACACACACACACACACGCACACACACAAACACAAAATGTCGGAGCCCTCTCTCACCAGTACCTTATAAGCTGGGATGTGTGTCACATTACAGAGGGTGGTGTCATATAAGCCTAGAAACTGCAACGGTCTCTTCAGCTCCTGGAAGGGATAGATGCTACTTTTGCATGGCTCGATACTGGAAGTGATAGAGAGATTGTTCAGAATTCATTTGTTATTTGAATGCAAAAGAAAAAAAGCAACCTCTAAAAACGGCAACAGATTTCATCAAGTTTCTGCAGCAAACACTCCTGAAGTTGGTCACCCACCTGGGCCTTCCCATAGCTTCTTCAAAATGTGGAACGGTGCAGTTATCTAGCATAACGTGACCGGAGATGTCCAGCGACACCAGATTGACCAGACGCTGGACGATGGATGTCAAAATCTTCCTCGTCATTTTAAACTTGGAGGCTCGTCTGCTATCCCTTGAGATGTCAAGATGTCTGAAGAATGCAGAGGTTTATCAGTGACAAGAGTGCTTTCGTGATGACTGGTGATTAAATAGAGGACCGATTAATTAAATTCAGTGAAGAAGAAACATTTCTAGCTTCACATTTCAAAGATATTCTTTTCCAGACTTGTTGCTGCAGCGTTACAATCCCTAAAAAATAAAATATAGCTTTCAGGGTTAACAGGGTAAATGCAGCTACACAACATAACATATACACTCCAAATCATAAGAACACAATAGAGGCAGTGCTGTTATCTCATAGCACAAAGGTTTGGGGTTCAACTCCCCTGAGAGCCAGGGAGCTTTTCTTTCTCACCTGTCTCCATAGGGTCCAGGTTCTCTGACTTCCTCCCACAGTTCAAAAACAGGCAGAAAAGGTGTTTTGGTGAAATGACTCAGTGTGAACATTGGTGTGAATGGTGGTGTGTCTGTGTTTGTATGTGTTTATTAACTGGCTTATTGATGATGTTTGTGGGTTTTGTTCCTTTCCTTGTTATTGTAACTGGTCATAAATGTCTTACCACTAAATGAAAGTGTTAGAGACACCATGTAATGTTTTGTCGCTTGAGCAGCTTCAACTAAACTCAACACAGACATGCTAACATTGGCTGTGACTGCTAAATGCACTTAGCATTAGATTCCCAATCAGGGTCCCCATCAACTTTGAGTGTGTGGAGCTGAAGCTGTGGTCCAATCCCACACTTCCATACTCACTAAACACAGTATGAAAAAACGCTCTTTACAATGAGTTTCCATAAGGCAAAAAGTTAACTGTGGAACAATGGACTCTTTTAACACAAAGTGTCATCTCGCCTTAATGGAAAGTGAAGAGTTTACAAAAGTTTGACTTTGAATGAGTCACCATCTCGTCTGCAGTCACTTCTTCACATAAAAGACAAAACTACTCACTAACACACACTCATACTGTACCTATGTACAATTTTAGAGTGATTGATTCATCTGAGTGGTGGGAGGAAGCTGGAGAACCCATAGATATCCCACACAGATGCAGAAAGAACATACAAACTCCACACAGAAAGGACTTGAACCCGGATTCTTCTTGTTGTGAGGCGACGTTGCGACCCAATGCACCACTGTGCCGCCCTTCACTTGACTATTAACTGCTAAAACCATACTGTCGTTTCTGTAAGACAATCTGATGCTCTAAAACCATAACTTCAGTCCAGTGGATAAAGCAGACGTTTATATTCATTTCCATACAACTTACCGAAGTTAGTAATATTATTTTCTTGTTCCAGCACATGACAACTTCCATGTAAAAGCCCTCTGCTGCCTTACCTGAGATTATAAATCTCCACCACTGTGCTGACCAATTCTTCTGAGAGGTCGACGTTGTAGAGCACAAGAGACGCCAGTCTGTCTTTCCATTGGATGAGAAAAGCTGTTCCTAGTAACTGTACATTAGATAGGTCAAGGGAGGTGAGAGACTTCAGGGGTCTGAGCAGGGTCTCCACATCCACCTCATCAGGCAGGCCGCCTATGTTGAGCAACCTGAGTCGGTTGAAGCCATGGAAGTTAAAGTCCGTCTCCAATGCTTGTCTTGAAACTGGGGTCTCCTCATCATCATCTTCTGAATCTTCATTGCAGGCAAGAGGGGCACCACCCTTCTTGTCAAAGATGTGGCCACAGCCAAACAGACAAAGAGACACCAGTGTCTCACGGAAACAGGTCAGAGCTTTCAAGCTGCGTGATGTCAGACTGTTGCAGTAGGTGAGGTGCAGCTCAATCAGGTCCTGCCAGAAAACAACGAAACAATTCCCAAGTTTGAGCATCGCAGTTCATTGGTTACACAGACTTATGCACAAACAAAGAATTATGATAGTAACAGACTATCTTTAATCTTATTTAAATGCTATATGACTTCTAAAAATCCAAAGCAGACATGAAAGTTGCCATCTGTATGTTAGGAGCCTTGGTCACGCAAGCAGCAGTGAGGAGAGTTTAGCAGTCTCTGACGCTGTTAAAAGTAATGACAGCTGGCTTATTCCTTCCACTATGTTTGTGACAAGTCGTCACAAGGTTAGGTTTGACTGCATCGAACATCAGTGGCACATTTGACGCGCTGCGGTTTGATGCAATCACAAGTGACTAGTTTATCATTTAAATACGTCTGTATAGAAACCAATACGCAGAGGGGAAATTTTAAGACTATAAAATACATTATTACTCATACAATACATTATCATACTTAAGCTATAGCACTTAAGATGACTGTATTATGATGATATATGATCTGATATGCTGTAAAATTGAATATACTTTATTCCTTATCCATGTAAAAAACAAAAACACAACAAGTGAATTCTAAATGGACTGAACTGACAACACCTCTTTGAGTGGCTGACCATTCAAAGTGATTAACAAGCCACCAGCCACCTGCCCTGGAGGAGTGGTAACCATCAGCACCATCATCACCATCACAAACACATCAACTGAACAGCTCAGGGTTTGTCATCCTGCCCAGGATACCAGCAGCCTGCAGAGGCCGGGCATCAATCCATTGACCTTCTACTAAGTGGACGATGACCCCATGTCCAAATGAACTGAGGAATCAAAACATCCAAACCCAAACCCCTTCAGCTTCACACTTCAGGTTCAAACCACATTAATTAGTCATCAATTTCTTCTTGCAATTTTAAGCAAAAAACAACAAAAAACAAATTTTTCCCCAGAATTGAGCAGCCGCACTACCAACTGACAGAAATCTGTCACAGCAACCTTTAAGCCTTGTGTTTTCAGAACAGAGAGTGGTCCTGTTCAGCCCGCAAAACAATCACACTTACTGAGAGGATTCCATGCATGATAAGAACAAGCTGACATTGTGATCCTTCGTGCACCAAATAAACAGGAGTAAGGTGTGTTTACAAAATGTAAAGACCTCCTTTACCACTTGCTCAATGACTCAAGACTAACTGTTATCAATCAATCAATCAACTTTTATTTGTATAGCGCTTAATCACATAAGCGGACATTTCAAAGCATTTTAACAGATAGAGGAACCCAACAGGAACCACCAGCGTGAGCATACGCATCAGCGGCGGGGGAAGAACTCCTTCACTGAGGAAGAAACTCTGGGCAGGACCCAGACTCTGGAGAGCTGTCCTCCGCCTTGACCGATTGGGTGGAAAAGAAACACCATGAGGATTGCGATATCTTTAACATTCATGAATCATCCCTATCTCCATTATATTTCTTTTCCACCCAACCAGTCAAGGCGGATGCTCACCCTCCAGAGTCTGGGTCCTGCCCGGAGTTTCTTCCTCAACGAGGGTTTTTCCCCCACCACTGTTGCTTATGCTTGCTCTGGAGGGTTCTGTTTGGTTTCTCTGTCTGTTAAAGAGCTTTGAAATATCTGCTGATGTGATTAAGTGCCATACAAATAAATGTTGATTGATTGATTGATTGATTGATTGATTGATTGATTGATTGATTGATTGATTGATTGATTGATTGATTGACTGACTGATAAGGACAGGGTAAGAGAAAGAGAAAGAGACAGCACTGAAGATGCACAGAAACTATGCATTACAGTACTTCACTCTGGTCTAAAACAGTGTTCAAACCCACCAACAGTAGGCAAAGCAAATTAAAAGTCAACCAGTCATTTGGAAGTTTTCTGTTGCAGTTTTTCACTCAAGATGTTAATCCAAATGAACTTGAAAATGAAATCTTCAGTCTAAGGATTTTGAAAGTTGATTTTGAGAAACTAGCTGTGTGCTAACTTGCAGCATCCCACCTGTTTTCTAATCGCCTCTAGATCTTTGTCACGAACGAAGTCTTCTCTCAGCTGCACTCTGCTCAATCTGGTGCTTCGAGGATCCGAGAAGAGGAGGAAGAAGTTTTCCTCTGGTTCAAAGTTACTGTCCGTGTGGACCAACTCCATATATCTGTTAAATAAGGAGGAGAATATCAACAAGCATGACACACTTACAGACAGAACTATTAGAAACAGGGGAGACCTGAATGTAAACGTCCAGACACATACGTGTTAACCAGCTTGTCACAGATCTCACTGGGCAGGAAGATATCTGAGCGCAGGCAGAGCTTGTTCCTGGATCCCTGGTAGCACATGGTCTTCCTGAGGTTCCTCAGGCAGAAGACCGTGGCCAGCGTCATGAGGCTGTCAGGACTGTCTCCTGCTTTTGCTGCCATGTTATCCTCGTCTTCTGCGGCTCAGATCACAGACGGTGCAGGGGACCTAGAACACAAACATTATATGAACGGTTAGGAACTAGAGGCTGTTTCTGAAAGCAAATGTGATCCATGTGAAATAAGTTCTTCATGTTCCAATGCCGACTGAATGAGTGATTATCAAAACAAAAAACAGCAACACAACAGATGAGGATGATGGTAACCAGCCTCATGTCACAGCTTCTTCATCTTGTGGTTGAAGAAGTTAGGTTGGTACTCTGCGCATGATTGTAGTGTTCTGAGTGCTGTCCTCTAACAAGAGAATGCAGCCAATGATAATCAATAACAGTCAAGCTCCAGATCAAACTTCTTTCTACAGATAAATCTGTAGAAAGAAGCCACTACTTGAACTGGTTTTCCTCGTACTCACTAAAACCAGGCTTCTGTTTCATTCCAGGTTGGCCGTCTGCATCTGGCTGCTGTTAGCAACTGATGGCTGCTTCTTTCAACTAGTTTCAGTACGGCTAATCAAAGTGTCTGATTACGTTAGCAACAGTGATTCTAGGAGCTAGTGTGAGTCTGCTAACCTACTGCTCTGGTGTTTGTCTGGTATCACTAATGTAGGTGAAAACACGGAGTCTGGAGGAGAACAGTCTACTGTCACTGAGGTAGCTAGCGGCTAGCGTCCCCTCTGACAACACTAAGTTAGCTAGCTGCTGACACAAACAACACAAGTGATAGCTACTCACTCAGCGGACAGGTAGTTAGTTTACTCACTCAGCGGGTAATTAGTTAGTTTATTCACTCACCGGGTAAGTAGTTAGTTTACTCTCTCAGGTGTGTGCAAGGCGACACTTGTTATGCTAATCTCAGCCTGAACTTGTGTCACTCCTGCATCCCAGCGTCACGTTAGCTCGCTGCTAACGAAGACTTTCCTTGTTGTGGTGTTAGCTCGGTTAGCCTGGGGCTAGCATTAGCCGACGGCTCTACGTGCGGCTCAGGCTGCAGCCGGAGGTCAGCCGCGTTTGAGCTTCATCGGAGTCTACCTCAGCTCTGCCACGGTGCGTGTGTCGGTGTGGGCCACAAGCAGGACTCGTCCCTCATCTGGGTGTCGTTACCGTCCGATGTCAACAAACTGACTCCTCCTCGGTCTCCCACTACTCCTCCTCTCACAGCCCTTCATCCCGTCCTTCCTCTTCTCTTCTTCCGACTTCATCAGTCGTTCTTCCCGTTCCGATGGTTCATGGATAGCTTTACAACCAGTTTACTTCACGTGTTATTATTATTATTATTGTTAGTATTATTATTATTATTATTATTATTATTATTATTATATTATTATTATTATTGTTGTTGTTGTTGTTGTTGTTGTTGTTGTTGTTGTTGTTGTTGTTAATATTATTATTATTATTATAGTGCTGCTGCTGTTGTTGTTGACACTTATCCACTAAAGAGTAGTTACGTGTTGTGAATTCATTCATTGAAAAGGTTAGTCTTTTACATACTAATAAAACAGTGAAGGACAACACAACACAAAAGGTAACAACAACAACAACACATCACAACAGGTAAAACAATACAACAGCTGCATATAAAACCTAAACAGGTGTAATAGAAATTAATGAACTACCCAACTGACAGTTTTTAGGAATACATTTTTTAAATGAAGTTTCACTTTTTTTTTTTAAACATTCTAAATAATGATCATAGTTGAAGTATGTTTATTACAAAATTACGGAATAAAGTTGACGGTCACTAAGCATTAGAAATTGTTTTAAGATTCCAGACAAGTTTAAATGTGGTTTGAGTTTAATATTTATTTTTATTGTAGGGTTTTCAATAGATCTAGATAGTCCCTTTCATAAATTTCATAACGTTTTGTTAGTTGGCTTTTTATTTTAATTAGTCTATAGTTTCCCATGCTCTCATTCAGCCATAATCTTTTAAAACAATGGTTGTGTTTGAATTGCAGGCGCCCTCTGTATTTTCATGTAAGTCATGCAAGTTCCATGTTGATCCATCATGGAGAGTGTCTCTGTGTTGGCATTGCACCTTTAATCCAATTTCAGATCTAGCACAAGAAAGAATAAAAGAAGATTCTAATATTTTGTTTATGTGAGATTTTCCACAGGCAAAACACACACACGTCAGTCAGGAATCTAGTTCATCTATTAACAGCTGAAGAAACATATTTTCCATAGATAATATCTAAAACTGACATTTTTCAAAGTAGATAAGAACTGGTTTTTATGACATACAATTATATCACCACTCAATACTGATAAAGTGTAGTTTTTGTGTAGATGCTGGTGAAAACAAGTCTTTGGTGGAGGTCATTCATCTGTCATGTTACGAGTTTAAGAGCTTCACAATTTTTAGTTGTCTTGTTATAAGTAAATGGTGAATTTTGACAATTTAATGAATGACAAATACATTAACTCAGGAAAAGCAAAGTGTTGCTCTTGCCTTGGTATTTTTCTTTTATTGTTTAGTTGAGGCATAGTGGGTAGCGCTGTCACCGCACAGCAAGGTGGTTCGTGGTTTGAGTCCCGCTCTCAGTGGAGTTTGCATATTCTCCCCGTATCTATGTGGGTTCTTTCTGGGTTCTATAGCTTCCTCCCATCTCCAAAAGCATGCACCTTAGGCAAATTTACCAGTGACAAATTTTCTGCAGGTGTGAGGGTGTACATGAATGTCTGTCTGTCTGTCTTATATGTGGCTCTGCGATACACTGGCGTCGTGCCCAGAGTGGCCCCTGCCTAGCGCCTCCAGTTGGCTGGGATAAGCTCTAGCACTCCACGACCTGTGACAACGGACAAAGAGAAAGTAGAAAATAAATAAATGAATGACTGTTTAAGTTGAGAGGTGGATGTGGCTCAGTGATGGAACAGTGTGCTCCAGCGGTGTG
The DNA here is from genome assembly GCF_040054535.1 of Antennarius striatus. NCBI lineage: Eukaryota > Metazoa > Chordata > Actinopteri > Lophiiformes > Antennariidae > Antennarius > Antennarius striatus. Next base: position 15,545,749 of record NC_090790.1, read on the forward strand.
TTACTGACTGTGTGGATGGGCACCGCCTATAGTGAGCAAGTGCACTATGAAAGTACAGTCCATTTACCAAAGCTGTATCACTTCATCACATTATCATTAAGCATGTTTATTTTGTGCAGAAGAGTTTCAAACTAATATCACTTTTTTCTGCCTAATGCAGCCCTATGGGCGCACAAGCCAGTGTTGACTGTGGGCCCTCTAAATTTATCCGGGTTTATTCCAAACCTGGATAAATGTAGAGGTTTGTGGCAGGAAGGGCATGCGGCGTAAAAAACTTACAGCTACAGGGAGAAGAACTAGTGAAGGTGGAGGACTTCAAATACTCGAGGTCAACAGTCCATTAAGTGTGGTGGAAGTGAAAGAAAGGATCCAGCAGGCTGGAACGGGTGCTGTACATGTTCAATCCAGGGTTCTTGATTGATTGATTGATTGATTGATTGATTGATTGATTGATTGACAGCAGTCTTTGCTTGAATGAAGGGTAAAGTTTAAAAGACAGTGGTCACACCAGCCATGGTGTCCAGATTAGAGACAGTGGTGAGGACAGCCATGATGGACAGATTAGAGACAGTGATGCTGAAAAGAAGCATCACTGTTGTAGGTTTAAGAAATTAAGATAAAGAGATGTAAGGCAAGGAGCTGAGACGGGAACTACCAGTTGGAGAGTTTGATCATGTGGTGGGGAGCAGATATTGGACGAACATGGGAGACCCAAAGAGGAAGTGAGGATCTGATGGGAACATCTGGCTGAGGACCCAGTCAAGTTGGTCAACAAATCCTACCTTCAGCAAAGCCTGGAACACTTTCCAATGGATGTGACAGCATTTGCCTGCTCAGTTACAGCCAATGGGATCCAATTCCTTCTGGGGGCCAGGAAGAGTGGCACTCCTATAATCTTAGCAGGATTTGATCAGATAGAACAATGGAATGGTAACAAAATAATGTGTGTGTGTGTGTGTGTGTGTGTGTGTGTGTGTGTGTGTGTGTGTGTGTGTGTGTGTGTGTGTGTACACAAACACATGCACACACACACACTGACACACACGCATATATATATATATATAAAATAAATAAATTTTTATATATATATATATATATATAATGTAATTTACTACAGACAGTAAAATGAAATTGTGGAAAAGCTGCTATAAACATAAAATTTAATAGAGTTGAATTTTGCATATTTCACCTAAGATGTCATCTAATTTGTACCTACTGCGTTGAAACTGGGTTAAGTGCTTCGGGGTCATGCGGAGCCACTTACTAAAACACGAACACACTCGACAAACAAACACACTCAGCTCCTCCGCCCAATAGCAGCATGACGTGCGCGCGCCGTGTTGTGGAGACGGAAGTGATAGGAGGGACTTCCTGTTCACGCTTCATTTGTCTGGGAAACAGTGAAAGGAGAGCATCGCGCAGCCCAGACATGTCTACTGCCTACAGGAACAGGTCAGCCTCACTAACTTTTTGTTCATTCATTGGCTGCAGGCCTTGCAGGCTGTGTGAAATATGTATTACTAAATAAAATAACGCTGAAAGTAGCGTCAGCACCGTTAAAGTTCCGTGTGAAGCTAACAGCAGCAGCAGCTCAGGTAACCATATACAAGCTTGAGTTTAAGCTTTAGCAAAGAGTTGCACATACACTGTGTACGTAGTAATATGATGTTTTACAGATTATAATATGATAGATAATGCCATAAATCGTCAGTATAACGGGCGTTTTACAAGTAAATCAACGCATTAACATCATCGTTTCTAGTAGCTAGACTAGCTCCCTGTTCACATCAGCTGACGCGTCAGGAAGCTAACGTCCAGCCAGTGGATTTGCTGACAGTGGATTTCTGTCTGAGAACAGATGTGAGTCGTTCACAGTTCAACTGGACCCAGAGGTCAGACTCTACACTATTGAGTCGAACGGTGGGTTCAATTTTAGAAGGACAATGTACAACTGAAGGCTTTTAAGCGATTTGGTTGTATTTTACATGGCAAAGAACATGGAACCAGCATTAGCTGTAGGTTGAAACATTTGATTGGAACAAGACATATCTAGAAAAAGTAGCTTGTGATAAGTCCTTTAAAATCGACATGAGCTCTGCAGGCAGTATGAGCACATATAAAATATTCATCACTGCATTGAGGTAAAAGTTTGTCATGGCATGATGATGATTGTGGCCCAGCTCTTGGTTGAGTAAGCAATAAGGGAATTTTTAGTTTTCTTTGAATGATTTTTGTTTTGTACTGTATTAACTGTGTCCGTGACCAGTGTCTCACAACCCAGTGCTCTTACTCACCTTGCATAATGGATAACGGTCTATTCACATTTCCATAAAAACAATTGAATTCATTGAAATTTCAATGTTGAAATGTTTGTACATCACTCTGTCATTTGTGTTTTTTGGAGCATTCGTAAAAACTGTTGGATTGTCACTAAATTTTTACAATATGTACTGTGTATATATATACTGTATATGTGTGTTTATATATGTGTGTATATATATACTGTACGGTGTATAAATATATATATATATATATATATATATAATCGTCGTAGAAACATCCGATTGTCACATTGTGAAATGGATGGAGATGATACACTTGCAATGTAAACACATTAACTCATTGACTGCCATTGATGTCTATAGATATTAGCTGGATACCAATTGTTTACTAATAATTTATATTTCTGTTCTAACCTTACCTTTTTTATCCTTAGGATACAAGAATTCAAAGTCAGTTTAAGTGAACAGAGCATTAACCTGAAGACTCTGAGGGAGTTGTGCTTCAATGGTAAGTCTCACACTTACTCACGCTTTTTTTTGGTCAATTTTTTTGTCTATGCCGACTGTGTGTTTAAGCCCTGTGTTCTTTATTGATCTCAGGAATCCCTTTTGAAGGAGGCATAAGAGCACTTTGCTGGAAAGTAAGTTGTATTACCTCTGTGTTGGAGTGTATACTGTATTTGATTCTGACGTTGAGGCCTTTTTTATTCTTTTACTCGTTGTAGTTTCGACCAATCAAAATAAAAATGATTTAACTGATTATGACAATTACATATAGACCTAATGCCTTTTATTACCTTCAGTACCAGTGTTAAACAGGCACTGGTCACAAACCAGGACCGAGAATAAAAACCTAATCTGCTGTCAGTTGGTGTATCTTCATTGATCTTCTAGTGTTTAGATAATGCGCTACAGTAATCCCTCGCGCTTCAGGATGCAAGGCTTTGGCAATATCAAACTTTGTACCAAACATATGAAAACAAATGTATTGGTATTATAAACCAAGCGCACCCATCAGAGTTCTCCCACCAGCAGGCAGCGCATCCCGGTCTGACCCAGAACTGGCGTTGGCGTCTTTGACAAGGAATGTGAACGAATGAATAAATAAATAAATGAATTTTATGACTCGTAAAGAAAGAAACAGACAAACAAATATACAACTGTCAAGCATGTTTATCAACGCGTCTTCGATGTGGAGCTGTTGTACATGTAGACATGGGTCACACACACTAACATCACTGCGGTTTTCATCACAGGGAGACGCCCCCCGGATAGAAAAAGTTTCGATTGCAGCGTCCACACACAATGTAGACCCGGCGTTTTCAAAAACCTTGGCCAGCGCTTTCGTCCCGGATATCTGTGCGTTGTCTTGTGGACGAAAGGCGTAACCGCCTTATGCCAAATTGTTCACATGATTCCTTCTGGCAGATGTTCCGTGATTAGTTGGGCGCTTGATTTACAGGTAGTGGGTGGAGTTAAAACGTGTGCTTGCGGAATGTTGTGATCTGTGTTCCATAAACTGATTGTTTTGTCCTCTTTTCAGATCTTACTCAATTACCTTCCTCCCGATCAGACATTATGGGAGTCTTTTCTCAAAAAGCAGAGGTAACCAAACCGAACTAGTTTCTGTGGTCAAAATGTTGTTCTACTAAAATAGAAATAAATGTCCAAATATTTTATTCTATTGAAATTTGTGTGATTTTTAAATAAATTTTGTTTACTGTGCAGTGTAAATCTTAAATACATTAAAATGACGCCATTTGTATACACATTGAAAGTTACTAATATATACAGTATTTGTCATAATTATGTTTTGATTTTATTATTTAATACTTAATACTTAATACCATTGTTTAAATGACCAGAAGACTTATGAACTCATCAGGAGAATACTGAGAAATACTAAAACCTAAAAATTATTTGATAACTTTCACACTTAGAAAGTTGCACTAACAAAGCCGGTGTGTGTTTTTTTGATTTGTACTGTATACATTGGAATGTTTTACTGTTGAACACAACAGTAAAATATTATTAAAATACTAATTTAAGTAAGTTAATAATCAGCCTCCCTTAGAAAAATGTTCACTATTATTATGATGTTTTCTAGCATGTTTTTAAGTCTTTCTTTCGTTTCGTCCTGTTTCTGTTCCAGGGAGGGGTATTCTCAGTTCCTGAAAGAAATGATCATCCAGCCTGGAATTGCCAAGGCCAATTTAGGCCTTTCCAGGGAAGATGTGACAATGGAGGACCACGTGAGTCAAGTCTCTGATGTTCTTTTCCAACAAAAGCTTTGTGTTAGTCTGGAGACAATTGCATAGAGAGGCTGAAACCAATATCCAGTTCTGACTGAAGAATCAAACCTTGTAGCATGTGCATAGTTTACATGAGAAGAAGACACGTGTAAGGGCTCTCGGTTGGGCGTGATGCAACCTAGAAAATCTGGAGTAGTTTCAGGGTGATGTATCCTTAGCCTGGCTTTAGTGGTAGTGACTGCTATCATACTACTTTTATGTGACTTTCTTCTCCCGTGCAACTCCTGCAACGTTTTACTGTTTTCATCTATAATGAATTTTCACCTCTAACAGCTGGTGAGACCAATTGTGTTTTATTAGTAACAAGGACAAATAGAAGTCCAAACATGTATTTGTATGATTTGGCAGGATGGATTGCTTCAAATATTCCTTGTGTAAATGTTTGACTGCATTTATCACAGGACTGAGTGTAACAGTAGAAGAGCATCAGCAACTCAGGAGGTCACCGCTGTAGTTCAGCTGTCTTTCACTCTTCAGTGGACCGCATTCACATTGTGGCCATGTTATACAGAAGCTCATCATTATGTCATTCTGTTGCCACCAACGTTCAAGTTGTAAAAACATTTTTAAAAAACATTAACATTTCACTATTTTCCTCCGGGATTATTAAAGTCTCTATCTATCTATCTATCTATCTATCTATCTATCTATCTATCTATCTATCTATCTATCTATCTATCTATCTATCTATCTATCTATCTATCTATCTATCTATCTATCTATCTATCTATCTATCTATCTATCTATCTATCTATCTATCTATCTATCTATCTATCTATCTATCTATCTATCTATCTATCTATCTATCTATCTATCTATCTATCTATCTATCTATCTATCTATCTATCTATCTATCTATCTATCTATCTGTCTCTCTGTCTCTCTGTCTCTCTGTCTCTCTGTCTCTCTCTGTAACATGTCCAATATCTAGCTATATCTGTAACATGTCCAATATCCAGCTGTCCAAACCTCTGGCTCCTGGAACCAGCAAATGGTGCAGCGTCTCCCATCCCTTCTGTGTTCCACATAGACTCATGGGTCACTTTATTAGGTATACGTTGCTAGTACCGGGTTGGACTCCCCTTTGCCTTCAGAGCTGCCTTAATCCTTTGTGGCATAGATTCAACAAAGTACTTGAAACGTTCCTCGGAGTTTGGTCCATATTGACATGATAGCAGTTGTAGATTTTTCCGCTGCACATTTGTGGGTTTGGTGCCTTGTCAGAGGGCTCCTTGACGTGTCCTGGAGGTGAACAGGCACTGTCTAGCTACAACTCCTCACCTCATTCTATGTTCCATGCTAGTCTTGAACTGACCACCCTTAAGTCTCCTTTTTCCCTCTTTGGCCAAAACTTAAGTGAACAGCAGTCTCCTTATAGAGACTACGTCAAATAAATCCATCCAAATAAAACTCTGAATGATTTCTATGCCCCCTCCCCCTTATGTTATGATCCATATTGTCATTCATGAGTATTCTAGAGCTATACCTGAACAGTGTGTGTTTAATAAGTCACCTTCAACTTGCAGGAATGTAATTTTGTCTTCATCCGATTTTTTTCTTTCAGCCTCTGAACCCAAACCCAGATAGCAGGTGGAATACCTATTTTAAAGATAATGAAATTCTTCTACAAATTGACAAGGATGTAAGGTATGCCTTTAAAACTAAGTGTATTTTTTGTCAGTGATTGCGTTTACAGGAAAGGACCACAGCTTATTTATAAAACATGAAATTAACTCGTTTTAAAAAGAATCAGAGTCACTGAGCATGAAACAAGATGTTCTGTGCAGCTAAAATATGACACAGATGTCTTGTCTACATGTTTCAGGCGGCTGTATCCAGACATGGCGTTTTTTCAGCGTCCTACAGAATACCCTTGTCAACTTATCTTGGATCCTCAGAATGATTATGAGACCCTTCGTCGGCGTGTCGAGCAAACCACCCTGAAAGCACAAACTGTAAATCGCAACCGCAGCGGAGTCACTAATGTGAGTATGTTGGTCCAGTTCGTTTGTGGCTCCTGGTCTTTAAAAAAGTATTAAATAATCAGCAGAACTAAAGCTGAGCATCTCCCGTGATTAAAGTTAGAGGAGGAAACCAGGGTAGAGCAGAGAACGGACACTAATATAAGTTCATGTTTCCAAACTTCAAACTCAGCTTGAGATTATTAATCATATGGAATGATGCTCACACTCATGCAGACAGGTTAGCAGTGGAGACACAGGTGCAGTAACTACTGTCAGAGTACGTCCAGTAAAGCAGATGGAAACAGCAGGTAGAGACAGAATCTCCTCTAGATACAAAGTATATGAAGGTAAATGAAACAAGCTTCTCCAGATACAAAGTCAGTGAGGTAAAAGAATATCTACAGTAGATACGTTTGAGAAATGGAGACCTTTGCTCATTTCTGGTGAGAATCTCAGCTGCACCTCTCATTTTCTTCTCCATGCCTGTCGGACAGTGCAGTTGGTTGGATTATCATTATTTATATTAGCAGGAATAGTAATAATATATGTTACTGTCATACTGAGATACTCTTGTATTTTTTTCATGTGAACATGTGATCAGGTACAGCCCTTTCACTCCTCCAGCTTACAGTATGTGGTTTGATTTCCCCTTTGGTCCAGACTAAATCCTGGCACAGACCACTCATCTGATGAAGATCATCCTGATGAAGGATGTAAAACAGATTCTTGTTTCAGATGAACAGTTGATCAATGATTTCTTTGACTGATGATCTTAATTGTTGACAAAGGTCAACTCGTACTAGAAGCGTTTCCTGAATTTTTTGGTTGTACTCTGAATAAACTGAACAATAAGGTAGTTGTTCTATAAAGAGAATGATGCATTTTGCAGAGTACAGTCCTGAAACCACCTGATAAAGTAAATATCCTCTTCCAGGTCAGCTCACCTGGAAAAGCTCTAAACCTGTATCCATCTAATGAGTATGAAGTGCTGCCCAGTGGGAGTGAAGCACACTGGGAGGTGGTGGAGCGGATCCTCTTCATCTATGCCAAACTCAACCCGGGCATTGCCTACGTGCAGGGGATGAATGAAATTGTTGGACCAATCTACTACACCTTTGCTACAGACCCCAACTGCAAGTGGAAAGGTCGGCAGTTTTTGAACTGAATTGTGAAGACGTTTCACACATGGGAATTGACGTTCCTTCCTGTTTCATGTTCAGAGCACGCTGAAGCAGATACGTTCTTCTGTTTCACCAACCTGATGTCAGAGAACAGAGACAACTTCATCAAGAGCCTCGATGACTCTCAGTGTGGCATCACATTCAAGATGGAAAGTGTGTATTCAATGCTCAAGGACAAAGACCTGGTGCTCTATCTTAAACTGGTAAGGTCATGGGTTTATTCGTTGTACTGTACCTCTAAAACTAGTGGCTGAAGCAGCCTGCTACGTATCAGCATTCCCAACACTGTGCTTCAACACAGCTGACCACCAGCAGGACAGGAAATGTACATGTGAAGCCTGGTAGTGTAACCAGTGGAAGTGGTCATGTTTGGTGATGATGATGATATGATGTTCATATGTTTATATTCCATCTTAGACACAGGGTATCTGTATCTTTGGACCATGTTTCGAGTTGACTAGAGAAAGAACATTTTTGATAACGATATCTTGATTATTAGTGGGGGGGGGCGATCATATTCTTTTAAGTCCACAGTATTGATGTTCTCTTGTTTTCTTGTGTCCAAACAGGAAGAGCAGAACATCAAACCTCAGTATTTCACCTTTCGCTGGCTGACCTTGTTGCTGTCGCAGGAGTTCCTCCTGCCAGACGTCATCCGGATCTGGGACACCCTGTTTTCTGATCAGGATCGATTCCACTTCCTCATCCTGGTCTGCTGCGCCATGCTCATGTGAGCTTTCACGCTATGCTCCCTTTCATCCTACAGCGATAAAACCTCATCATGTGACTCCAGATCTCTATTCTCCTTCCTCTTGACAGACTCATCCGGGAGGACCTACTGGCAGGAGACTTCACGGTGAATATGAGATTACTGCAGGTAAAGCTTTATAACCTACATATGGAATACATGTGAAGGTCATTATTTCAAAGGTAGACTCTCAGGGATGTTCTTCTGTCTCTGGCTGATGTTCCTCAGGACTACCCCATCTCAGATGTTCACACCATTCTGACCAAGGCCAAGGAGCTGCAGGAAAACTCCTAAGCTGCTCATGGTCTCTCTGCTCAGAGGTGAGGTGAGAGCTCAGACTGACTGACGTGCATTACCATGTCAAACATGGACATGGAAGGAATCGATGAAGAGCTTGGACAGATGTTTTGGGAGAACCCAGCATCCTTGTTTTTAACTCCAAATGATGTATGAGAACTGCTGTGAAACCACAGGGAGATGCTGAAACTTCCTGGAAGTGACGGGAAGAGGCTCCTCACAGCCGTCTCCCATTGGAGACTTCTGGTGTTCAAATCGGATGTTTGATCTGAATGTCTGGAGAAGTGTCCATATTAGTCCTGCACTACCAGAGAAGTGGGAGAAGAGGGTTACCAGTCTCCACGTTTCACAGTACAGCCAGAATCCCTTGGAATGGATTCAGTAAATTTTCAACTGGGAGGAGCTATAGTGCATGTTTAATGTTCTGGTTGTTGTTGTTGTTTTTTTAGTGGTTTATAATTTACGAAATCGTGTTTGCCTTATTTGTTGAATAATAAGAAACAGGAGGCAGGATTTCTGGTTATATTTTCTATGTGAGCTCAAATAAATCGGAGGTGATTGCTGATTGAGAGCTGAATCCATAACCTTGTGAAAGTGATTGAGCGCTGTGGTGATTTCAACATGTGGTGAGCTTCTCCCTTGCTGATGCCTGTTTTACTCACAGACTGGTTGGTCATGATGGTCATGGTTGAACCCACCTATGGAAGAGTGGAGGTACTGGTATCTTGTGCATCCAAGGGTTGAAGACCCTCACCAGGTGTGGTTTTACAACCGTCACTGCCTCAGCAGCAGTTTGAAGACACCCAGATGAGCACAAATACATTAGCTTCTTCTAAAACATTGCAGCTTAGTGTCAGCGTTCCAACGGTCAGCTGACACTCCTCGGTTCAGTGTACCAAGAGCCCTGTGTTTCCAGCAGGGACAGGAAGGATGATCTAAACCTGGCCAGCTCTGCCTGCCAACTGCTCTGTAGTTGTCAAAATGACAAAATCAAAGTTAATACAAATAAAAAATGTTTCTAGCCATGCAGAGAAGGCTAACGTTTGAACAGCCTTCAAATGGTGCTGCAGCAATGGTTACTGAAGACGTAGAAGCACAGTTAGTTCTATGCATACCTGTGGAACCTCTGGTTGAAGATCTGATAGAAAGTCTGTTATGTAGGTGTGGCATCGTTGATAGTCTGGAGTATTATAGTTGTAAACACTTAAGAGTCCATACGTTGATGGTTCTAAACCCTGTTCTGACAGGTGTCCACTTCCTGCCAAGACTACGTCACCATGAGGCCATGTCTCCTAAACTGGTTGCCCAGGCCTCTGACGTCAGCTTTCAACTGTAGATGAAAAGAAACACTAACCCCGAAACAGAGCTTTGATTTACATCTTTCGCGTACTTGTCCTTTGAGCGCCATGTGATTTGTGTGGCAGGTCATATCTGAATTACAGTAAGCCTACATCTACTAGTGGTGTAATATCCACTAATTATGTAATGGGAAATTTTGGGGAGCTGAGGAGGAGCAATCTCAGAAAGCTTTTTAGAGAATGTGTTGATGGTGTTTCGTCTCATTGGCCTTGGTGAAATGTTTGGTTTCATGAAGTGTGAATAAGTTGAGGTCACTGGGATTCCCTCGGTGTCTCCTCGTTTTGTTGGAACAGCACATTTTCAAACGTGATTCTTCATATAAAGAATATAATGTCAAACTGGTTAAAGGCCTTTGATTCCTTTCTGTCTGGTCTTTTGTTTTTTAATCATTCCTTAGTGATTTAAAAACAGTGACTTCCCTTTGAGGGAAGTCTCCTGTTGAGGATTGAATAAAACTTTGAAACGTAGTGTTTAATTTCCAATAATTCTGAGACAGACCAAATATGTCTAATAGAAGTACATTTAAGTTTGGTTAAACAAAAAGAGCCTTTTCTTTCTCGAGATGACATGTTGTCCTCCTGGCAGTTTCATTAAGTCAGCTTGTCCTGAGACGAGCTGTCCTTATCGTCTTCCTTTTCCTGTCCTCTTCAGATGCCACAATCTGAGTTTGAAAGAGCCAAAAGTCATGAGTACCAAAATTTAAAAGAAAAAAAATTGTGTTGGTGAGATAATTTGAGGGACTGTTACTTGTTGGCATCAATCTTTTTTTAAATGATATTTATTGCTCTCGTTTTATTTCCCTGGGGTATTCATTCTTTTCTTCTTCTTCATTGGTTATTTGTTTTCAGATTTTGTATGTTTTTTTTGCAAAGTCTCCAGTGTTAAAATTTGTATATATGTTTTTAAGTGTTTGCACATGTGCATTAAAATAAATGATGATATAATCAAACCTCACCCCCTGAGACAAGTTGTAATTAAAGGTGTGTCCTTTACAGAATTTATTACTCCACAATCAAATAATGACTTCAAAAATAACCAAACACAATGTGTATTTGGACAAACAACTCATTTAATAAGTACAACTTGTGAAAAAAACCACAGCCTTTCAGAATGGGATGAGAACTTGGCCTGTGATATTCACGAGTTCACAAAATACTCAGTTTCACACATATTTCTTGGCGAGCCCAATGATACACCTGCCTGATGCTCTTGTGTCTTCTGTCAGTGTAAGTCCATACATGTTGGTGCAAACGCTGATATTTTAATTTCCTTTATTTTACACATAATGAGCTCCTGGCGCAGTCAGAAACAGTTCACAGCGCTCTACAGTGCTCACACAACACAATTTATCAACATGTACAGTAGCTGCAACTGGATGTCCAGAGGAGTCGAGCTCTAGATCAGCAGGTCAAACCTGATCTGCTGCTGACGTCCGAGTGGTTCCAAAAATAGGGATTAATGCTAGTCTGAGGATATCAATCAGTGAGTCAGGGTTTATGTGATGAAAGCAAACTGCTTGGCAGTGACGTGTTTTGAATGCAGCCTGTCTTGCTTTGGTAAAGGGACATCATTATTAATAGACTCAACAGGTTTTAAAGACAGAATTATGCCAAATAAAATACAATCGACTTTTCATCAAAATGAGCCATTGTATTGCAAAAGTGGATCATGAAGTCGTTTAGTCTGCTTTCAGATGAACCTATAGGTTCTCGAAACCTTCAGACGTGATTGTAAACTTGTAGATTATTGGCAATTAGCGACTTAATAAGCTTGATTTCTCTTTTTTTGACAATTCTGTTAACAGTGTAATTACATATAGGATTATACTACATGTATAATACATGTATAATAATAATAGACAATAATAATGATAGATTATAGGACCCTTCACAATAAAAACACGCGTTTAGAACACGCCACAATGAAAAACCTGCCTTCAGGACAACCACAATAAAAACATCACTTCAGGGCCCTTCACAATAAAAACTTGCGTTCGGGATCCGCCGGAAACAAAATCCATCAATAGCTCCTGTTGTCGACACCGGGTCTGGCCGGACAGGCGGAGTTACCACTGAACCCCAAACAACTGGTTCAGGGCAGCCGGTAGACTCCGCTCGGTCAGGCACAATTCAGTCAAAAACAAACAACCCCTGAAGTTTCAAACGGAGCTGCGTCGCGTCGACACTCGCCATTGGCTGCTGAGACACGGCGTCAAGCGTTCAATCCGCCGCCATGTTGGTCCGCCAAACCCCGTTCATACTGTCCAAGAGGGTAGGACCAGTTCCAGGACCCCCGTCCCACCCGCAGTTTAACATTCGAACCAGAAGAACCCATTGTTATTAGCTGCAGCAGAGTGTTGGGTTGCGTACCGCCGTTCAAACACGCTAGCTAGCTGCTCTGACGCAATGGCGGCCGCTACTCCCACCGGCCAGAGGAGCACGTGCGGCGGCGGGACGCCGCTGAGCCCCACCAGGATCTCCCGGCTGCAGGAGAAGCAGCAGCTGCGGGATCTCAACGACCGGCTGGCCGTCTACATCGACAAGGTCCGGAACCTGGAGTCCGAGAACGACGTCCTCCTGTTGCAGATCAGCGAGTCGGAGGAGGTCCGGACCCGGGAGGTGTCGGGCCTCAAAGCCCTGTACGAGACGGAGCTGGCCGACGCCCGCAGGAGTCTGGACGACTCCTCCAAGGAGCGGGCCCGGCTCCAGATGGAGCTTGGGAGGCTCCAGGCCGAGCATGAGCAGCTGCAGCACAGGTGGGTGCCCCCGGTTCCGGTTCGGTCTTGTTCAGTGTGCAAAACTAAAGTTAATCTAGTTCAACCTGGTTCCACTAGAAACCTGTAGGAACACATTGGAAGCAGAACAAATGACTAACAAATCACTGAACCCCTTATTTCATTTAAGGCACCACTTCCTGAAGGTAATTTGAAGTGTTCTTGCATTGAGATGGATTGTGTTCTGGGTCCAGTGGTTTCACGGTTGCCTATTTGGATGGTTGTTGGTTTCGTCCATCACCCTACCAACCTTCTAACCCTACCAACCTTCAAACCCTACCACCATGGTGTTTTTGTGAAGGCGTTGCTTTCTCCTGGTTCACGTCCAGCAGGTTTGGTCAAAATTAAACATCAAGCTGTTGTTTCTTCTCATGAGGCTCAGCAGCGCCCACAAGAGCATTAAAGGTCAGATTGTCTGAAAATATTTAGGTCAACCACATTTCCCACAATGCAGTAATCAAGACCATATTAACATATTAAGACCATAGACAAAAACGTTTTGAACAAAGTTAATCTCATAGCTTCTGTTTGATTTGATTTTACACACTGCACTGAGAGCAGGTTAGACCCTCCAGAGCAAGCATAAGCGTCCTGTTGGGTTTTGTTTGTCTGTTGAAGCGCTTTGAATTGTCTGCTGACGTGATTAAGCGCTACATAAATAAAGGTCGATTGATTCATTGATTTTTGGTTATTCACTTGCATAGTTTGATCTTTGATCGATGGAGTTCTGTGGGTTTCATAACCTGACAAATTAAAAGGATTTGTTAGTTATTTATCATTAAGGAGTAGTTACGTTTACATTGAGTTACATTTAGTGACATTAATAAGTTACATCTGGCCCTTTGAGGACAGCCGTTATGCTGTTGTGGCCCTCAGTGAAAATTAGTTTGACACCCCTGCTGTAGGCTAATCCCTCCACGGGACCCGCCACAGAACGCTGGCAGGTTTGAGATATTATAGTTCATGATGGGTGAGGCATCAGATCTGGCTTTCAACAGTTTAGAAACCATGGGGTTTTTTCAAAGTGTAGCTGAAACGTGGAGGTTTTCACGTTAGTTATTACCAGACCTGCCTGAAACTCCAGAGGCCTGTACCATAAAGCTTGATGAACCTAGCCGGGCTTCCTCTTACTTATCTGGCTTCACTTACCGAGACATCCGCCCTCTGGATTTTCGGTACCATAAAGCCGGCTATCAACTCACTCATTCAATTCAGGCCTGTCCAATCTAGATCTGTGCGCGCTCACATAAAAAGGGCGGAGGCTGCTGCATGCGACCAATCGCAAACATGCAACAAACTGGCCCGAGCTGCATATTTCACAACGGAGGAGCAAACAATAATAATTAATAAATATGATAGATACTTTATTAATCCCAGAGGAAATTGTATATATCCACTGCTCAGGCATTACATAACAAATAATACTGGATAAACACCAGGAGAAAAAGAAACACTGACATCACAGGACATACCACAAGACATACACTACACTAACAGCAATACAAATCAATAATCCAGGCAAAAACCAACACAGTTGCAGCTGCCAAACGGCGCAAGGATCGCTGGCACAAAATCGCCGACTGTGTCAATGCGAATTTAGTGCCATTATAATATTACTTCCCCACTATGACTGCACTGGTATATCTGACTACAGTAACATTTGTGTGTTCCATAAATGTGTGTACGACATTTTTCGTTATGGCACGAGATTGTAGCCCCTGCGACTTTATGAATAGCTCTACATACTGTGTTCTTCCCGAGGTTTTCGGCATTGCCAACAGAATGCATAAAAGTACCTATGAATGAGTGAATCAATCCATGATTTACTTAAACAAAAAATTGATCAATGGCATTTTAATGACATCATAATAATTGCGAACATCACTAAGAAATATATTAACTGTGGCAAAGAACCTCAGTGCAATGCACACTGTCTGCGGGACTATCAGCGCGTGGTTGCGGTGCGTTACATTACTGATATAAGGCTCCAGCAGCTGACAGATGTAATGTAACCCCTCTCCCCAAAACCTGTACCTTTCGTACAGTTCAGGAAAATTGAACGGATTACAGCGATCTCTAAATATTCTCTCGCGCCTAAGCGCTCTTCGCACAAGCTGTGCACCAAGATCCACCAGGTTCTCATATAACGGACAGCACATTTTCCAAGAGAACTGATTGGTCAGTAGGTGGGGCTGTTGTAACCGCTGAGCTCTGATTGGTCAGTAGGTGGGGCTGGAATACCTGCTGAGCTCTTACCCTGAATTTATCCTACTCCTGAGCAGGTTAGGTGTTCAGCATAGGTTACCGCGACAACGTAGTCTGATAGAAAGTCAGCCACCTTTATGGTACCGAAAGGCCAGGGTGAAGCCTGAAGTTATTCCTTCCACAGACGTTCTGACTTGTAATTCATAATCAGTATCCAGACTTGTTTGTTTGTGGTGTTTGTTTCGCTCCACGCTGCTGCAGTGGCTCAAACTGGGTCAGGTCGGGTGTGGCTGGGGTGTCGTCTGGACATTCTGTGTGGAGTCTGAAGGTCGCTGCCGACAGATCTGATGCGAGAAGTCTTGTTTCAGAGTTCAGGGGGCTTTCAGGCGAGTTCTGGAGACGAGTCATGGGACGTGAACCAAGAACGAACCGTTTCATCACCTCTAGATGATGGGGTGAAGGTTGGAAAATAATAAATGTTCTCGTCTGGTTTGGTTTCCACCTGCTGCCAGGTATAAATTGGGTGGTCTTCACCTGGGCCAGGGTGTCACCTGTTCCTTAGCAACTCATCCAGTGAGAAAAGAACCTGGCAGCTGCCAGACAGCTGCTGTACTTCCTCTTCATCTCCATTCCTCTTCCTCGCCCCTTTGACAAGAGGAACATTGAGAGCGTCCTGAGCAGCTGTATCACTGCCTGCTCTGGTCTGTGACCCCATGACCCTGCAGCAGGCAGTGAGGACAGCTGTGAAGAGCATCAGAAACTCTGTCCCAGCCGCCACACGCTTCTTAACACACACCATGTCCAGAAACAGACACCGGTCCGTGGAGACAACCTTGATTCCGTCTACAAACACTTCTCTCTTGACCGTGTTAGTGTTCAGGTTCTAATTGGTTGTAACCACATCGCACACCATTGTTCACATGCACTTGTTTCTCGCTCTTCATCTTTCAGCTACACCAAGAAGGTTTCTGAGGCGGCTGGAGCCCAGGCCAGGCTGAAGGACTTCGAGGCTCAGCTGAACTCCAAAGAGGCCACGCTGGTCACAGCTCTGTCTGAGAATAGAGCCCTGGATGCCACGCTGGCTGACCTGCAGCAGCAGCTGCAGCAGGTACTGATATTCTGGAACTTGGTTAGATACGTGGAGATGATTTCTGCTGGCCTGCCAAGGAGGAATTCAAGAAAACCAGGTCCAGATTGGCTAAACTGGAGAAAAGCTTTCCAATAATCTAGAGCTGGCACCCGCTGTGGACGTCTTGTGTGTTTATCTGTGTGTTGTGCATTGTGTGTCCTCAGATGGAGGCTGGTCTCGTGCAGGCCAAGAAGCACCTTGGAGATGAGATGCTCCTCAGGATCGACTTGGAAAACTGCTGCCAGAGTCTGACAGAGGAACTGGATTTCCGCAAGAGCCTCCATGAGGAGGTGAGCATGTCATGTTGAGTCTGTGTAGACGAGTTGGGTTGAAAGAATGAGAGCAGCTTTCATCAGGACAACAGCCACAAACGTGTGTGTGTGTGTGTTTGAATACATATATACTGTTAATTACAAGGTGCAATCTCAATTACTTGCAGTCTATTACTGTACTTTAGCCATACATAGGGCGCACCGTAGTATTGGGCGCATGCTACAACAAGGTAAAAGAAGCAAAAAAGTGAGTTTGCTTCAACTTTATTCTACTACGTATTAAAACAATTTGGGTTCCAGTGACGTGCTGTGAGGTTCATGGCGGTGAGGCGGGGGCATTGGACTCAGTTTTACGAGCCAAACAGAACGGCGTATTTACCATTAAATTAACAGCCTGATGTTAAAAACCGGTTAAAAATTATTCGCGTGCAGCAGCGAGCATCTGAGCCACACCTCAGATTGGACTCCTGATGGAAACAAGATTTAATTTTACTAACGTCGGGGGCTACGACGTACGTCTTTAATAGAATTAAATCTGGGGCTGTGTTCCCTGAGTCTCGAAACGCAGCGCACTTCCTGATGCTGTCAGCCAATAGCATGCCCATACAGTATCATGTGACTACCTACCAAAAATCCGCAATGTAGTGAAGCCGTGCATCTTGAAGCACGAATACGCGAGGGATTACTGTACACACATGTCCACGTGTGTATGTATCTACACGTCACTGTGCATCACGCTGGTGTAAATAAAGTTTCTTTAGGACGGACCTGGCGGGTCTGCAGCTGATCAGTAGCTTTTTAGTGATTGTGCTGCCTTGCAGGAAGTGAAGGAGGCGCGGCACCGGTTCGATTCCCAGCTGGTGGAGATCGACTCTGGGCGGAAGGAGGAGTACGACTACAAGCTGACGGAGGCCTTGGCTGACATGAGGGCTCAGAACGAGGAGCAGATCCGCATCTACAAAGACAACATAGAGAGCACCTACGTGGCCAAAGTATGAACACACACACACTCGGCCCGTCAGCAGCATGACTCCACCACGACCGTGCTACTTTTTTGAGAACCTGGTTTTATCTTGAGCGGTTTTTAAAACCCAATAACAGTTAGTCAGCAGTGTTTTCAGACGTCCCACCAAACCCCACGTGTTGAAAACAACTAAACCCACGTCTGTGTTTTAAGTTAGACTTGAATTCTAATCCATTGTAATACGTAAAGAACAATAAGTCTTTTAGTCATGAGTCAAACTAACACAGGGATTAATTGCTCATATAAACACTAAAAATGGTTAATCAGAAAAATATTTACAATCTTATTAAAAAAAATATTTTTGATATTTTTTACCATCTTTGCGAGCCCAACTTTTTCCCTCCTGACATTGAAGTAATGAAGAAAGTGACGGCTCTTTACCAACTTCCTGTTTGTCAGGAAGCGACTGGTGTCTCACTTCGTGTTTTGTGAGCATGAGGACTCTGTGTGGACGCTGCTGACTGTAGACCTGTCCGTCCGTCTGTCTGTCTCCAGCTTGACGACCTGCAGCACCTGTCTGAGATGAACAGCGCCTCAGCCAACATGGCCAGAGAGGAGCTGAAGGAGTCCAGCCTGAGGATGGAGAGCCTTGGTGCTCAGCTGGCGGCGCTGCAGAAGGAGGTGACTTCACACTATCATCAGAAACGTTAGATTCTATCCTTCAGCCACTGTTGTGTTTGGAGAAACTTGATCTTCCTGTGCAATCAAACGACAACCCCGTTTATATGTCTGACATTCTGACTTCTTACTGATCACAGCAGCCAGACGTTGAACAGAAACCAATCAAAGGTGGCTGTTTTCTGCTTATTTAAATTAAAAATAGTAAATTACTTGAATTGAGTGAATCTGTTTTGAAAATTTTAGGGTTTCGTTACCTTATTTATATTGCCATCAAAAATGATTTAAATTTTTTTGTGAACAAGAAAATTGATTAACTTAAAACACGTTTAACAAATTAAAGAGGAAGGAATTAAAGGGGAAGACCGTGCAGAAGTCTGAAATGGATGCAAAGAAAGGACGTGGTCAAACTGGAAGAGCAAACAGCGACGTGTAAACGGTGTCAACACGAAGAGAACCTGTAGCTGAAGACAGTTGTTCAATGTGTTTTGTTTTGATGTAAAACTGTAATAAACCACTGAGAAGCTGTCATATTCAGGGGGCTTGGCGTCCTCTCCCCACTCCTGTTTCGCTGGGTGTGAGATGATGACCAATCCCACCTGACCTGGACGCCACGCCACCAGCTAGAGGACCTGTTTTCCTCACTAATCAGGAGGTCGTGTTGTAGAAAACTTTCAGCAGCGCTGCTAGATTTGCTGGTTTCCTGTCAGACGTCTGTCTTCCTGCTGCTGGGCTGATGTTTGTGGAGTTAAAAAGTGGTGGCCTTATAAAGAGACAACAGCCCCGGCCAATCACAGGCCACGGTCAGATTTAATATCTGCGCCTTATGTCTATAAAATGTTCTATTTGACCCCCAGACAACACAAACTGAACCTGCAGTTTCTTTCCTCACCTCATGGATGCAGCATCATGTAACATGTCTGTCAACTGCTATAAACCTTCAAGAAGACGACTAAATAGTGGACCAATCACAGCGCATGCTGACGTTGGTACTCTTGTTTGGGAGGGGTCTTCAGCTCTGTAGGTGTTCACAGCCCACATTAGCTGTCTGAAGGACGTTTGTTGTCACCCTTCAACTGGAAAGTGAAGGGTGAAGTGGAAAATATGGAGGTTAAAACATGTTTACACTGAAAGCTGAAGGGCCTGATTTGCCTTCTTCCCTTGTTACGATGTGAGGTGGTTCTACAGCAGCACCACACTGCTGTGATTCTTTGTCTTAATATGGAAATCAGACAGTTTTTGTCTGTCTGTGCGCAGCACTGGTTTGAAGTTCTGTTGTCACATGATGAAGTAAATGCTGACCCTGTGTCTGTGTTTAGAGTCGTAACTGGCGTGACCGAATAGCGGAGCTGGAAGCAGCGTTGACCCAGGAGAAGGACTCGACCCGCAAGCTGCTGATGGACAAAGACCGCGAGATGGCCGAGATCCAGGCCAAGATGCAGCAGCAGCTGAACGAGTACGAGCAGCTGCTGGATGTGAAGCTGGCTCTGGACATGGAGATCAACGCCTACCGCAAGCTCCTAGAGGGAGAGGAGGAAAGGTAAGAACCTGAGACGCGTCCAACCAGTGTGCAGTGTCAGCCACACTGCTTCACGAGCAAAGAGCTGACGGCGCCGTGGAGGTTGTTTAGCATGTCAGATTTAAGGTGCTTTTACCCCCCCTAAGTCCGAAACCAAGAAGGTTTTGCTGGATGTGATGGTGTATCTTGGTTTCATGAGAAAACAAGAGATGTCCTTCATCCTCTCCTCTTCCTCAAGGGCTGATCTATCCAGACGTGTTGATTTACAAGTTCTTCAGAGAAAATCTGTTTCAGCCAGGTTTCAGAAAGGTTCACGTCCCAAACAGTTTACTCTTTCAACAAAAGCTGATAATGACAGGACTGCAGGAGGTGTGTGGTCAACGTAGCAGCTCTCCACACCAACCATGTCGTCTTAAAGTTCGGGTTCTAATCTCATCCCTGATCTTCTGTCCTCTGGGTGGTGTTTGTCCTCCAGACTGAACCTGTCTCCCAGTCCATCGAGTCGCGTCACCGTCTCTCGAGCCTCATCGAGTAGCCACAGCTTGAGAACCACTCAGGGGAAGAGGAAGCGCGTCGACGTGGAGGAAGAGGAGGCCAGCAGCTCAGTGTCCATCGCTCACTCTGCCTCCGCCACCGGACCCGTTTGCATCGATGAAATCGACAATGATGGCAAGTTCATCCGTCTCCACAACAGTGGACATGTGGTGAGGACTCTGCTTGTTATACATTCACAGCAGTTTGTGTGAAAAAACATGCAGCTAAAAGTGTGGCACTGACTTGTTGATGTGTCTATCACAGGACCAGGCCATGGTGGGGTACGAGCTCATCAAGAGGGTCGGGGGTGCCGACACCACTTTTAAGTTCACGCCCAAGTATGTTCTGAAGGCTGATCACAAGGTGACGGTAAGTTAGTGCTCTGTTCTAAACGCCACACCTTTACTCAGTGTAGTCTACAAACTACCAGGAGGTAGTCCTCAGCCTATGAGCACAGTTGGTTCTATGAGGTTCTTAAGATGAATTGTTTGCAAGTCATTAAAAAACGCATAACAAACCACTGTAGTACTGTAATGTAACTTTAACATCTCTACCTCTGCTGAATGAACTTCATTCTTGGGAGTGTAGAGGCTAAAACAAACTTTAATCCACTGAGGTTTTCCACCACACTGATATGAATGATGCGCTGATGTCACTTCCTGGTCATCAAAAGACAGACACGCCCCTTAATGTTTGACTTTTATTTCATTAAAGTTTCTCAATTAACCAATAGTTAACATCAAGTAGCAAAACATTCAGAGTTCAGGTTTCTGCTGCCGGGCAGAAACCTAATCCAGCCATCATTGGTTCCTTCATCATTCAGTTCCTATAGGAACTGTGGGTTTTACAAGTTTGTTTTCATTCAAATTCAAAAAAACTTTATTTGTCCCCAAGAGGCAATTGAAAGCACATAAAGCAGGATTGGTGTAAAAGTGTAAACATAAACAAAAATTTAAAAACAACATAAATACACTGTTAAATAATAATTCAAAAACCTAGTTAGTTCAAAACCTAGTTAGCTTAGAATCGAATTTGTTCAAAACTGAGTTGGTTAGTTCAAAAATTAGTTGGTTAAAAACCTAGTTAGTTTACTACTTAGTTTAAAAACCTAGTTGGTTAGTGGGCTAGTTTAAAAAAATAGTTTAAAACCTAGTTAGTCCCAAACCAAGTTAGTTTAGAACCTAGTTTGCTAAAAACTTAGTGGGTTATATAGTTAAAAAACTAGTTAGTTTAAAACCTAGTTAGTTAGTTTTAAAAGCTAGTTAATTTAAATGTTGTCATAAAGGAACATATATGTAATATATTTGCTTATAAACACAGTGTTTATATGTAGGAGAACAGCCCTGGTCCCACTGCTGACCCGGATCCTTATAAGTCATGTCCAAACCTTCTGATATAATCCTCCATCTTCAGATTGTATCCTAATAGTCCTGTCATCATTAGTAAAGTCATGACCCGACTCCTCTCTGGCCCCCAGGAGCCCCCAGCATCTTCAGCCTGGACTGAGATTTTCTACCGAATTCAGTATAAGAACATACTGATTCAGTGTTGGGTTGTTGTTACTTTCTGAAGCGTTTGGGTTGTAGGCCTACCTGTGTGAATGCAGCATGATGGTGGTCACCTACCTGGAGCAGCTTTCCCCTTATGTGGGTGCTGACGTAGGAGGCCGTTTTTGTTTGCTTCCTGTAGGTTTGGGCATCCGATGCTGGTGTGAGCGCCAAACCCCCCACAGACCTGGTCTGGAAGAACCAGTCCTCGTGGGGCTCGATGGAGGACATCACAGTGATGCTACTGAACCCCCAGGGAGAGGTGAGACCCTGGACATTCATCTGACCATGACTGGCCCAGAGCCTCTGGACAATCTTTTCATGTTTCTGTGCAGGAGGTCGCGAAGAGGGCCACGACATACAAGACATCAGAAGAAGAGCAGTCTGAGGAAGAGGATGAAGGTGTTGTGGATGCCTCTGAGGTGGACATGCTCCACCAGCAGGTCAGACCAGCAGCCTGACTGAGATAGTCAGACCCCATCACCCGTGTGACATGAAGTTGAATTGATTTGTGATACTTTTATAGATTTATCCATCAAAATATAATTAAAATAAAAGATAATTTTCCACTGGCTGAAAAATATCATTAACATCGATAATTAAAGTGTCCTGAAGCTACACTGGGCTGAGCTGTCATAAGTCACGCGCTTTACTTGGTGTATCTCCCATTGTAACTTTCATTGCTACCAAATTCACCGTAATTATTCCATCTGTGTCCTGTGAAAAATTTTCTGCAGTTATTTCCATAGATGTAGCACTGGTACCTCAGATTTAGTTTTTTCGATTATACATCAGTTTTCAAAAAAAAAATCAACCACAATTATTTGAATTACATCACTAGTAAAATGTGCTCGGAACGGTTTCAATTAGATTGGATAGACCTTTATTTCCCCACTGTGGGACTAATAAAGGTCTGTCTAATCAAAACCGTTCAAAGCACATTATGTCATGTTACTGTACAATAAGTCATAATAAAAACATATCAGCCAGTAGCAACTCTCTAGACCCACAATGAGGAAGAAGAGGCTTAAGACAGAGTGGTACCATTTTTTCTGCACTCTGCTAAATAAATATTTATTTTTAATTGTTTGTCAGCTTAAAATAGATTTGTATTAACTAAATATTATTGAAAATTTATTCATTAATAAAGTCCAGTGCAGAACTGGGGAATGGCTGTCTTCAGTTTAGCCTTAAGACTTGTTAATTCTACTTACGTCGCATCCCCTTGAGCCAACGCCACCTTTGCATCAGTTTCTAATGTTAACAAAGCTGTCACCTACTTTTAACGTAGGGCATGGATCGGACCGACACACTGGGCTTGAAGATAGCGAACAAGTTGGGTTGCCAGGTGACAGAAACAGACAATCGTTAACTGGGTGGCGCGGGTTTAGATGATCAGCTAGCATGATGGAGCAGATGTCCGGCTAATGTGTCTCGACGTGTGTTCAATGCTAATGGGAACGTTTGTCTGTTTGCAGGACGACCGTCACACTGGAAAAAGAGGCTGTTCCATCATGTGATCTGCAGCTGACACACGCCCTCCTCTGAGCCCAGCCTGCCTGTCAGCTGGAATTCTACTGACTTTTTCTGTTTGTAGTGAATTTTCTGAAGCGTAGGCTTTTTGGTTTGTTGTTTTTATTTCTCACAGAAACACCAGCTGTTTTTTCTAGATCTTTTTACATTTAAACCAAAATACTGAACAAACCTTGTTTGTAGAATAGATTTTTTTATACAAGCAGCAGAAAATCTCAGGAGAGGATGTATTTTGATATGAAATCTTAAATATGCATTTAATTTTTTTTATAATTTATACTATTGATACTAATGGCGACATACTATTGGCTTTAAGTTACAAGAAGAATCCAGGTTGTCAGTGGTTCATTTAGGTCTTGAGGTTGTTTTTGAAAGCTACTGTGTGATCGTGGGGGAGGTGGATCTTAGTCCTGAAGGATCTGAAGTGCCACAGGAACAGCTGTGTGTGATGGATGGCCTTCCTCCCATCAATGTGAATGGTTCTTCTGTGTTCAACAGCATTCTTCTCATCCTAAAAACACTTAAAAATCTGTAATGTGTGATTTTATCCTTGAAAGCAGCAGGAAGTGGAGGTCACTGACTCCCTGGTACAGCAGGATGTGTGGTTCTTGAACACACAGGTACCATTAGAACCATCTGACGTGTAGTGGAGTTCCACGCGGGGGCTGTCGTGCCATCATGAAGCCACACTTCAACCACTAGGACCGGTTGCTTGTTTTTAATGCGTGACGTGTTTGAAGTGCGTTTTGTGTTACCATGCATGTTCCATTTTGATCTTTATATTAGAATGATTAAATATTGGTTTATTACACCTTAGTGTTTGTTTCTCAATCGTTTCAGACGGCTGTTTGGTGTCGTCTTTGTGTGCACAAACATTTAATCAGACCCGGTGGACATATTTTTTTATACAACTAGAATGAATGAGGGTCTGTTTGTGGCTTTCAGCACCTTTGGCAAGAACAGGCCTCTGTAGATCATGATTTATATAATAAATAGAAGGAAACACTGCAGTGTCTCCAAACCCTGGATAGAATCACCTCTATCCAATCAAGCTGATAGGTTTCATTCACATTGTCATTTACTTTTCCCTGGGTTTGAGTATCACCATAAAATCAAAAACGTACATAGGTCTGTTTATCATTGTGGCAAACAATGTGGCCAATTGTTTTATATTTGGTTTGAGTCAATGAAAGGATGACCTCTTGATATTGCAAAACAGGCTTTGCCTCAGCTTTTTTCTCGCCCCTGGAAGATGGATGTGGCCACCACTGAATGAATGAGGACATTCAGTGGTCTCATTCTGTAGAGGAACAGCCAATCACAGACGCTCTACTATATTCCAGGATTATAAATTTCAACAAGGTGAACCTCCTTGATAAACGGCAAAAGATATACCAAGTCAGTTAGATCTGAATGGAGTTGTAAAGGGTATTACTGGTAGACTAAGGAAAACAACACAAATGGGTGGAAATGAGTGAACTGTCAGATCCTGCCCTCTGGAAAAGGAATTTAAATGCAGAGAAGCCAAAAGTAGCCATCATTAACTCTGAAAAGAAAAGCAATCATGGACTGAATGGAAATGATAGTGATCGGTCAGAAATCCATTTCCAATTCTATCATTTGAACGGGTGTTTGGTGATATTTCTCAAGGTGCATCTCCCCAGAGGACAAACTTCCAATACAGCCATTTGTCAATGGCATGACCTCCAAACGGTCCAGATCTGGATCCAACTGAAGATCAATGGTGGAAACTGAAGAAACTGTTCAGTGATGATGGAGAAAAGCGGACTGGCAAGTTCTACAACACATAAGTGGAGAAAACTGGACCTGTGGGCTTTACAGCACAGGAGGGGTGAGAACCAGGGCAGGAGGTTCTACCGGGACAAAAACAGTCTGCTATCTGATGTTTGAGCCTGTAACAGGGAACACCCTCCTCATCATCAACTCTCACGTGGTTTCAAATCTAAACACACCAGCTGTTCAGAAGTCAGCCATACAGAAACCGGAAGTGGCTTTCAAAATAAGAGGCCCCATTATTCTACGTCCACCACAGGATGAGAACAGGTCTCTGCAGAACTACCAGCGGATTGTATTCCACCTCTGAACCACCTCTAGATACAAGTGGATTTTAGAGATTGTTCTACTTCAAACTATTCACAAACAAAAACCATAAGGAATCCACAAGGAAGCAGGTACACAGGAGGGCCACTTGCAGTCCTGGATGTGTCTGTGTGTCAATTATTATTATTGTGCATTCATTCTGAGACATTTTTTGGGAGACCAATTTTCGGGAATTGAAATTGCATTGGATTGGGAGCAGTTTCACACGCAAAAACCCCCCCAAAAAAACAAGGGCCCCTGATTTCAAATGAGCTCCAAATAAATAAATAAAAAATGTATTGCTTCAGTTAAGCAGATTTCATGCTTGTCGATTGAATTATCAACCTAATCTTAATCCTATGTTTGATAAAATGGATTAATATATATATAAAGTTTAGATTTTTTTTGTCATTCTGTACGTTTTACTGTACCCTGTGCGCCTTTTATTTTGAAGGCAGACGGGTTCCTGTTTCGGTCTGCTCTTCTCCAACTTAACGTTGTTTATAAAACAAGCGCCTGTTTGACGTCAGGAGGCAATTGTAGTTGTCACGAGAAACGTGTAAACAGCGTCCGACAGCCGCAGACATGGACTCGCCGCTGGAGTGGCTTGTGGTCGTGGTCGTGGGGGTCTTGTCCGCCCACGTTCTGCAGAGACTCTACTGTCCGTATTTTTGGAAAGACTTCTCCTTCCTGTGGAAGATCCTCAGGTACGGCGTGAGGCTGGAGCTCTTCAAACTCAGGTCCAGCGTGGTCACAGTCTTGGACAGGTTCGTCCAGCAGGCGCAACGCGTCCCCAACAAGCCGTTCGTCATCCACGAGGGACGCGTCCACACCTACCGCGATGTGGACGAGCGGAGCAACAGACTCGCCAATGTGTTCCTGGAGACGGTCCACTTGAAGAGGGGGGACTGCGTGGCTCTGCTCATGAGCAACGAGCCCGACTTCCTGTGCGTCTGGTTCGGCTTGGCGAAGGTCGGCTGTTCGGTCGCGTTCCTCAACACCAACATCAAGTCCCGGTCTCTGCTGCACTGCCTGAGCTGCTGCGGAGCCAGAACTCTGATCGTGGGTCCAGGTGAGTCTCGCCTCCACCTGCTGTTCCCGCGTGGGGACTTGACTTGATCCGCTGGAGCTCCACCGCCGATTTCACGCAGGTGTTGCGCAATTACCCCGGCCTTAAGGTTGTAGTCAGATTTTTGGGGGCCCCGGCCCCCAGAGGCAGGAGGAATGTTTGTTGTTGTTTTTGTTGTTGTCATGACTGCACCAGGTAGGTTTGACAAAGACGGGGTAATAATGTGGACAACATCCTGACACGACTCGTTTCATCAACGCAAACTCTGTAAATGTCTAAGAAGCTAGAACCAACTTCTAGACCACATGGGTCACACTCAAGGCTGGGGGGCCAAATGCGGCCCGCTACATCATCTTATAAATAAAAGGTTAGTGTCTAAAAAGAAATACAGTAGTCCCTCGCGCATTCGCGCATCAACACGTGCGACTTCACCTCATTGCGGATTTTTAGTAAGTAGTCACGTGATACCGTAAGCGTATTGTATTGGCTGACGGCATCCGGAGGCGCACTATGTTCCGTCAGTCTCGGAACGGAGCACACTTAAAAGTGTGGGAAAAGGTAATACAAGGTAATACAGATAGAAGGTGATGTAATATCAGTGGGTGGAGGGTTCATTAACGTTTAAATTATCGTAAGTAATTAAATCAAATACTTTGTCGTATCAAATTTGTTGTACTTGTGTGGTTAGCTCAAAATTATGTTCCTTTTACCATAGACTACATTTCCCACAATGCAGTAATTAAGCCCATTTTAACTTTGACAAAACTATTTTGAACAAAGTTAATGTCCTAACTTGTGTTTGATGTTATTTTTCTTCATACTTGAATAGTTTGATCTTTGATGGATAGAGTTCTGTGGGTTTCATAACCTGACAAATTAGAAGCATTTCTGTTAAAACAAAGACACAAGCACACATTTTTTTTCTGTGCAAGTCTAATGTTTGTAACTTGAATAAGTAATAAATTCAGAGTTATTTAACATTAAGGTGTAGTTAAGTTTATTTTACCTTTATGTTAAATTACATTGAGTTACATTTAGTTACATTTATTAGTAACATCTGGCCTTTGAGGACAGTCATTATGCTGATGTGGCCCTCGGTGAAAATGAGTTTAACACCCCTGCTCTAGACCACCAAGGGTTCTGGTTAGATGGGACAAAACCAGGTACCAGCAGGTGGACATGGACTGAACCAAGTTAGAAGACCAGAAGTGTGTTGACTCTGTTTGGATCAATACAATCATCAATACGACATAAAGATGTCACTTTCAACATGTAAACATTAGTAACCAGTGTGTTTGAACCAGACTGAGAGGTTGGACTAGTTAGGACCTGTGTCTGTCCCTAAACTGGGATTAATGTCACCATATCCTGCTCTTCGGGTTTGATGGCCTGAATGCTAACCTCTGACTCTGTCTATCTGTCAGTCTATTGGTCTGTTTGTCTGTCTGTCTCCCAGAGACTCGTGTCCTTGTATTGTGGACATACAGTAAATAAGATGTAGTGTAAGAAACAATCTCCAAACAGGAAGTAAAGTGTCCCCAACCCACAAACTGTGTTCTGGCACGCCGTAACCGGTTCAATCCCATGCATTTCCAGTTTGTTGATATTTCATGAGTTCAGTGGTATCAGCGTGCACTCCTTGAATGTGGCAGCCAAGGAAACTCTTATTTTCAGTCTTTGGGGCAGCTGTGGCTCAGGGGTGACTGGTCTTCCATTCACCAGAAGATTGCTGGTTCGATCCTGAGTTTGGGTCGCAGCAGTCTGCATATGGGACTGTGATGTGAATGGCAGGTGGTCCAAACTGAATGAGTTTAGACATAATGAGGGGGCATGGAGCTGGCTTACGTCAGCTCATTAGAGCTTTGTCTGCTTACTGATTGTGGAATGAGGCACAACAGGTTGTGTAACGTCAGACGGGCTGGCGCTCACTTCACTCAGAAGAAGCCTCATGTCTGGTTTACATGTAATTACAGCAGACTTCACTCTCATCAGTTTTGGAACATCAACAACAATATCGTAAAAGAAAAAAAAAGGGTTGACGGGTAGAAGCCATTGGCTTGTAAAATTCCCGTCCCCAGAATCAAATCAACATCTTTCTCATTACAACACATCATCAACCAGATTCATACATTACATATCACATTTAAATTATTTGATTTTGGTACGTTGTTTTTTTGAATCATCCATTCAGTCCAATAGACGTGTGTGTTTGCACACGTCTTTATCAGTTCTCTGTCTCGTTTGCTGCACTAAGGTCACAGTGATGTTTTTCCAAGGGCATGACACATGTAGTTTAATAAACCATAGCAATCTGAGATATTAACCATCATTTGCGTCAGAAATATAACCTTGCAAAGTCACGTTTTAAAAGCTTTTTTAAAGGCAGATAGAGTTCCTTGACTCCTAACTTCGTTGTCTAGTTTGTTTCAAAGTTTGACACCATTAAAAGATAATCAAAATGTTTTTAGTTTTTGGTGAGAACCAGAACCCCTCCAGTATGACTAGCAGCTGATTAGCAAATGATTTCTACAGAATCAGATGTGATGATGGACTGATTTATTCATCTGTTTAAGATGGCGTGTGTGTGTGTCAGTCAGTTGAAACATGGTTTTTAGATGTCAGTAGACTTTGATTGATGTGGTCAGTGGTGACAGCCAGCCCGACCTCTTTGCCAGATCACTGACGGTGTTTTGGAACTATCTGTACTTCTAGAGATATGATGGTCTGGTTTGAGCGTTGACCCTGGAATCTTCAGACATGTTGAAATGTGAACTACCTGCTTCAGCTGCTGTGTGATATTTGTTCTGACTTTAAACCATAGTGGTCTCATATTCGCGTCCCTGGACGTCCGCGTTGGTACCGTTAATGGGTAGAGTACGCTGGAGCCTTGTGACTGGATTCTCTCTCGCAGTTCATTGCTTAACTAAAGAATGTTGCTGGACAGGGACAGTCCTGAGTTCAACTAGAGTGAAACAGAGGAATTCCTAGAATAACTGGAACAGCTGATGACATAGCTAATCAAAACGGGGCAACTACAGTTCATTTTTGAAAGCTGAGTAATTTTGTTTTCAGTGAAATCAGAACGTTTTTATTTGCCTCTCAGAAACTAAATCCCTCAACAACCCAATAGCCTTCATGTTGGCTGCAGCAGGGCTGGACACACCTCGATGAAGGTCAGTGTTTTCTTCACCTCTGTTCACAAACAGCCCGCCCATCTCCGACCAGCTCCAAACAGAATCCATGTTTGGCCTTCAACCTTCACTTTCAGATGCCTCGGTAGGACTTGAACACAGCAGCAAACAGCAAAACTGTTGTGTTCACTCTGGCTGCCTGAATTATTGTGTTGTGTACATGAAGAACCCGGAGTGGGTCCAGGAGAGGGTTCAAGACTTTTTCCATAGCACACAAAATGGAAGAATAGGTTTCTGACAACTGTGGAAACAAAAAGAGATATGACCCAAAAAACAGAGAATTCCAAAAGTCTGTCTCTAGCTCTGTTTGTAGGTTTGTCTGTAGATCTGTCTGTAAGCCGGTCTGTCTGTAGGGTTTACGGTTATTACATTAAAATTGTCATAATGAATTTGTCAGCTGTTGCTGCTTCTAGAAGTTTGATGTCTTATCAGACATCAGGGTTAGGAATGAGTGGGTTAGGGATGGTTGGGTTAGGGGTCAGGTTGGAATTGGGGTTGAGGGTTAGGTTGGGGTTAGATTTAGGATTAGGAGGGTTAGTTTTGGGTTATGGTTGGTATTAGGGTTGGGGTATGATGTGGGGTATCTGAACACCATATGTTAGGGGTGGACATAAAAGATTAGTGTCTAAAAATAAATACAGTAGTCCCTGATCACGGTGGTACTGCTGCTATCGTTTTGTGTCATCGCGGGCTGGGTTCATGACCCCATTTTGGGGTCATGGCGCATCACTTCCATCTCTGACGAAAAGGTATCTCCACGAATCACTAGTTACTAGTCCAAAAAAAAAAAGTACATGTTGTGCCCTTATATTGTGTGTAGAACATATTTTTCAATGCCTGTTTTCTCTCGTGTCTGAAAATCACTCTCATTTGTTAGCAGCTCAGTAGTTACAGAAGATAATATAATCAGAACCTTGATTTCCCTGAAATGTGGTTTTGTTGCTTCCTGTCCCAGATTTAGTGCAGTGTTTGGACAGAGTCCTGATGGACCAGCTGCAAGACAACATTGAGGTGTGGGTCATGAAGAGCCAGAGTGAGGACACACATGTGCACACTCTGCTGGATAAAGTAGAGGCTTCCTCCGACCAGCCCGTTCCAGCCGAGTTACGAGCAAGTGCTTCCCTCAAACAGCCCATCCTGTACATCTTCACCTCTGGGACGACCGGTGAGTCTTCGTCATTGAGTCACCATCAACCAGAGGACTCTGTCATGTCAGGGATATCTCATTTTGCTCTGGGTCTCATGAACAAGTGATGCCAAGTTAAATAATTACTTTTGATATCTACCGGTTCTGATAATGAAGTAATGGACCAGAGTCTACTCTTTACAGCGAGAGAGCAAACAAGTTGTGCTTGACTGACGTCCTAAATGAACACAGACTTTTGACACTAGTAGCTGATTCCTTGCTGCTAAGCTAGTGACAGTGATCCCACGATGTGACACAAATCAACAATCATTAGAAACAGAATTGAAGTTGGAGTCACAGTAGTTCAAGTCCAGACTGCCTCCATGGATCTTGATTCCAGCTCTTGTGCTGCCATGATCAGAGCCTTCACAATCAGAGCCTTCATGGTCAGAGCCATCATAATCAGGGCCTTGATGAAGGCATTTTCTAACCACTGGTAGGATTTCTTGTCACTTCCCCTACCTGCCCATGAGACATCCCATAGAGGAGTGTCGTCTTCCAAGTTGCCTCTTCTTCACCCTCCTTGTTCTGCTCGCTACCACTCTCACTTAGTGGTTCATCTAGCAGTGTCGTGTGTTTCCAGAAGCTCTTCTTCTTGGTTGGTGACTCTGACTGGAGCCGTTCCATCTTTGAGTGTCAGGAGTAAAGGCATCTTTGCCTCGGTTGCATCCATCAGTTCCTCTGATTCCAGCTGTGTCTCTATTAAGTGGTAGAACATACATGTTGATGGCCCGGACTTGATTTCTATTAATGTGCTGGTTTTCTTTTTAAAGGTGCGGTGGTACTGACACTTTTTTTTTTCAGGTGTGTCTCTGAAACATTGTGATTTCAACTTTTTAGGGTTTGGTCTTCAAACAACATGCTGCTGGCAAACATTTCTCTGTGACCAATCTCAGATTCAAGATTCCATCAGAAGGAATGTTTTTGACTTTTCCCAGTGGTCTTGTGGATGGTAATGTCCCCTTTGCAGGGATTTAGCAGTCATGGCAGCTCACAGCAAAACACAGCTTCCGTTCTTTTTTGGTGGTGGGATTGAGCTCAGGCCTGATTTATTTTAGTCATGGTGGTTTTACTTGTAGAACAAGAGTCCTGCCTCACTGTTTTTGAGTAGAGGCCATTTATTCTTTACAGGACTGGGTTTGAATTCAGCAGACTTTTGTGAAAGACAGTTGACGTCTGTCTGCGCCTGATGTCACCCACCTCTCAGAACAGTAGAGCTCTGACTTGGTTGATTCTGCTGGCTTCAGTGCCGTCGTCATGTGGAGAGCAGCTAGCGGACAGAAGAAGCATCATGTTGCCATGTGGTCAGCTTGTTGTGTTCCTCAGGGCTTCCTAAGGCTGCAGTGGTCACTCACCTCCAGAGCCTGAAGGCAGCAGGAGGGTTCTGGGCATTTGGAGCCACTGGAGATGACGTCATATACATCCCTCTGCCGCTCTACCACAGCGCAGCGTCGTTGATTGGTATCGGAGGAACCATAGAGCTGGGTATGTGCCGCAGAACATCTGAAGCGTACTGATGACAATGCTGTGTGGAAGCTTCACTGGGTCGTATCAGTGGTGGGGACTCATCACAGAAAATGTGTTTGTAAAACTATGATTAATGATTGTCATAGTAATCATTCATGATGAAGTTAATATCACTAATACCATTATTAATACTGCTACTATTCAAATTCATAACAATAATAGAACTCTGCTCATGAAATCCAACTATTATGATTGTGATTTTTTTATGGGCTGCAAGAAGAAATGATGGAATTAATACCACTGAAAGGCCAAAAACAGGGGTGGGTGGGGGTGGGGGGCAGCTGTGAAGTTGTCCTAGAGGTTTTAAATGACAAAGGATACCAACCACCTGATTTCAATGGGTACAGATGGGTCACCCAGTATGACAGGGTCGTAAAAGGGGTTTGTGACTTTGCTACAGAAAGCGTTAGGGTTAGGATGAAAATCTGTATGGAGGTGATGGACCTTGTTGTTCAGATGCTAAACACGATAATTGCAAAACGCATTAAATCACCGACAGTTCTGGGAATTGCTAGATGAAGTTGACAGCGAATATTCGGATCTTTTGCCACACAACAAAGTCTGCTGGCTGTCCAGGGGGAGGTTTTGCATCGCTTTGTTGCTTGTTAGAAAATGTGAAAACATTCCTGAAATGCTGCCCGAAGTTGAACTTAAAGCACCAAATATCGTACAACAGAGTAGCCCTATGGTGTCGTTCTCTCCAGGATGCACTGCAGGGAAAATAAACATTTAATCATGAATCTCATTATGTATTTGAAGCTTACTAAGTCAATGTTTATAGTATGCTAATATAGCGAATATACACACAATATAAGGATTTAACTTTTTTGCTGCTCCAGACAGATTTGATTTCAGTCTTTTTGGTACAATGTGGCTCTTTGAACATTTTGGGTTGCCGACCCATTCTTTTAAGTGTCCACTGAAAGTGTTGCCGTGTTCCAGGTGCTACCTGTGTCTTGAAAAAGAAGTTCTCAGCCTCCCAGTTCTGGAGCGACTGTAGACAACACAACGTGACTGTCTTCCAGTACATCGGCGAGCTCTGCAGATACCTCTGCAACCAGCCTCAGGTAACCTGACGTTCCATAACCGAGTTAACAGCTACTGCTAAACTAGTACTACTGTCATAATACAGGGTTTTTTTTCTGGTTCTTCACCTCCTCAAAGAAGGTCATGGTTGGTCCGATTGTTTTGTCAGAAGGACTTCAGATGAGCCAATGACCCAGTTTGGGTGAAATCATTTAAAAGAACTCAAAGTAGGTAGAACCCTACTTATTTTACAAAGAGGGCAGCAGCTGGACCAATGAGAAGCACAGTACAAATCACGGCAGTACACACGCACACACACACACACACAATAATGCGATCACAGGTGACCTACCACTATGACGTGTTTATTTGTACCTTCGCTGTGTTCGGATGTTGGGGCGTTGCTCTATTGAGTTTATCATTAACCGTTCTGGCAGACAGTTCATTTCCTTCTCTGCCCTTTGGTCTGTATGAACTGGACCAGCCGACGGTGTGTGTGTGTGTGTGTTCAGTATGTTTTCAGTGTGTGTCCAGTGCGTGTGGATTGTGTGTCCAGTGCGTGTGTTCCAGGTTAACGGCAGTGAGCATGAAGTTGAGATAAGATTGAATTAAAGATTAAATCAGTTTTATTAAATGAAATTATTTGTCCACTCTAGTTAGTCTGTTAATCACATGCATAGTATATGCATGCGTACAGGTCCGTCACACACACACACACACACACCTTTAAGCAGAGGTAGAGGTAGAGTGGGGGGCAGCTCTTTCATGGTAGCAGTTTATAAAGGAGATGGTGCCTTGCTCAAGGGCACCTCGGCAACGCTCAGTAGGTGAACTGGCACTTCTCCACTGCCAGTTCACACTCAGAAATTTTTTGCCTAACATGGGTCTTGAACCGTCGACCTTCCGGGTCACAGCCCAAGATGAGACGGACTAAGCTGCTACTGCCTCGGCAGTATTTCACTGTATCCACAGTATAGCTTCATCTTTTGTGTGTGTGACAGACTTCCTGTTGGTGCCGTAGTTGTGTTCCTGGCGTAGGTCACACACCTGAACACATTCCTATGTCACACGATTCTGACACACAGGGCCCAGACCAGCACCTCATCAGACTGACATGAGGGCAGATTCAGTTCGTCCTGGGCGGAGCTGTTCACACGTTAATATGACAGAATGCTTTGATATCGTCCACGTTTGATGTTTGGAAGGGAAGGGAAAGTGATGCTCTGATTGGTTGTGAGACCATCTGATTGGTTGTGATACTGAGTTCAACCATCTTCAGACATATCCTGCGTTCACTCGGACCAGAACTGTTAGAAAGACCCCTGGAGGCTGAGGGTGGTACGACAACTTGGAGCAGAAAAAGCACAAAACACAACAAAATCACGATGAGGGGTACAGGTTAACCCAGGGTTCGGGCACACCTTTTAAAATAACATTTTTGTTTTGTTCACATGTTCTCTGCCAATGTTTTCTTTGGTCCCCTAGGCCCAGTCTAGTCACTGCTGCTTGTCAAGCATTCAGTTAATATTGTGTACAACTGTGGCCAGCAGACAAATGGGGTCTTTGTGTTATTATTTGCGTTCTCCCGTGGCGGACATTTGGACATGCACGCACACACACAGATTGAGGGCAGAATTTGTTCCATGGTGAGGTTGGCTGAAAGTCCTCTTTGTCCACTGTCCCCCTGTCATTTTGCAGTGGGAGGAGACAGAGTTCGGACTGTACTCCCCACTGACTGGCGAATCAAAGATGTGGATGTGTGCAGCACATAAGCAACCTTCCACAGGGACAATGTCCGCTCCAAAACACGAGGACTGATTACTTCTTGTATGCTGGCATTATTCAGACCATCACTACGAACACAGCCGTGTTCAGTGGAACAAGAGCAGACAAGAACTTGTGTTGTATTTAATATTAAATACCTGTAGTTGTTACTTATCAAGGAGATTAACCACGGTCACTAAAACAGCATTATCAGTGAACTGCTTAAATCACTCCACATCAAAGATGTTGGGATTATTTTGTTGTGGCTTTGCATTTATATGTAGAAGAGTTGATTCTACACGTAATGGACAGTTTCAGTTCTGCAGTATGCCACTACAGATATTTCAGGGATCACAATTCAATCACTGTCCTAAAAATGAATTGATGTGTGCTTATGATCCAGGTTACTGCACCTGTCTGACCACACAGACATAAATCAAAGACAATTTTCTGGACCAGACAGACACATCATGGTGTCTCCAATGTTTTGTTGTCTTCGGGAAGT
The DNA here is from genome assembly GCF_040054535.1 of Antennarius striatus. Taxonomy (NCBI): domain Eukaryota; kingdom Metazoa; phylum Chordata; class Actinopteri; order Lophiiformes; family Antennariidae; genus Antennarius; species Antennarius striatus. The sequence continues at coordinate 15,581,414 of NC_090790.1, forward strand.
TGCTGCTTATATAAGCCATTGCTACTCCTACGACAGTCAGGTGTGTCATTCCCACTACAGTCGGGCAGCAGGTTTCTCCTCTGAAGGAAGTGAGTGTTTTCTCGCTGAAGCCCTTCTACAGACCTGCTGCTGATCCGTTAGCAGAAACAAACTGCCTGCAGAAACCGGACCTGTTGCCCCAAGCTGCATCACATTAGATGGTAAATAGTTAGGTTTCTACACTTGCTTTAGCGGAACAGTAGCTGTCTTTCATCCTTTATACACTGAGGGAATTTGTGTCAGTGTACCTCCCCCCGGTGCTAACGCGAATGAGAGTTCCTGCATTGTCATCTTTCAGTAATAATCCCGATGGATTTTACAAGAAGAAACAATAATTTCATCCCTCAGGAAACCTCAGATTTCTACCATTGACACTAACTCTATTATTTATACCGTATTGACCACAGTAGCAGTGGCATAGAAGGGGAATCATTTGATCTGTAGCAGGTCTTCATTTCTGGGACTGCCAGGAATGATTAGAGTTGTTAGAACTCAGTTGTGAGAAAATTTTCTGGCTCTTACTTTTTGAACGTACTCCCTCAGGGCAGGATGAGCCTTGATGGGCGACAGTTACCACTAACTCTACCATACCATAACCAACTGAAGTGTTTGTTTTGGTATTAATCTACAGTTTTTACTAAGCTGCATCTACACAAGCTTTATTATAATGACTTTAACAATGACTACAGTAAATTATCAACTGGATCTCTGAAGACAACGTGGAGATGAAGAGTGCAGACTCCTACAGCAGTCAGGTGTGTCATTCCCACTACAGTCGCGCAGCAGGTTTCCCCTCTAAAGGAAGTGACTGTTTTCTCAGGAAGCCCTTCTGCAGGCCTGCTGCTGCTCCGTTTGCAGAAAGAAACTGCCTGCAAAAATCCCCCCTGTTGCCCCAAACTGCATCAGATTAGAGGGTAAATAGTTACGTTTATGCACTCGCTTTACATGAACAGTAGCTGTCGTTCATCCTTTATTCCCTGAGGGAATTTGTGTCAGTGTATCTCCCCCCGTGCTAATGCTAATGAGAGTTCCTGCATTTTCATCTTTCAGTAATAATCCTGATGGATTTTAGAAGAAGAAACAATAATTTCTTCCCTCGTGGAACCTCAACAACAATTTTTAACAACAATTTTTCCAAAGCTTCCTAATCCGCGTTGGTCCTTTCCTCTCAGAGAGGTGAGAAAACGCCTCTTGGTCCTGGTCCACTTGTATGTTTCCCTTCAGAACAGATTGACTGGAACTGATGTTGATGACAAAAACAGTGGATCTTTCATCATAACTACCGGTGGCTCCACTGAGCTGATGAACCACCTAGTTTACAGAACATGACATGCAGCCCTCAGGGTGCTGCAGTTCCAACCCGCATGAGTTTGTGTGTTTTGCATCTGAAATGAATCGCTGTTTAAAAAAAAGTGATCTTTTTTTGAGCAATTGTTCAGTCCTCTGAAACTTCAAGATAGCAATTTGCTGGGCCACAGTCATTTCAGGACCATTTCCCTTTTTCAGTCCAGTTGAAATCATCGGAATCAGCGCTGTGTGTTTTTGTATGGCTGATCTGGCTACAACAGATTCTCAATCAGTGAATCTTTTAAATTATGGGTCTTCTTTGTGAAAAACAACATTTTTGTCTGTACTGTGTGAAACACTATTGTGGATCCAGCTTTTATCCATGTCAGTGTACTGTTGATGTGTATTTACATGTTCTAAAGAGTTCCTGCCACTGTGTTTTCCAACAGACTGACAAGGAGAAAGTTCACAAAGTGAGAATGGGCGTTGGGAACGGTTTGCGTTCAGACGTCTGGAGGGAGTTCCTGAATCGCTTTGGAAATATTAAGATGTGTGAGGTGTACGGCTCCACTGAGGGAAATCTGTGTTTCATGAACCACACCGGCAAGATTGGAACTGTGGGCCGCTCCAACTTCATCTACAAGGTGAGTGGCTTCAGGTTTTCTCGACAGGCCTACATACTAGTAACAGCAAGTCAGCATGTCTCATTGGTAGTGGTCCTACAGGAGGTATTTAGGCTGAGTCACACTACAAACCAGTTGAAGAAGAGTGGCCACCATTGAGCCCGGTCCTCTGATGGAGAAAGCACCTATTCATGACCAAACAGAGAACATGTTTTTGTTGTTAATGATGATCGGTGCAGGTCAATATGTTTGTGTAGGCAGGTCAATATGTTGTCTTGTGTAGACTGGTCCAGTGATCAGTGAAGTCGGTGGACTTCTTGTTATCCTGTCAAGTCTTTTTTTCCCCTGCTGCTTCGGGCAGGGTTTCTACAGTTGTCTTCTACTCCTGAGACAGTCGCACTATATGCTATGTAAAGAAAAGGTTGATTGATTGATTAATTGACCACTGGTTACAAAAGTGCGCATCTTCAGGATGCTGCCATTAGATTCCACCAGACTGGTCAGGTCCACCGGGACAGGTGGGTGTGTCATGGTAGGATCCTAATGTATCAATGAGGAGTGAAGCAGGATTGTGAGCAGGTTTACTCCGGACTCATTTCGACTCTATAAAAATTCTGATGACTGAGTCCATCCTTGTGTTTTTCATCAGTGTTCACCTAGCACGAAGTTCTTTTGTTAAAGTCTTGTCCCTCTTTACATTCAAAATTTTGTGGAATCATTCAGTGTTTTAGGAAATTCATACACCAGCACCTCTAAAACTCAAGAATTAATACAAAGAGACCAAGTGTTTGTTGTTGAATATCAATGCATTTACATGGAATAAAGTATGCTAATGACATACATGCCTCTTATACAAATCACATTTACACACCAGGAGCATGTTGTGTCACAGGCAGTGGAAATTGAATCCTTTTGATGCCCTGTGACCGGAGGGGAGGGGTAAACAGCTTAGTGGAGATTTGTCAGGTTTGTCCATCAGAGGTTATTCTGAGGGCACACCACCACCACCACCAGCACCACCACGGAAAATTAATATATCTCCCATGATTATAATCATTTGAACAGACAACATTGTTATATTTAACGTCAGTTCCTTCACTGGCTTCATGGTTCAAGAAAGATGTTGCCCAGTGGCCGAGGTCTTCAGGAGAAGTTGTTCAGTAGTTCATCTGTAAGTGGAAAGAATGATCTGATTTAACTACTGGTATGTTGTTCAATACGATGATAAGATTAGTAATGCAACATTACTACAATTAAACTGCTGGAACTACAAAGGTTGGGTCAACAAAGCCAGCCAGGAGTAATTAGCTGTTAACCTGCTGACAACTTGTCTGCAGCTGTTCTAACCTTATTAGCTGGGCTAGTAGTCCTAATCCCTGACCTGATCTATTAGTTTAAGAATAGATCTAATCCCTGACCTGATCTATTCTTAGATGAGGTCAGAGATTATGTCTATTCTTAAACTCTCCAAGTTCAAACCTTAGTAGTAAAATCAGTCCAGTGTTCTTGTTATGTGTGGATAATCTTGTCTCCAGGGTCATGTTCTTGTTCCTGCAGTCACTGAGATGAACCGCGATATACAGTAGTACAACTAAAAAGTCACTGTCTTGTCTTCAGCCTCTTCTTCATTTTGGGTCATGGGGTTCTTTTTTGCAAATTGACATAATCGAGAACGATGTAACTCGAAATGATGTAAGCCAAGGTAGACCTGTATATACGTATACAAAATATCAATAGATAAATACATAGATATATACATACTGTATATGGATAGATCGGTGTGTGCAGTAACCATATTGCACTCAATCATTGGACAACAGGAGAAGCGTGACCCACTCAGATATTTTCTTTTATTTACAGTACTTGTTCCGATATGAACTTGTAAAGTACGACATGGTGAAAGAGGAACCGGAAAAAGATGAGTATGGTTTCAGCAAACGAGTGGACAAAGGTAAGACTTAAATTTCCAGCAATTAATTTTCAATTTGGAGTTTATAAATTTGAATGTTGAATCACTAGTTACATGATTTGTGAGGATTCTGTACGTGACGTCCTCCGCATTGTCAGGTGAGACGGGGCTCTTACTGTCCAAAGTGAGCGCCAGCAGCCCGTTTTTTGGATACGCTGGAAGCAAGCAGCTGACTGAGAAGAAGCTGATGAGAAATGTGTTCGTGAAGGGGGATGCCTACTTCAACACTGGCGACCTCATGGAAGAGAAGGATGGCTTCATCAGCTTCAGAGACAGAGTGGGAGACACCTTCAGGTAGATTTAAAGCAAAGCGGCGTTACCCTGGTAGGTCAGGTCGAGCTGAGATTAAAAAGTGCAGTATAAACTTTAAGGATGAAGAGCTCAGGTGAATGGATTTGTAAATGTATCTTTGTCTTTCTGATTGCTTATTTGAAGCCACTGCTGCTTTTCATGGTCAGAGGTTTGTTTATCGGCTGCAATGATCATTTCCCTTATTTTCAGGTGGAAAGGGGAAAACGTAGCAACGACTGAGGTGTCAGAGACTCTTGGACTGGTGGATTTTATTGAAGAGGTCAATGTGTATGGAGTGGAAGTACCAGGTATAGAAGAAGCAGCTTTCTTGTTTCATACATTTATCATAGAACAATCACACATTGTACTATATGGTCGTTAAAGTTGCATCTAACCCTCCTTGTGGAGCAGTGGGCGGCGATATGTCATCGTAGAGCAGGTTGGGTTAAAATGTTTTGCTCAAGACTACGTCAACATGTAGACTGGGGCTCAAACTACTGGCCTTCCAATGAGTGGCTAGTGCTCTTACTATTTCAGCCACAGCCACCCCACAAGTTAACAGTTGTTTTCTGTCTGCATCTGTCTGCACCTGCTTCTTAGGACAGATCTCCATCTAGATACATATGCATGCATTTTCAATAAACTATTGGACACAATAAATGTCATATCTCTCAACATAAAACACAAATTGCACATGGAGGGCTGCTCTGTACAGTGAAAAATAAACGGATCAACATACATTTTTCTCCAAATATTCAGTGAAAAACTAAACTAAATATTTCAGATATAATTCAATATTTTAATACAACAAATATAGGTGTTCACTGAAGTCTGAAGTGTGTTTAAGACCATGAACCAAACTAACTGAAGTGTTTTGTTCACAGGTCATGAGGGCAGAGTGGGAATGGCTGCCGTGATCATCAAACCAGGCCTGACGTTCGACGGGAAGCTGATGTTTCAGCACGTGTTAAGGGACCTCCCAGCCTACGCTCGGCCACTGTTCATAAGGCTTCAGGTAACACACACACACACTCACAGCCTAGGCACATCCACTGTTCATAAGTGGAGGACTGTGGACCGAATGGACGGTGTAGGACGTGTCAGTATCATGTGACTGTTGACTGAATGGTCCTGATCTGATTCCAGAAGATGTCATTTTCACATTCGAGTGGGTCTGAAAAATGTTATTGGTCTATAGTGATTTTAGAAAGTGACGGAATTCTGAGGTGGTTACTTCAGTGACGACGTAAACAATAATAAATCATTCTGGAAATTGTTTGACACTATTAATGAATAAGGCGACCACTCAGCACAGCAAACCATCACAACACACAAAACAACATGATAAACACACAAACATGACAAACACAACAAAAACACAAAACAAATGAACCAACTCAGGGTTGAGTGAAGTTGCAGTCAGGTTGGACTCTTGTTGATCCCTTCTGTGTTTTTATGACTGCTTGATGTTTTCTAATAGTTGTCAATGTTTTTTACATGCTGACAGTGATTGTTTACCTGAAGGGAGTGGGCAGGGCTGTGTACTTCTATTGAACATAACATTTAGTTGCTCGTCCTCATGATTCATCCAGTGCATCCAGTTCATCAGCTGTCCTTTAATTGGACACTGTTCGTGTTGCGTCTTGTCCCTCGTTCCTGTCCCACCAGGGAATGCATGGATGACACTAGAGTGATCAAACGGGTCTAAACCAAAGGATCCTGGAGCTTTTCTATCTCAGCTTCAGCAACGCTGTCACAAAATGTAAAAACACTCACTGCTGGTGTATTACTGGAGTTAGATTCTAGACCAGGCATGGGCCAATGAAAGCTTTGTAATCTGGCCCGCCACACTTCTTTAAACTGTGTAGTTAATTTTTTGACATAAATGCGGTTGTAGAATAATTTTTACACGACATCTTGCATGTGACTGATGGACCTTTTCAGAGAATCTGTATCATGACGGCAAATGATGATCTGAAGGTCTGATTGTTGTTGTTCTCCCACAGGAGGTGATGGCGTTAACAAGTACTTTCAAGCAGCAGAAATTCCATCTAGTGCACAGTGGCTTCAACCCAACAGCAATTTCTGATTCTCTTTTTATACTGGACTACCCGCAGGAGGCCTACATTCCACTCACAAATGTCATCTACCAGAGCATCCTTGCAGGGGAGCGCAAACTCTAGAAACGGAGTCATGTGGGAGCAGAACATGGTCTTGGATAGAATGTAGTGAGTTTGTCCTGGTCAACTATTTATTTGTCTGGTTAGTCAGTCGAGATGGAACCTAAAACCTGGTTGCATTCAGTAGACTGAAATGGATTTACAAGTTCCCTTGATTGACATGGTGAACAGAGACATTTGACAAACTTATTCCATTGGAGTTGGACATTTTATTATTGTGCTTTGGGGAATTGGATTAATTTTCAGGTGCTAATGAATCTTTTATGGTTTGGTTCTTCAGTGTTTTGTAAGTAATTTGTAGCTAATGAGAACAAATGTTTGCGTAGAATCGTAGTGGGATGAAGACCAGGTTCACTGTGATGGAGTAATAAAAGGGCGGTGCACTAGTTTACACAGGTGCCTTATTTACTGACATATCCATGGGCTGGTGGAAATTTAAGAAGTAATGAAGGCATCCTGTTAATGAAAATGACATTTCACAAATATTATTTAGTAATTTACAAATAACATAAATGATTAAATATTTTTTCCCCACAAAATTTTTGAAATCACCAGTTTTACTTGGTGGTTTTGAACTAGGACTCAATGTGAAGCAGCAGCATTACCCAGCATCCCGTTTTTTTTTTGTTTTTTTTTAAATGAAACACAAATGACTGTACTGAAATAAGTATACACACAAGTGCCAAGATAAGAAGCCATTTCACAAAAGTTTTGAATTTTGCGAAAGTGCTGATTCTGTGATCTTTTGTTTATTTTTTGCTTTTATTTTGTTTACCAGATATTTAAATGTTTACCGTTGAATTTATTTTTACAATTTTTACTTTAGATCTTTTCAAGGTCAAAACAATGTGATTTCAGCCATAAGCCACAATAAGCTTATTTTTTCCCTCTTAATGTCACTGTGTCTTCTGCTAACGGTCAGTGACATAATTTTTCAGGTCAGCAGCCTGTTTCACTAGATTAAAGAATGAAGCCACACTGATGACACACAGTGTTCACCAAGGGCTTACCAGTTTGGAGCTGGGTTTACTGTTGGGGATGAGATGTGAACAATTTGTCACTATAAAAGTACAAAATTCACTGCTTTTCCTGTTGTGTTGGTTTGTCAAGATACATTTTATAACTATTGTGTACAAATTAAATGGCAAACATGACAGTAACCGCAGTCTGTGTTCTGTACTTTATCCATTCATCTGTCCATCCATCAATCAGTCGATCAAACTTTATTTATATAGCGCTTAATCACATCAACAGACATTTCAAAGCGCTTTAACAGATAGAGAGGGAGGGTCCTGTTGGGTTTTTCTATCACATTGTGTCCTTATTAACTTTAAAGAAAACAAATTATATATATATATATATATAAATTCAACTTATAACGATCTTTCTAAACATTTTTTAGTCTATAATAGAAAAGATTTTAAGTGCATCAATTTGCCTGAAATAAAAAAAATCCTTGTTGAGTCAATTCCTGAGTTCCACAACAGGGGAGCATCACCACTATTGAGACAGCTTGATGTGGCCGATGTTCAGCTCTAGTCAAAGACTTTGATGCTTTCATGACATTTGATCTTTAAGTGAGTTTCACAGATCAAAGTAATATCTCCTTCCATGTTGTTCATACAAACTCTACTGACATGGCAAGAGCCATTCCCCTGACAAAAAGGTTCAGAAAACATGCCCAAAGAACACCCATCTGTGACAGCAAATGACTTTTCCAGTCATCCAAGAGTCATCAACCCATCCACAGACAGAGAACCTGTGTCCCAACAGTAAGTTATTAGTTGGGCGTGATCGAAGAGAAATGTCTTAAGATTTACCTCTGGCCAAAATCGGAGTCGAGTTTTAGATTATTTTGTATCGTTTGGTCGACATCGTTTAAGAACTTTTACCTCACATAGATTTATCAGGATTACATTTTTGCTCACGTTCAAGCATTCAATCAACTTTTATTTGTATAACAATCACATCAGCAGATATTTCAAAGTGCTTTAACAGACAGAGAAAGCATAAACAACATCAGTGGGGAAAAACTTCCTCATTGAGGAAGAAACTCCAGGCAAGACCCAGACTCTGGAGGGTGAGCATCCGCCTTGACCGGTCGGGTGGGAAAGGAAATCTAATGGGGATATAGACAACACAAGGAAAAAAGAGAGTGTGAGTGGCAGATAGGTCAGGTGGAATTGCAGTGTAAATGTATATAAAGGCTAGCGGAATCCTGTCAAGTAGAGCGCTATGAAGGTGCTGATCGTAGTATTAAATTTTATCAACAGTGGTAAGATGCAGATCTTTGTGAAAACCCTGACTGGAAAGACCATCACCCTGGAGGTGGAACCCAATGATACCATTGAGAATGTAAAGGCCAAGATCCAGGATAAGGAGGGCATCCCCCCCGACCAGCAGCGTCTGATGTTTGCTATAAGGCAGCTTGCAGAGGGGCGCACCGTGTCTGACTACAACATTGAGGAGGAGTCCACCCTCCACCTTATCCTGCGTCTCAGAGGAGGAATGCAGATCTTTGTGAAAACCCTGACTGGGAAGACCATCACCCTGGAGGTGGAACCCAGTGACACCATTGAGAATATGAAGGACAAGATCCAGGATAAGGAGGGCATCCCCCCCGATCAGCAGTGTCTGATCTTTGATGGACAGCAGCTTGTAGATTTTGAATTTTGAACTAACTACTTTTCTAATATAACTACTTTTTGAACTAACTGACTCAATAGGTTTTTAACAAACTAGACTCTAAACTATGTTTGGAACTAACTAGTTTTTGAACTAACTAACTAGTAGTGATATCCGAATGACGCCCTAATGGGACTTTGAATCGTTTGGGACAATAGTTCCGAAAACTTTCATTAGTCGGTGCCCCATTCTTTGAGAAAGTGGGCGCCCTCTTCGGCGGGGTGACTGTACTGCAGCCACACAACGATCGATGATCCCAGAAAACAGCGCATTGACACTTCCTTTATTGCATATATTTTCTGAATAAAACCGAATACAATCTAATTCAATGTGTTAATTCTTGCTTGCTATTTTGTAGCCTTATATTATGGGAAATTGTTTTATGATCATTGGTCCTTTCAGGGTTCAATAAAGCAATAGGAGATATAGATAACATGTTCATGCATGTATATTTAATATAAGTATATACATATGCGTTCGTGTGCGTTAGTTATATAGGATGATTAGTGTCAAAGTCGTGATTCCGAGACATCACAGCAGCACCACCGGCTTCATTCTCTGGATCGGTAATGCCTCATCATTGAGGACGTGATGTTACTGTGATGCCCACTAAGTGTATTCACATTAGTGTGATTTTTTTATTTGTGTCTAATGTTCTGAAAGGGTCTCTGTTTTACTTATTCTTTCAAGACCCAGTTTACGTGATTTATTCTATTTCTTCATCCCAAAAACAATAGAACTTTGGTCACCAGGTGGCAGTGGTGGGACCACAAGTTAAACCTGTACCAGTCCTTATGACATGCGCACTAGCCTGGCTTCCCTCAGCAGAGATGCAGCTTCGGTGAAAACGCTACACTACTCCACTGTATCCTTCATTTATAACATTTTAACCTGTTTTCCAGGTATCATATATCTGTTTGTTGGGTGCCACATCCTGGTACCTGCTACATTACTGTACTTAAGGTGGAGGGAACAAAGCAAACACTTCACCTGTAAATTAAAAATGACGTGTGTGGTTTATTATTTTCTACTGTGTGAGCAATAGAGCCTGAAAATAAGTTTCTCAGAAATTAAAATCTACTTTGTTCGGCGGCACCATCTCTAAACTGGCAGCGCAACGCGCTGTTTCATCCATTTTTACACATCTGGGACCGGACGGTGTTTCAGACCACCCATTGACCAATAAACTGTGTCACCTGGTGAATGGGGCGCTTAGTGTTTCGGCGCACTTGTGTGCCAAACGTCATCAGTCACTGGTTTCTCCGTGTTTGAAGCAGGCTCCGGAGCAGAGCGGTGTTTCACACGGGAACGCCCCCCGAGTCCGTGGCGTGTATCGGAGCGCCGGAACAAATCGGACATCACTAAACTGGGCTGTCCATCTGGCAGACCTCCATCGGGGCCCGAGCGGCAGTCAGGCTGCAACAAACATGACCATCGATCAGCCATCTTGTGCTTATTGACGATTATCAAACAAAGGCTCTACACAATATCAAACATAATGAGGAAGAGGAGGATCCCTAATGAGATGATGCAGAAGTCTGACCTGTGTGTGTATTGTTATGTTATTAATGAAAAGTCTGTTATCAGAGGCCTGTACCATAAAGCTGGATTAACCTGGCCGGGCTTCCTCTGACTTATCTGGCTTCACTTACCGAGACATCCACCCTCCGGATTTTCGGTACCATAAAGCCGGCTATCAACTCACTATTTCAATCCAGGCTTGATCTATGCGCGCTCACATACAAAAGGGCGGAGTTTGCTGCATGCGACCAATCGCAAACATGCAACAAACCATTTCACAACGCAGGAGCAAACAATAATAATTAATAAATACGAGCAATACAAATCAATAATCCAGGCAACAAGCAACACAGTTGCAACACAGTTTGCCAGCGATCCTTGCGCCGTTTGGGGCAAGGATCACTGGCAAAAAAATCACCGTCTGAGTCAATGCGGAAGTTAGTTCCATTATAATTACTCCCCCATAGAGGTAAGATCGGGCTTAAAAAATCCAGCCCGACCCGAATCGAGCCCGACGGTATTAAAGCCCGACCCGGCCTGAAAGTAGTTGCTGACTTTTTGAGCCCGACCCGAATTTCATGCCGGGTCGGGCCCGAACTCCGACTCGGGTGTAAGAGCTTACCTCTACTTCCCCACTATGAGTGCCCTGGTATATCTGACTACAGTGACATTTGTGTGTTCCATAAATGTTTGTGTGTACCACATTTTTCGTTATGGCATGTGATTGTAGCCCCCGCGACTTTATGAATAGCTCTACATACTGTGTTATTACATAAAAGTACCTATGAATGAATAAATGAATGAATCCATGATTTACTTAAACAAATAATTTATTAATGGCATTTCATCTGCGGATTGCTTGTAACCAATCCAACGAGGGATTTAAGGGGATCATAATTATTACGAACATCACATTCGCACAAACTGTGCACCAAGATCCACCGTGTTCTCATAAAACGTACAGCCCTTTTTTCTAAGAGCTCTGATTGGTCAGTAGGTGGGGCTGTTATATCCACTGAGCTCTGATTGGTCAGTAGGTGGGGCTGTTATACCAGCTGAGCTCTGATTGGTCAGATTTATCCTTTGTTCTGATTGGAGCTGTTATACCCGCTGAGCTCCTATCCTGACCTTATCCTGCTCCGGAGCATGTTAGGTGTTCAGCACAGGTTACCGCGACAACGTAGCCCGATAGAAAGTCAGCCACCTTTATGGTACCGAAAAGCCAGGTTGAAGCCTGAACTTATCTCGCTAAGCCGTAATCCAGTTTCATGGTACAGGCCTCTGGTTCAATACTCTTGACTGCCATGTGAGATCTGTCGTACGATCGTTACAGCAGCCGTAAATCATACCACACCCCCTCACTTTACGACAGTTACAGATATCAGTACAGTATGAACAATGTTTTTATCCTTTGTTCTCAGATGCTGACATGTGCGATTCTATCCCGCTGGATTGCGACTAAAAATAAAATAAATTAATAAAATATTATTCAAGCCGTTTATCTGCGTATTTTTACCGTGAGTGGAACTGATTACGTTTAAACTTGTGCATTGACTTGAGCAGCAATTCATTTCCGCGTCATCTCTCTCTTCTTCACAGCTGCACCGCTGTTCCTCTTTCTCCTGAAAATGTCCTCGAAGTCTTCATAAATTAAAATCTGTATTCCGACTAACGTAAAGCGCTGCGGTGCGCGTCCCGTCCGTCGTCATGGTGAATCGTCGAATCGGAGCTCCATTGCTGATGGCTTTTTTTGTTTGTAACTTTTACGCGTCCCGACACAAGCGGCGAATGCAGGTAGACTCATGTGGAGTGGGGCGTTAAGCTCGCTCATTTTAATTCCCCACACCAACAAATCTGTAAAAACACGAAGTTTCATCTGACAGTGGCAGTACGTCAGCCAGCATGAATGAATGAAACGCGGCAGTGTCCCGCAAAATAGTCACCGGCACTTTATCAGCTACTTTCCCAGTGAACGAAACAAACCCCCGAGTCACAAACGGGTTCGACGTCCGCGATTACCTCCGATTTTGGTAAATACTGCGCTCAGGGTGTTTTTAAGGTGGGGGGGGGTGGGCCTTTGTTGATGAAACCCACATCTGCTGCAGTTTTAGCAGTTTTGTGCTGGCTTTTTCTCTTGGGGTTGGAGGCTACGGAGCTCCTCTTCCTGGTTCAAGAGCCCTGGTACAGAGATGCATGGCTTGCACTTCAAATTGTTTATTCCTATTCTCCACCAAAAAAAAAAAAAAAAACACCTCACCGAACTCACCCAGAACCAAGTGTGACAAGAAGACGGACAAGCCCCTAATTCATGTTACACCCAGCAGAGACCGGCTCTGAGACCCGTTTCGTTCGCGTCGCCCAGTCTCGGAGTGTTGAGCCATAACACGAACAGGCCCCATCTTCACCAAGTCCCTAGAAGCCACCAGGAAGAATTGTTGAAGTATATAAGGAAAATCAGTTTTTATTAACAAGAAATAAATATCAAACAATATGTTGAGCTCACTTCAGGTTGGACTAACGCCAAAATAACAAACAAAACGATCTTATCTGTAAAAGAATAATAATTAACCTAACAGAAAAACAAGTGACAGGATCTAACCTTCCGAACTAAATTAAACAGGAGAAAAGAATCACCAAATAAACCGGCAGTCCAACCCTACTGCCGTGTTGTATGACTAGGTAGTTCATACAAAACGGCATGTGGCTGGTTGAATGATGTAGAGGATGAGAATCCGCTGCCTGACACAACCTTATGAACAAAAGCAGCGAAAAAAATTATATAGTAACGCAAAGCGAGCGGAAAACGAATGAATGGCTGTACTGTAGTTTGCTGTCACTTCTTCTACAGCCGAGGAAAAAGACTCCTTGGCCGAATCCCTGGGATCACCAGCGCCCCTCACCAAAGAGGCACGACAGCATCGTTCCTCACCCAGTGCCTTCTCCCAGCGGTCTTAGGACCGCTCATCTCTTCTTCCATTTTTTCCTGTCATTGAACAGAACTGAACTAACCCCGAAAAGCGTTTGTATAAACAGAAAAGTCTGGTTTTTCAAGTCTGGTTCGACCCAGAACCACAGGTTTACTTCAGGGTTTGTCAACCCTGCCTTCGTGAAACGGGCCCGTTCACATTCAGTCACATGAATGAGTAAATCACAGGCAGCTCAACCTAAATTCATACTGTGGTGCTCTGCTGCCACCCTCTGGCGGTCATACAACATGGCAGACCTCCATCGTGGCCCGAGCGGCAGTCAGGCTGGAGCAAACATGACCATCGATCAGTGAATCAATCGGTGAATCAATCGATGAATCAATCGGTGAATAATTCAGTGAATAGATTATTTAATCGATCAGTGAATTGATCAGTGAATCCATTGAAACTTATTTTCAGGAAGTGTGTCGGCCCCGCACACGCCCACTTACTCTGCTCTGATTGGAGGTTTCTCAGTCAGGTGGGCCATAGAGACAAACGGGTGCTCCCTCTCAGGAGGCGGGCTGACGGCCGCCGGTCCTCCAACTCGGAGTCGTCGTCTTTCAGTTGGAACTGATTCGGGTCAGCTGATTGGACGCCGGTCTCTGAGGGAGATCGGACTTCCGGAACACACTTCCGGTGTCATGGGACCCCCCCTAACTAACAGAACTAACCCCAAAAAGCGTTTGTATAAACAGAAAAATCTGGTTTTTCAAGTTTCAAGGGTGAATCGACCCAGAACCACAGGTTTACCTCAGGGTTTGTCAACCCTGCCTTCGTGAAACGGGCCCGTTCACATTCAGTCACATGTATGAGTAAATCACAGCCAGCGCAACCTAAATTCATAATGTGGTGCTCTGCTGCCACCCTCTGGCGGTCATACAACATGGCAGACCTCCATCGGGGCCCGAGCGGCAGTCAGGCTGCAACAAACATGACCATCGATCAGCCATCTTGTGCTTATTGACGATTATCGAACAAAGATGAAGGTAGTTGGTGTGAGAGAAGAGGATTCAAAGGACAGGGCTAAATGGAGGAAATTGATTCGCTGTGGCGACCCCTGAAGGGAAAAGCCGAAAGGAAAAGAAGATCGAACAAAGGCTCGACACAATATCAAACATAATGAGGAAGAGGAGGATCCCTAATGAGATGATGCAGAAGTCTGAACTGTGTGTGTATTGTTATGTTATTAATGAAAAGTCTCACAACTTGTTATCAGAGGCCTGTACCATAAAGCTGGATTAACAGGCTTGATCTGTGCGCGCATAAAAAGGGCGGAGTTTGCTGCATGCGACCAATCGCAAACATGCAACAAACCAGCCCGAGCCGCATATTTCACAACGGAGGAGCAATCAATAATAATTAGTAAATACGAGCAATACAAATCAATAATCCAGTAAAAAAGCAACACAGTTGCAGCTGCCAAACGGCGCAAGGATCGCTGGCAAAAAAATCACCGTCTGAGTCAATGCGGAAGTTAGTTCCATTATAATATTACTTCCCCATAGAGGTAAGATCGGGCTTAAAAAATCCAGCCCGACCCGAACCGAGCCCGACGGTATTAAAGCCCGACCCGACCCGGCCCGAAAGTAGTTGCTGACTTTTTGAGCCCGACCCGACCCGAATTTCGTGTCGGGTCGGGCCCGAACTCCGACTCGGGTGTAAGAGCTTACCTCTACTTCCCCACTATGAGTGCCCTGGTATATCTGACTACAGTAACATGTGTGTGTTCCATAAATGTATGTGTGTACCACATTTTTCGTTATGGCATGTGATTGTAGCCCCCGCGACTTTATGAATAGCTCTACATACTGTGTTCTTACATAAAAGTACCTATGAATGAATGAATTAATCCATGATTTACTTAAACAAATAATTTATTAATGGCATTTCATCTGTGGATTGCTTGTAGTCCATCCAACGAGGGATTTAAGGGCATCTTAATAATTACGAACATCACATTCGCACAAGCTGTGTACCAAGATCCACCGTGTTCTCATAAAACGGACAGCCCATTTTCTAAGAGAACTGATTGGTCAGTAGGTGGGGCTGTTATACAAACTAAGCTCTGATTGGTCAAAAGGTGGAGCTCTTATACCAGCTGAGCTCTGATTGGTCAGTAGGTGGAGCTGTTATACCCGCTGAGCTCCTATCCTGAACTTATCCTGCTCCGGAGCAGGTTAGGTGTTCAGCACAGGTTACCTCGACAACGTAGCCCGATAGAAAGTCAGCCACCTTTATGGTACCGAAAAGCCAGGGTGAAGCCTGAACTTATCTCGCTACACCGTAATCCACCTTTATGGTACAGGCCTCTGGTTCAATACTCTTGACTGCCATGTGAGATCTGTGGTACGATCGTTACAGCAGCCGTAAATCATACCACACCCCCTCACTTTACGACAGTTACAGATATCAGTACAGTATGAACAATGTTTTTATCCTTTGTTCTCAGATGCTGACATGTGCGATTCTATCCCGCTGGATTGCGACTAAAAATAAAATAAATTAATAAACTAGTATTCAAGCCGTTTATCTGCGTATTTCTACTGTGAGTGGAACTGATTACGTTTAAACTTGTGCATTGACTTGAGCAGCAATTCATTCCCGCGTCATCTCTCTCTTCTTCACAGCTGCACCGCTGTTGCTCTTTCTCCTGAAAATGTCCTCGAAGTCCTCATAAATTAAAATCTGTATTCCGACTAACGTAAAGCGTTGCGGTGCGCGTCTCGTCCGTCGTCATGGTGAATCGTCGAATCGGAGCTCCATTGATGATGGCTTGTTTGTAACCTTTACGCGTCCCGACACAAGCGGCGAATGCAGGTAGACTCATGTGGAGTGGGGCGTTACGCTCGCTCATTTTAATTCCCCATACCAACAAATCTTTAAAAACACGAAGTTTCATCTGACAGTGGCAGTACGTCAGCCAGCATGAATGAATGAAACGCGGCAGTGTCCCGCAAAATAGTCACCGGCACTTTATCAGCTACTTTCCCAGTGAACGAAACAAACGCCCGAGTCACAAACGGGTTCGACGTCCGCGATTACCTCCGATTTTGGTAAATACTGCGCTCAGGGTGTTTTTAAGGTGGGGGGGGGGGCGCTTTGTTGATGAAACCCACATCTGCTGCAGTTTTAGAAGTTTTGTGCTGGCTTTTTCTCTTGGGTTGGAAGCTACGGAGCTCCTCTTCCTGGTTCAAGAGCCCTGGTACAGAGATGCATGGCTTGCACTTCAAATTGTTTATTCCTATTCTCCACCAAAAAAAAAAAAAACACTTCACTGAACTCACCTAGAACCAAGTGTGACAAGAAGACGGACAAGCCCCTAATTCATGTTACACCCAGCAGAGACCGGCTCTGAGACCCGTTTCGTTCGCGTCGCCCAGTCTCGGAGTGTTGCGCCATAACACGAACAGGCCCCATCTTCACCAAGTCCCTAGAAGCCACCAGGAAGAATTGTTGAAGTATATAAGGAAAATCAGTTTTTATTAACAAGAAATAAATATCAAACAATATGTTGAGCTCACTTCAGGTTGGACTAACGCCAAAATAACTAACAAAACGATCTTATCTGTAAAAGAATAATAATTAACCTAACAGAAAAACAAGTGACAGGATCTAACCTTCCGAACTAAATTAAACAGGAGAAAAGAATCACCAAATAAACCGGCATTCCAACCCTACTCCCGTGTTGTATGACTAGGTAGTTCACACAAAACGGCATGTGGCTGGTTGAACGATGTAGAGGATGAGAATCCGCTGCCTGACACAACCTTATGAACAAAAGCAGCGAAAAAAATTATATAGTAACGCAAAGCGAGCGGAAAACGAATGAATGGCTGTGCTGTAGTTTGTTGTCACTTCTTCTACAGCCGAGGAAAAAGACTCCTTGGCCGAATCCCTGGGATCACCAGCGCCCCTCACCAAAGAGGCACGACAGCATCGTTCCTCACCCAGTGCCTTCTCCCAGCGGTCTCAGGACAGCTCAACTCTTCTTCCATTTTTTTCCTCTAATTGAACAGAACTGAGTATGGGAGTACCCCATACTTCGGGAGTATGGGGTACCGGACCCCTTGATAAGGGCTGTTCGGTCCCTGTACGACCAATGTCAGAGTTTGGTCCGCGTTGCCGGCAGTAAGTCGGATTCGTTTCCAGTGAGGGTTGGACTCCGCCAAGGCTGCCCTTTGTCACCGATTCTGTTCATAACTTTTATGGACAGAATTTCTAGGCGCAGCCAAGGCGTTGAGGGTGTTCGGTTTGGTGGCCTCAGTATCGCGTCTCTGCTTTTTGCAGACGACGTGGTGCTGTTGGCTTCATCAAGCCGTGATCTCCAACTCTCACTGGAACGGTTCGCAGCCGAGTGTGAAGCGGTTGGGATGAGAATCAGCACCTCCAAATCTGAGACCATGGTCCTCAGTCGGAAAAGGGTGGAGTGCCCTCTCCAGGTTGGGGATGAGATCCTGCCCCAAGTGGAGGAGTTCAAGTATCTTGGGGTCTCGTTCACGAGTGAGGGTACAATGGAACGGGAGATCGACAGGCGGATCGGTGCAGCGTCTGCAGTGATGCGGACTCTGTATCGGTCTGTCGTGGTGAAGAAGGAGCTGAGCCGAAAGGCAAAGCTCTCGATTTACCGGTCGATCTACGTTCCTGCCCTCACCTATGGTCACGAGCTATGGGTCGTGACCGAAAGAACGAGATCCCGGATACAAGCGGCCGAAATGAGTTTCCTCCGTAGGGTGTCCGGACTCTCCCTTAGAGATAGGGTGAGGAGTTCGGCCATCCGGGAGGGACTCAGAGTCGAGCCGCTGCTCCTCCGCATCGAGAGGAGCCAGATGAGGTGGCTCGGGCATCTGGTTAGGATGCCTCCTGGACGCCTCCCTGGTGAGGTGTTCCGGGCACGTCCTACCGGGAGGAGGCCCCGGGGACGACCCAGGACACGCTGGAGAGACTATGTCTCCCGGCTGGCCTGGGAACGCCTTGGGATTCTCCCGGAGGAGCTGGATGAAGTGGCTAGGGAGAGGGAAGTCTGGGCTTCCCTGCTTAAGCTGCTGCCCCCGCGACCCGACCCCGGATAAGCGGAAGAGAATGGATGGATGGATGGATGGATGAACAGAACTGAACAGTACTAACCCCGAAAAGCGTTTGTATAAACAGAAAAGTCTGGTTTTTCAAGTCTGGTTCGACCCAGAACCACAGGTTTACCTCAGGGTTTGTCAACCCTGCCTTCGTGAAACGGGCCCGTTCACATTCAGTCACATGTATGAGTAAATCACAGCCAGCTCAACCTAAATTCATACTGTGGTGCTCTGCTCCCACCCTCTGGCGGTCATACAACATGGCAGACCTCCATCGTGGCCCGAGCGGCAGTCAGGCTGCAATAAACATGACCATCGATCAGTGAATCAATCGATGAATCAATCGGTGAATAATTCAGTGAATAGATTATTTAATTGATCAGTGAATTGATCAGTGAATCCATTGAAACTTATTTTCAGGAAGTTGTGTGCCGGCCCCGCACACGCCCACTTACTCTGCTCTGATTGGAGGTTTCTCAGTCAGGTGGGCCATAGAGACAAACGGGTGCTCCCTCTCAGGAGGCGGGCTGACGGCCGCCGGTCCTCCAACTCGGAGTCGTCGTCTTTCAGGTGGAACTGATTCGGGTCAGCTGATTGGACGCCGGTCTCTGAGGGAGATCGGACTTCCGGAACACACTTCCGGTGTCATTGGACCCCCCCCTAACTAAGAGAACTAACCCCAAAAAGCGTTTGTGTAAACAGAAAAGTCTGTTTTTTCAAGTTTCAAGGGTGAATCGACCCAGAACCACAGGTTTACCTCAGGGTTTGTCAACCCTGCCTTCGTGAAACGGGCCCGTTCACATTCAGTCACATGTATGAGTAAATCACAGCCAGCGCAACCTAAATTCATACTGTGGTGCTCTGCTGCCACCCTCTGGCGGTCATACAACATGGCAGACCTCCATCGGGGCCCGAGCGGCAGTCAGGCTGCAACAAACATGACCATCGATCAGCCATCTTGTGGTTATTGACGATTATCGAACAAAGGCTCGACACAATATCAAACATAATGAGGAAGAGGAGGATCCCTAATGAGATGATGCAGAAGTCTGACCTGTGTGTGTATTGTTATGTTATTAATGAAAAGTCTCACAACTTGTTATCAGAGGCCTGTACCATAAAGCTGGATTAACAGGCTTGATCTGTGCGCGCATAAAAAGGGCGGAGTTTGCTGCATGCGACCAATCACAAACATGCAACAAACCGGCCCGAGCCGCATATTTCACAACGGAGGAGCAAACAATAATAATTAGTAAATACGAGCAATACGAATCAATAATCCAGGAAAAAAGCAACACAGTTGCAGCTGCCAAACGGCGCAAGGATCGCTGGCAAAAAAAAATCACCGTCTGAGTCAATGCGGAAGTTAGTTCCATTATAATATTACTTCCCCATAGAGGTAAGATCGGGTTTAAAAAATCCAGCCCGACCCGAACCGAGCCCGACGGTATTAAAGCCCGACCCGACCCGGCCCGAAAGTAGTTGCTGACTTTTTGAGCCCGACCCGACCCGAATTTCGTGTCGGGTCGGGCCCGAACTCCGACTCGGGTGTAAGAGCTTACCTCTACTTCCCCACTATGAGTGCCCTGGTATATCTGACTACAGTAACATTTGTGTGTTCCGTAAATGAATGTGTGTACCACATTTTTCGTTATGGCATGTGATTATAGCCCCCGCGACTTTACGAATAGCTCTGCATACTGTGTTATTACATAAAAGTAGCTATGAATGAATGAATGAATCAATCCATGATTTACTTAAACAAATAATTTATTAATGGCATTTCATCTGTGGATTGCTTGTAACCCATCCAACGAGGGATTTAAGGGCATCATAATAATTACGAACATCAATCACATTCTCACAAGCTGTGTACCAAGATCCACTGTGTTCTCATAAAACGGACAGCCCATTTTCTAAGAGCTCTGATTGGTCAGTGGATGGGGCTGTTATATCCACTGAGCTCTGATTGGTCAGTAGGTGGGTCTGTTATACCAGCTGAGCTCTGATTGGTCAGTAGGTGGAGCTGTTATACCCGCTGAGCTCCTATCCTGAACTTATCCTGCTACGGAGCAGGTTAGGTGTTCAGAACAGGTTACCTCGACAACGTAGCCCGATAGAAAGTCAGCCACCTTTATGGTACCGAAAAGCCAGGGTGAAGCCTGAACTTATCTCGCTAAACCGTAATCCAGTTTTATGGTGCAGGCCTCTGGTTCAATACTCTTGACTGCCATGTGAGATCTGTCGTACGATCGTTACAGCAGCCGTAAATCATACCACACCCCCTCACTTTACGACAGTTACAGATATCAGTACAGTATGAACAATGTTTTTATCCTTTGTTCTCAGCTGCTGACATGTGCGATTCTCCCCCGCTTGATTGCGACTAAAAATAAAATAAATTAATAAAATATTATTCAAGCCGTTTATCTGCGTATTTCTACCGTGAGTGGAACTGATTACGTTTAAACTTGTGCATTGACTTGAGCAGCAATTCAGTCCCACCTCATCTCTCTCTTCTTCACAGCTGCACCGCTGTAGCTCTTTCTCCTGAAAATGTCCTCGAAGTCTTCATAAATTAAAATCTGTATTCCGACTAACGTAAAGCGTTGCGGTGCGCGTCCCGTCCGTCGTCATGGTGAATCGTCGAATCGGAGCTCCATTGATGATGGCTTGTTTGTAACTTTTACGCGTCCCGACACAAGCGGCGAATGCAGGTAGACTCCTGTGGAGTGGGGCGTTACGCTCGCTCATTTTAATTCCCCACACCAACAAATCTGGAAAAAACACGAAGTTTCATCTGACAGTGGCAGTACGTCAGCCAGCATGAATGAATGAAACGCGGCAGTGTCCCGCAAAATAGTCACCGGCACTTTATCAGCTACTTTCCCAGTGAACGAAACAAACCCCCGAGTCACAAACGGGTTCGACGTCCGCGATTACCTCCGATTTTGGTAAATACTGCGCTCAGGGTGTTTTTAAGGTGGGGGGGTGGGCGCTTTGTTGATGAAACCCACATCTGCTGCAGTTTTAGCAGTTTTGTGCTGGCTTTTTCTCTTGGGGTTGGAGGCTACGGAGCTCCTCTTCCTGGTTCAAGAGCCCTGGTACAGAGATGCATGGCTTGCACTTCAAATCGTTTATTCCTATTCTCCACCAAAAAAAAAACAAAACACCTCACCGAACTCACCCAGAACCAAGTGTGACAAGAAGACGGACAAGCCCCTAATTCATGTTACACCCAGCAGAGACCGGCTCTGAGACCCGTTTCGTTCGCGTCGCCCAGTCTCGGAGTGTTGAGCCATAACACGAACAGGCCCCATCTTCACCAAGTCCCTAGAAGCCACCAGGAAGAATTGTTGAAGTATATAAGGAAAATCAGTTTTTATTAACAAGAAATAAATATCAAACAATATGTTGAGCTCACTTCAGGTTGGACTAACGCCAAAATAACAAACAAAACGATCTTATCTGTAAAAGAATAATAATTAACCTAACAGAAAAACAAGTGACAGGATCTAACCTTCCGAACTAAATTAAACAGGAGAAAAGAATCACCAAATAAACCGGCAGTCCAACCCTACTGCCGTGTTGTATGACTAGGTAGTTCATACAAAACGGCATGTGGCTGGTTGAACGATGCAGAGGATGAGAATCCGCTGCCTGACACAACCTTATGAACAAAAGCAGCGAAAAAAATTATATAGTAACGCAAGGCGAGCGGAAAACGAATGAATGGCTGTGCTGTAGTTTGTTGTCACTTCTTCTACAGCCGAGGAAAAAGACTCCTTGGCCGAATCCCTGGGATCACCAGCGCCCCTCACCAAAGAGGCACGACAGCATCGTTCCTCACCCAGTGCCTTCTCCCAGCGATCTCTGGACCGCTCAACTCTTCTTCCATTTTTTCCTGTCATTGAACAGAACTGAACTAACCCCGAAAAGCGTTTGTATAAACAGAAAAGTCTGGTTTTTCAAGTTTCAAGGGTGAATCGACCCAGAACCACAGGTTTACCTCAGGGTTTGTCAACCCTGCCTTCGTGAAACGGGCCCGTTCACATTCAGTCACATGTATGAGTAAATCACAGCCAGCTCAACCTAAATTCATACTGTGGTGCTCTGCTGCCACCTTCTGGCGGTCATACAACGTGGCAGACCTCCATCGTGGCCCGAGCGGCAGTCAGGCTGCAATAAACATGACCATCGATCAGTGAATCAATCGGTGAATCAATCGATGAATCAATCGGTGGATAATTCAGTGAATAGATTATTTAATCGATCAGTGAATTGGTCAATGAATCCATTGAAACTTATTTTCAGGAAGTGTGCCGGCCCCGCACACGCCCACTTACTCTGCTCTGATTGGAGGTTTCTCAGTCAGGTGGGACAAACGGGTGCTCCCTCTCAGGAGGCGGGCTGACGGCCGCCGGTCCTCCAACTCGGAGTCGTCGTCTTTCAGGTGGAACTGATTCGGGTCAGCTGATTGGACGCCGGTCTCTGAGGGAGATCGGACTTCCGGAACACACTTCCGGTGTCATGGGACCCCCCCTAACTAACAGAACTAACCCCAAAAAGCGTTTGTATAAACAGAAAAGTCTGGTTTTTCAAGTTTCAAGGGTGAATCGACCCAGAACCACAGGTTTACCTCAGGGTTTGTCAACCCTGCCTTCGTGAAACGGGCCCGTTCACATTCAGTCACATGAATGAGTAAATCACAGCCAGCGCAACCTAAATTCATAATGTGGTGCTCTGCTGCCACCCTCTGGCGGTCATACAACATGGCAGACCTCCATCGGGGCCCGAGCGGCAGTCAGGCTGCAACAAACATGACCATCGATCAGCCATCTTGTGCTTATTGACGATTATCGAACAAAGGCTCTACACAATATCAAAAATAACAAGGAAGAGGAGGATCCCTAATGAGATGATGCAGAAGTCTGACCTGTGTGTGTATTGTTATGTTATTAATGAAGAGTCTCACAACTTGTTATCAGAGGCCTGTACCATAAAGCTGGATTAACAGGCTTGATCTGTGCGCGCATAAAAAGGGCGGAGTTTGCTGCATGCGACCAATCACAAACATGCAACAAACCGGCCCGAGCCGCATATTTCACAACGGAGGAGCAATCAATAATAATTATTAAATACGAGCAATACGAATCAATAATCCAGGAAAAAAGCAACACAGTTGCAGCTGCCAAACGGCGCAAGGATCGCTGGCAAAAAAAAATCACCGTCTGAGTCAATGCGGAAGTTAGTTCCATTATAATATTACTTCCCCATAGAGGTAAAATCGGGCTTAAAAAATCCAGCCCGACCCGAACCGAGCCCGACGGTATTAAAGCCCGACCCGGCCCGAAAGTAGTTGCTGACTTTTTGAGCCCGACTCGAATTTCGTGTCGGGTCGGGCCCGAACTCCGACTCGGGTGTAAGAGCTTACCTCTACTTCCCCACTATGAGTGCCCTGGTATATCTGACTACAGTAACATTTGTGTGTTCCATAAATGTTTGTGTGTACCAAATTTTTCGTTATGGCATGTGATTGTAGCCCCCGCGACTTTATGAATAGCTCTACATACTGTGTTCTTACATAAAAGTACCTATGAATGAATGAATCCATGATTTACTTAAACAAATAACTTATTAATGGCATTTCATCTGCGGATTGCTTGTAACCCATCCAACGAGGGATTTAAGTGCATCTTAATAATTACGAACATCAATCACATTCTCACAAGCTGTGTACCAAGATCCACCGTGTTCTCATAAAACGGACAGCCCATTTTCTAAGAGCTCTGATTGGTCAGTGGGTGGGGCTGTTATGTCTACTGAGCTCTGATTGGTCAGTAGGTGGGGCTGTTATACCAGCTGAGCTCTGATTGGTCAGTAGGTGGAGCTGTTATACCCGCTGAGCTCCTATCCTGAACTTATCCTGCTCCGGAGCATGTTAGGTGTTCAGCACAGGTTACCGCGACAACGTAGCCCGATAGAAAGTCAGCCACCTTTATGGTACCGAAAAGCCAGGGTGAAGCCTGAACTTATCTCGCTAAACCGTAATCCAGTTTTATGGTACAGGCCTCTGGTTCAATAATCTTGACTGCCATGTGAGATCTGTCGTACGATCGTTACAGCAGCCGTAAATCATACCACACCCCCTCACTTTACGACAGTTACAGATATCAGTACAGTATGAACAATGTTTTTATCCTTTGTTCTCAGCTGCTGACATGTGCGATTCTCCCCCGCTGGATTGCGACTAAAAATAAAATAAATTAATAAACTATTATTCAAGCCGTTTATCTGCGTATTTTTACCGTGAGTAGAACTGATTACGTTTAAACTTGTGCATTGACTTGAGCAGCAATTCATTCCCGCGTCATCTCTCTCTTCTTCACAGCTGCACCGCTGTTGCTCTTTCTCCTGAAAATGTCCTCGAAGTCTTCATAAATTAAAATCTGTATTCCGACTGACGTAAAGCGTTGCGGTGCGCGTCCCGTCCGTCGTCATGGTGAATCGTCGAATCGGAGCTCCATTGATGATGGCTTGTTTGTAACTTTTACGCGTCCCGACACAAGCGGCGAATGCAGGTAGACTCCTGTGGAGTGGGGCGTTAAGCTCGCTCATTTTAATTCCCCACACCAACAAATCTGTAAAAACACGAAGTTTCATCTGACAGTGGCAGTACGTCAGCCAGCATGAATGAATGAAACGCGGCAGTGTCCCGCAAAATAGTCACCGGCACTTTATCAGCTACTTTCCCAGTGAACGAAACAAACCCCCGAGTCACAAACGGGTTCGACGTCCGCGATTATCTCCGATTTTGGTAAATACTGCGCTCAGGGTGTTGTTAAGGTGGGGGGGGGGGGCGCTTTGTTGATGAAACCCACATCTGCTGCAGTTTTAGCAGTTTTGTGCTGGCTTTTTCTCTTGGGGTTGGAGGCTACGGAGCTCCTCTTCCTGGTTCAAGAGCCCTGGTACAGAGATGCATCTTCACCAAGTCCCAAGAAGCCACCAGGAAGAATTGTTGAAGTATATAAGGAAAATCAGTTTTTATTAACAAGAAATAAATATCAAACAATATGTTGAGCTCACTTCAGGTTGGACTAACGCCAAAATAACAAACAAAACGATCTTATCTGTAAAAGAATAATAATTAACCTAACAGAAAAACAAGTGACAGGATCTAACCTTCCGAACTAAATTAAACAGGAGAAAAGAATCACCAAATAAACCGGCAGTCCAACCCTACTGCCGTGTTGTATGACTAGGTAGTTCATACAAAACGGCATGTGGCTGGTTGAACGATGTAGAGGATGAGAATCCGCTGCCTGACACAACCTTATGAACAAAAGCAGCGAAAAAAATTATATAGTAACGCAAGGCGAGCGGAAAACGAATGAATGGCTGTGCTGTAGTTTGTTGTCACTTCTTCTACAGCCGAGGAAAAAGACTCCTTGGCCGAATCCCTGGGATCACCAGCGCCCCTCACCAAAGAGGCACGACAGCATCGTTCCTCACCCAGTGCCTTCTCCCAGCGGTCTTAGGACCGCTCATCTCTTCTTCCATTTTTTCCTGTCATTGAACAGAACTGAACTAACCCCGAAAAGCGTTTGTATAAACAGAAAAGTCTGGTTTTTCAAGTCTGGTTCGACCCAGAACCACAGGTTTACCTCAGGGTTTGTCAACCCTGCCCTCGTGAAACGGGCCCGTTCACATTCAGTCACATGAATGAGTAAATCACAGCCAGCTCAACCTAAATTCATACTGTGGTGCTCTGCTGCCACCCTCTGGCGGTCATACAACATGGCAGACCTCCATCGTGGCCCGAGCGGCAGTCAGGCTGCAATAAACATGACCATCGATCAGTGAATCAATCGATGAATCAATCGGTGAATAATTCAGTGAATAGATTATTGAATCGATCAGTGAATTGATCAGTGAATCCATTGAAACTTATTTTCAGGAAGTGTGCCGGCCCCGCACACGCCCACTTACTCTGCTCTGATTGGAGGTTTCTCAGTCAGGTGGGCCATAGAGACAAACGGGTGCTCCCTCTCAGGAGGCGGGCTGACGGCCGCCGGTCCTCCAACTCGGAGTCGTCGTCTTTCAGGTGGAACTGATTCGGGTCAGCTGATTGGACGCCGGTCTCTGAGGGAGATCGGACTTCCGGAACACACTTCCGGTGTCATGGGACCCCCCCTAGATGGGACCGGCTCGTTGCAAAGAAACAAGCTCAGAGCTCCACTAATAGTCATTGTTTTTATTATTTGATTGACTTGTTCACCCATTTATATAGAAATGATCACTATTTCTCCTACGTTGAATAAACTGATTGTAAGTCGCTTTTTAAAAAAAAAAAAAAACCCAAACAAACCTCAGCGCAGTTACTGGAATCGAATTTCATTATATTTATTAAAAAGGATTTCGCAATCTAAAATAAATACTTTCTTTTACAGATGTTATTATTTAATGAACAAAAGCTTGTTCATTGTTGATGTCTGCATTTGACATAAGAGCATTGTGGATGAGTTATTATTAGACTACAGCCATCTTGTGGTTAATGACGATTATCGAACAAAGACTCGACACACAAATAATAATTTCATTTATTGAAGCATTTAAAAACACAAATAAGATTTGAGTGCAGAAATCTACGATGTGTATGACTTTCAAAATATGACATCTGAGTGAACTAAGGTGTGAAAATCAGGAAATCCTACAAAATATACAAAAGAACTGAGAAGATGTAAGCAGTTTAAAAAAACAACAACAGGCACATGGAGGAAAGAAGTGTTGAAATGTACAAAACTGGAAGATGTGCTCGGCATTGAGACGTTTTTTTGTTTTTCCATGTACACCAGTAATAGTCTTTCATTACAGTCTACAGAAGACAGCTAATAAACTAATGAATTAGCTTTCTGCATTTGGTGGAGGTGTCAGCCCACCTCTGGGTGTTTTTTTTGTTGTTTTTTTTGGGCGGGAGCGGGAATTGAACCTCTGACCTCAAAACATTGGACGACCCGCTCTACCACTGAGCCACTGCCGCCCCTTGATTATCAATCTACGAAAAAAAGGTTGTTAATTGTCTGTTGATGTCTACATTTTTACATAAAACCACTGCGGATGATTTATTATTAGACTACAGCCGTCCTGACGTCATCAACGATTATCGATCAAATGAAGACCGGTCCGTGAAAATATTGTCTTAGATGAAACCGGTCCGTGGCGTAAAAAAAGGTTGGAGACCGCTGCTCCTACCTGTAAATAATTCCACTGCTACAAAATACCTACAAAAATACTCTTGACTCTATTGTGTAAACACGAGATGGCTGATTGAACTGAGATTGACCGGTAAACATGCAGAGGATTTGTGGAGAAAAACAGTGTTTGCAAAAGAAATCAGTGGAAACAACAACAAATGATTACGGACAGGAGATAATCAAAACTGTGTTTCCTGACAATCATCTCTGTCTGTTAAAGCGCTTTGAAATGTCTGCTGCCATGATTAAGCGCTATATAAATAAAACTTGATTGATTGATTGATTGATTGATCACAGACAATGAGATTGCTGGCTAACAAGGCTGGGAAGCTGGGATTGTGTTGAAACAAACGAGGACAACTTTGAGCAGATTTAAATCACGGTTTAATTTCACTTTCAGGGTTTAAGATCCATAATGCACTACTCGTGTAAATCACACTCTAACAGAGTTTAAATGCACAAAACAATGCTAACAAACATTCAGTGGCTTCATGCTTTGATTTTTAGATGTTTTGGTTTCTCCATCACTACTGGGTGCTGGTTGAGATGCAAGTTTCATGCTCAGGTGTTCAGAACGCTGGTCTTAAATCTGATAAGGATCCAATCAAGAAGTGACTCAGCATCCTCTGTGTTTACAGAATGGTCTCAGCACATGACTCACCGAAGCAAGCGTGCAGTTTTCTATCAAAGTCTCTGTGGACTCCAGGTGGAGACAGTTCAAGGGGGGGAAGAAGATGATGGAAGTGTCGTGTGGACCTGGATCCGGATTCCTCACGGTCTGACTCCACCTGGACGCTGACCTGGGGCACAGGCTGGCGAAGGGGCAGCTGTGATGGTGTATCCTCATGGGAGTGGGCAGGAGAGGGAGGGCAGGAGATCTTCAGGTGCAGAGTGATGCTGAGGAACAGTGGTGGAACCGGCCAGGTTACACGTCTACTCTCCATCTCACACATTAGTTTAAGCTAGATAAACTTGTCAGTCTACCGCAGCAGTAAAAATGATAAATATAACAACTTGGTGACATCACAGTCTGGATGTTCCAGGATGATTAAATGTGATCCTATTGGAAGAGTCAGGAATATACAGCTGACATCTATCAGATCTAAATACACCAATAACAATAAAATGTTAACAAATATTTAGCTCTCTGAATCCCACACTGTATTTCCTGTCTATATCTCACAAGGCATTATGGGGCAGGGTTGTCAGTTGCTGCTGTCACTATGTGGTGTTTGTGTGTCTGGCGGTGTTCCAGCCTCTGTTGGATGAGGAAGCTAAGGGAAGCAGATCTCTGTGGGGCGCATTCGTGTTCAGAACACAGTACCTGCGCTCTAACTCGTTAGGATCGGAAGTGACTGTCGAGTGCAGGTCGGTCTCCTGCAAGAGAACAAAAGCGCACACAAGACAAACACACAGAAAAGTGTGTGCACGAAACAGAAAGAGGCGTGTGAACACAGTTCAACACACACAAACAGAGATAAAAGCATCAACAAAAAGGATCTGCTGGAATCAACACGTTTAAAGGTTATTTTGTTCACATGATAATTTAGTGGCTTGTGAAGCATTTTATCAGCTGGTTCTCCAGCAAATACAGGTAGTCCTCAACTTATGAACGTAATTGTTCATTAAATTCCAATTTATAATTGCCATTTGAGGTCATTTTAAATGACATTACTATTATAAATACGAAAGTATTATTCCCTAAGACTTTACCAGAAACAATTACAAGATATAAAAACAACACATAATAAAATAAAATACTGTAGTACCATAATGTAACTATAACATCTCTACCTCTGCTGAATGAATTTTATCCTTGGGGGTTTAGAGGCTAAGCCAAGCTGTAATCCACTGACTGATTCCACCTCACTGACATGAATGATGCGCTGATGTCACTTCCTGATCATTAAAAGTTTCTCAGTTAACTTGACCAATATGTAACATCAACTAACAAAACATTGAGTTCAGCGTTAGCATCATTTACTGCTTCCAAGCAGAAACCTAACCCGAAAACATTGCTTCCTACATCATTTACCTCCTGCAGACATCATAACAACTAAAATAAAAAAACTGAATACAGGTACATTTCATTTTGAAAAACAATATACAGAAAAAATAATAAACACGTTTGCGTCATTTTATCCAACTTAATGTCTGTCCTCCACAAACACTGACCTCATAAAATCAATAAAAAAACCGTAAAAAGCAAATATTATCATGTTACTGTACAATAAATGGGAATAAAAACATATAATCATATTAAAATACATAAAATTGTAATGTCTTGCAATTCACACGACTGCTTTAAATTCAGATTAGTTTACGGAAAAGTTTTGCTTCTTAAATTTCAAACCTTGAGTTGGAGAAGAAGAAAACACCAGTTTTTAAGAGCATCCATCAACAGTCAAGTTGTCAAGTCAACTTTATTGACTTTATTGACCAATTCACCGTAGGTGAATTGATCAGCCTAAATTGCACGTAGGTGTGAATGTGAGCGTGAATGTGGCCAGGGCTCCCTTGCAAAAGAGATCTGTAATCTCAATGGGACTCACCTGGATAAATAAAGGTTAAATTTTAAAAAATGATTATAAAGCCCTGAATCACATCAGTTGTGTGGTGAAGTTGGGTTGTGACTGACAGCAGGGCTAAATATTCAGGGTACTGTACTTACTTTTATCAATAATATTTTTCATGGATCCCCACTGTTTACCTTCTTAGAGTACAGCTTTTAGCATGTAGCATCTACACCTTAATAGTAAAGGAAGAGGAGGATGAAGTACTCAGAGTCAGAGTTGTCACCAGAGAGATGGTCACCACTACCACTATCTTCACTAGCCTTTGCTTTATCATCAGTGATAAACAGTGAAGTATCTAAGGTACAAAGCCTGACGTGCTGATTGCTCACAGAGATTACAAACAACAAGAGGTCGAGACGAGCGTTGGAGCTGCGTGAAAGCAGCAGTACTGCCCCAACGGGGGTTGTGGTAGAAAGTGGAACTGCAGGATGATAGTCAGATGGCGGCACGTGTTTGTTTGTTTTTCCAAATACTGTATTTGTTAAGTTGAATGTGTGTAAGTTGAGGACTACCTGTAAATTATTAATTTATTTAGTAAGTGTAAACTGAACTGTGGATGTGTAAAATAAATACAAATGTTTGCATTAATAAACCTTTTTACAACTAGGTAATCCATGAAAGCGAGCAGCAGCTATCAAAAGCTAACACTCGATTTATCAAGATGCATCAAATAATGAAGCAGCACAGTGACAATGGGAGGGAGGGGCCGGTGTACTCACACTTTCAGGGTTGGTTTTGGATGGGGGGGTTAACATGGGTGGGGGCTATGCCCTCCATAGGAATCTTGACTGTGCTGTTGGGCTGAGGGACAAAAATAGGAAGTGGTCAACATGCAGGGCAAACTGGAGTTTTGAAGGAAGAGACCGGAGATGTTCTGTATTTTTGTTATTGTAAAAATTGATTGAAACATTTGCAAATATTTTTTGTATATATTTTTGAAGCTTTATATCTTAAGCAGGAACCAACGAGTCCAGTTTAACAGATACAGAACAGCGCCAGCCTTGCCCTTAAATCCGGATTATCAGTGTCTTCATTCTATCCTGACACAACAGGTACGAGGACTGAACCGGGACACTATGGACCTAAAAACATAACTGGTTCTAAAGGTTTGGATCACAGTGGGGGGGGTGGACAGACATAAAGACTGTATTAAGAGTTGTACAGTGCCTTTTCAGCAACACTGTGGGACAGAGAGGAAAAACATTTAGTATTAGTCAGAGAACAACAACCCAGGAACAACACAACAGATGGACTGACACATTGAAACACAACCAAAAGCAGCTCCACCTCCATTTCAGCAATATGTTTTTTGATGTAGCTCACCTCCTCATCGCTGTCAGGCCCCACCCCCTTCTTCTCCTTCTTCGTCTTCTTCTTCTTGTCGTCCTCCTTCTTCTTCTTGTCTTTGTCCGGCAGGATGTCGTCCAGCCAGGCCAAGTCGTGTTGCGAGAACATCAGATCCAGCATCTTCCGAACAACCATCAGACCCAGAATCTGCAAATGGCCAAGATCGAATATGGTTCTAATAATCCAGCCTTACAATCACATCACATAAAAAGCCATAAGTAGCTATTAGCGTTTAGAATAAAGAATTATGAGCTATCTGTCATAATTTTGGGGTCCTGATATTCTTTTTTGTGTTTGTTTTTAGCTAAATGAAATGACCTACATCTAGTTTTCTTTCTTTCTGTGTCCATTTTCATCCTGTTATTTAATTGCTGAAAACCTCCAACAAGTGCATATTTAATTTTAAAAGTAAACATACAAACAAATAAAAGAAACATATCTATTTCACTGATAAATAGCAGAAACAGGATGCAGGTTAATGCTCACCATTACTGGGAAGATGATGGCGAGGAAAGTGGACTTGAGGATCCAGAGGACAGCCAAACAGACGATCTGGACTAAGGTGAAGAGGTGGACGCGTCTCAGAGGAACATGACGCAGGAAGGAGAAATCTGGCTGGTGTTTGGGTGGCATCAGGTACAGCTTGATCCGCTCCCAGAACTGAAATACAATCAGAATTAATCTTAGAATTAAACTGAGCATCCTAAAATTTTAAATTAAATTCAAATGTAATCCCAACAAGCCTCAGCATCATCCTCCACGTACCTGTATGCCACTCAGCGAGGCCACCCCCATGTAAAGGAAGACCCCGTACAGGACGGGCATGGGGATGTACTGAATGACAGAGACATCGGTTACAATAAAACCTGACAGCAACAGTCAGGTTTTAGAAAATAACACCTCATCTTCCTCCATCACACTCACCTGGAGAACTGGAGCGAGGAAGACAGATAATCCGGTCAGAACAAACACCAGGGTTCCCGTCAGCCTCTGCTCCCTGGTGAAAAAGACTCAGTTCAGGTTAAAAAGTAAACCACCGTGGAAAAAGATTCTCAGACGATGCGTCAGGATGGTCCAACCTGACTCCCAGGAACTGTGGCTGCTCTCCAGGGGCGCTGGATTCGCTCTCCATCTTCAGAGAGTCGATGTGCGCGATGGAGATGACGGTAGCTGCTACGTACCAGGGCAGACCCATGAAGGAACACACAGCCATCAGTACCCCCACCCAGAAGAGGTCCAAGTGGTAGCCACAGCCCTTCTGCAGATGGAACAATGACTACAGGTTATCTTCTATAACATAAACTGATCCATCAGTTCAGTGAACGCTAGGTGAGATCTTGAACTCTCGGTGGATCACGTCAAATATAAGTCTGTTTTCACACCTTCAACTTGTTTTCTTTGCGGTTGACGATGACAGCACTGATCTGCTGGTCCATGAAGATTAGGATGGTGACAAGGAGGGCTGGTACGAAGCTGGCCAGATACCACCACCAGGGGTTCTTACCAAAGGGCATCACCAGCCAACCACGGTCAGGACGCGTGGGCTGAACAGACAAAGGAAGTATGAGAAGCTGACTGAACACATCAGTCGGACACGATCCAACGCTTTACGTTTAACAGACTGACAGACATGCGATGGAAGAGGTGTTAAAATGATTAATGCTCATCCCTCTTACATGTAATCCAACAACCTCAACGTTTGACCTTTAAGAAAAAATGGTACTTCCGACTGACGCTAGCAGGCACACACAAACAAACATGCATGTATGTAATCAAATACCTTGAACTCAGTCGGAACGATTAGTTTGGGTGTGTCTAACCCCATCAACATATCCAGACCCACAAAGCACATGATTGACATGAAGATGGAAAAATCACTGATTAGCTTCCTCAGCTACAAGACAGTTGGAGGAGAAAAGAAGTCCAGAAATAGAAGAAAAAGGTGGAACATGAGGGAATGAAGAGATAGAGAAGGAAAGAATTAGTGCGTCAATCAATCCACAATGACCAGAAATTAATAAAGACTTAATCTTTTCGAAGAAAGGAATGTGAGGAAACTGGGCAGGATGGAAGTGGAGTCTAGGGGAGACCTTGATCTCAGTGGGAACATGCAGTTTGGGGGTGTCGAACTCCAACAGGCAATCCAGTCCACAGAAAACCAGGATAGAGATGATGATGGCAAAATCGCTGATGAGGGTCCGGAGCTGGAACACATGCAGGGAGACCAGAGGAGAGGAGCAGGAGATTTGGGTAAGGACAGATGGCTGAAGTCTGTTTTCAAATGGATGGAGATGGAGATTTCTTGTCTTCTATTCCTCATCAGTAAATCCTGAAGACTGCAGTAACAAACATTGAACCTGAAAAAGACTTCTTGAGTTTGGACAAAATTTAAATGATATTTCTTTCATACTTTTAGATATATTAATTACCTCAGATTTTGTTGTGAAGGACAGAAACTATGTTTTGTCTTGAAGCTATATAAAGTTACATGTGCAGCTGATTTTATTGTAAGCATCAGCAGAAAAGCAAAGTTGATTTGAGATTGTAGGTGAACTTATGGTTCCGACCTCTGGGTAGAAAACAAAAGATTGATATTATCGAGAACCTACAGGTCAATGGCCGCCCAAAAGAGTTTGGGTCCTGCCCGGAGTTCCTTCCTCAATGAGGGAGTTTTTCCCCGCCACTGTTTGCACTGGAGTGTTCTGTTGGGGTTTTTTTGTCTGTTAAAGCACTTTGAAATGCTTGTTAACTTGATTAAGCGCTTTATAAATAAAAATTGATTGATTGAGTGATTGATTGATTGAACATATCTTAAATAACTTGGTAACGTTTTGGATCGTCTTTGTTTGAAATACCCTTTTAAGTCTGTTGCCACCCTGAGATTCTTAGAGAAAAGGGAAGAAAATGGACGGATCAGTCTTCGTTATTTCTTTCATGCTCTTGTTGTGATAACACAACAACCTAATGTTTCACATGCAGGTTAGCTGTTTTTTCCGGGTCGATGAACAAAAAAGGATCGACCGGTTCCGCTCTCTTACCTTTGTCGGGAAGTAGCGGCTGAATTTGAACTTCTTGAGAGAAATGGTCATTGAGTAGGTGCCGAAGAAGAGGATGAAGGACATGAGGGCCAGGTCAGGAACATACTTACAGGCGGCCCCCACCAGCGTACCTCCATAATTCATGCAATCTTTCTTACTAAGCTGATTCCAGTCCAGATCTGTCAAGTTAAACTTTAGAGGCAGAAAGAGAAGGTAGACGAGGAGGAGGGGTAAAGATTCAAGAACGGAGGAGAAGAAGACACAAAAGAAATAACAAAAGACAACAGAATATAGACTTCCTGCTTTGACATTCAACTCCTGTCTTTTTGTCCCTCTCTGTGTTGTAAGGTCTAATGGGATTATTAATTTCACTTCACATTTCTTTCCCATTTCCCAGTCTAAAACAGTGTGTGTGTGAACGAGCTTTTTCTTTGACATGATAAAAAATATTTAGCTGTTTTTC
This sequence comes from Antennarius striatus, assembly GCF_040054535.1. Classification (NCBI taxonomy): domain Eukaryota; kingdom Metazoa; phylum Chordata; class Actinopteri; order Lophiiformes; family Antennariidae; genus Antennarius; species Antennarius striatus. Next base: position 15,616,725 of record NC_090790.1, read on the forward strand.
ACAAATTTATATATGTTTTAAAATGATCTGGCATTTTGGACGACATCCTTCAAATGTTCTTCCATCGATTTACTGTCGCTTTTGTTCAGACTTTGATATCTCTGAAGGATCTATTAGCTTAAACTACTAATTTCAGGAAGCTTTACTCCCTCTTAGGCTGAGTCTCCTTTTTCTTGTGTTAACGCTACATCCCCTGGACAGGTCTAATATCAGCAGTGTGAGATACATGAAGAACACTCAAGCCTCAAGCATTACCTACACACAGGAATGTAGAGGACTCAGGTGAGAGATGTTGACTTACCAGAAGAGTCATGTTATCATCTGCAAGCGGAGCTGAAACATTCAGACCCAGCACAGAGGCTGAAGAGCAAAAACAAGAAAGGAAACCAAACGTTTGATTTGAATGGATCAGAATTAATCACAGAAAAGACTACAGAAACTGGACTGGACTGCTCCTGATGGAGGTCTAGGGTCAACACTAGTCTGGAGGTTTCTGTGCCAACATCAACACAAAAAAGTGATGTCAAGTCCCAGCAGCATTTAATCTGTCAGCTGGTAGTATGGTTGTTTATCATTTTTTAACTGTCGCTTCTTTTACACAGGCTGTTCAGTGTTGGACAGTTGTGTCTTTATTACACCTTACTGTTTTCTTATAAAGATGTAATGGAGTTGAAACTGGAGAATTGATGAAGTACAGCAACCATTGACATAGATAAGACTGTAGATTTGGCATATCCTTCTAATTAAAGATGTTCATACATGTTCTATCAGGGTGTATAGGTGTGTACTCACTTTGTCAGAATGCATCCAACAATGAAGCAGAAACAGACGGGAACACAAATCAGCACACAAGTAAAGAACATCTGATCTAATAAATCTCATCGCGTGGACATAAAGGCATAAAGTTGTCCTGTTGCTTGTGTCAGGTTGCTGTGACAAGATCAAGACTTACACTACCAAGGGAGTTAGCTTAAGGGCTAAAGCAGGGGTAAACACCTGGCCTGACTGTCAAAGTTAAAAACCTCACATACTTTGAAAAAACACTTCTGAAGTGTGCTACAGATGTCTGATTCAAATTCAAACAACAACGTGTGGATTATGTGGTGTATTACTATGTAGTATCATGTAAAAAAAAATCCCCAGCACATACTCTAAACTAAAATAGCAATGATAATATGCTTCAGAGAGTGTAATGTAGTGCTTTACAGCTGTTTGCCTTGTTTGCAGTCTTGATGCTAAGCTACATTTCCACATTCCCTATCTTTAATGTACAGACATTGGTCATCTCACCGTCAAATAAATTATTTTCAATAAATCTTTAATCTTAAAATGGTAAGTTAATATCCCATAATCTTGAACAATTCCTTTCAGTCCATGAGCCAAAGTTTTGATGGCTGCATCTCTGTGCGCTATATTTACTGACTCCTTATTGCTGTAACTATTACAGAATATTGTAGTTTAGGTCAGATATTTATTGGTGATGACATTAATACAATCATGTATTTATCTTCAAAAGCACTAGAAGCGTTTGAAGACTCACCCTGGTCTGGTGCGATGCAATCACACTTGTAGGAAGTGATGTAGTCCAGCTTGAAACCACGGTTGATTGGGTAATACTTCAACGCTCCTACCTGTGAAAACCAACCATTTTTAAAAATCTTATGTTAAGTCCACAAAATGTACTTCATGGATTCAATAAGACTCCATCTTTTGTATTCATCAAACTGAAAACAAATGATGTTTGTTCAGTTTGATGATGTAACAAAGCAGCGTGGGGGTCATTGGAGATATTGTCTTCATTGTTAAGCAACATCCATTGTAAATAAAGATCTATTTATGAAGCAGGACTGTACAGAGACGTGGAATATCATTCATGTCTCAGCATTGTGACTTAGCTAATGTTACCTTTAATTATAAAGAGGACCTTAGCCATGTTTGCTAAACCCTGCTGGGATCAGAGATGTGAAAATTGAGATGTAGTGCTGGGCGAACAGACAGAGTCCTGTAATGTGGTTAAATGTTAAATAGGGTTGTTTCCATCTGAACAAGTTACCCACCATCTTCTTTATGGCATCAGAGATGAAGATGAAGGAGATGAGGCCAGAGAAACCCTCCTCTGTGAAGCGTGTCATGTACTTGATGATGTAGCTGGCATCTGAGATGACCAGCAGAAAACACTGAAGACATGAGTGGATGCCAATCCACAGACGTAACTCCATGTAATCCACATTATTGGTCCTGTGAGGAGAGACAGGGGTGGTCATTTGAACTGGTTAGTTGTATGTGAACATCTGTGCCCTTTATTTGCTTGTCTTACTTGCTGAATTCATAAAGCAGCTTCTCAAAGATGAGAATGGGCCCAGTGGAACTGAGGATGATGAGAGGCTGTCCACCAAATAAACAGAAGACTGTCCCGGCTAAAGACGTCCCAAGGAAACTTTCCATTACTCCCTTAGAGAAGAGAAGGACAGGGAGAAATGAAAGCCATTTAGTCTCATATAATGCCATCCAGAATGTTCTGCGTTATGTCCTGACGAAGACCTGGTAATTATCGGTAGCATCCCCCAGCAAGCCTCCAAAGGTGATGGCATTGGTGATGCAGCCCAAGTAAATGAAGAGCACAGCAGAGATGGACTGGATATGGAAGCCGTTGTAGATATCGCTGCAATACCACGGGATCTTCCGTTTGATGTCGAGCCACAATCCACCACCGATCCTATCCAAACAATAAGCTGTCAGTGTGGATCCACTACGCCCCTGGACTCTGTGATCCTCTCGTACCTCCCAGTAAACATCAGCTCCTCTCCAAGCTCATGTGGGGCTGGAAACTCCTCATCTTCCCCGCCAGCTGCCCCACCAGCTGAACCGTTCATTTGACCAAGCTCATTCAGGTTCAGCACTGATTTTCTGTGGTAAACATGGAAACAGAACAGTTGTCTGGACACAAAGGGAACCGATGCACCACTGATTCGATCTTGAATTTTTCTTGGCAAGTGGTTCAAGTGTTTTTAAGTGTCCGTGCCTCATTTCTGCTGATGGAACCTTCTTTGGAGGTTCAATGCGTATTTTGGGGTCCCACTCCCCTGGAGGCAGGACGATTACCTCATCCAGAAACTCATCAACACCTGCAATCAGGTCTTCACGGTCCCTGGCTTTATAGGCGACATCACTGAACAGCTGGTAAGACAATGAAGACACAAGAGTAAGGTATAATATAATATATATGAGTGTATTCTACCAGGATGTGTCATCACTTACATCATCCACCATCACTGTAGCAATAGCTCTGCCGATCTCGTTGTAGGATTTGGTTTTGCCTTGAGGACCCAGCAAAATGAAGAGGAACCTGTCAGAGAAAAAGGTTACAAAGCTTTCAAGAACACTGAATCTCCGCTTAGGACGTGAGCTTCACCTACCTCGTCGGAACGGGGACTTCGGTGAGGCCTCCTAGAGTTGTGGCCTGAGCCAAACGCACAAAGGAGACAAAAGGTTTCTCCAAAAAATCCACCTCTCCAATCAGGACATTAGATGCTTCGGCATCACGAGGAATCTTCTTCATGAACTTGTTCTTCAGCTGGGAAGAGAGAGAGAGAAGGAAATAATTCATCTAAGGGATGTGGAGAGCAGACAAACTTTCCCAGGCTAATCAGATCAGCAGGTCTGTTACCAACACCACGTCCTCCAGCTGGGTTTCCACATAATTTCAACTTTTTTAAATGTATGACCATAACTTTTTAAGTGGTTAAGAAAGAGTCTCTGTTAATAATCTACCTCTGTACGATCTACACAAGCAAACAAGACCAATAGCGAAGCACCATTCCCAGGGAAGCCGCAGACCACCAATGCCAGTGAGTTAGCAAGGCATTAATGTGTGAACTGATCTAGATAGTTCCATTATTTTCACACAGTACCAACGATATGCACACAACTAAAATCCTAGAATTACATTGAAAAACAAACAACACCATGTTGTGGGTCTTTGGCATCACTCATTGTTTAATCAGAGGAAGCATGTGGCAGTGGAGTGGTGGGTACTTAATAAAAATCTCTTTGTAATCTCTTAATTCTGCATTTGGAGTCAGTTCACCAACCGGTCCTCTCTCCTAAGGGACTGCAAACAGGACACTTTATTAATAAATGATATATTTATTCTGTGACATGTACTAGATGATGTAATGTCACGTACTTACTGGATGGGAATAGATATTAGTTGATTCTACCAAAGCTGGAGGAGACCTGCCTGCCTCTGGGAACCAATGATTAAACCACACTCAGGAGTCACATGTCTTGGATCATTTCCTGCTTTGAGGTTCTTGTCACGATATTTAGATGTAAAACTCACACAAGCACCACAAATACTGCTGCTGGTTAGTGTTGAAAGAAAAAGTGTCCAGCAATTCCATTCAGAGTAAAAACTTGCACACATTCATCAGTATTAAAGGTATTAAAGGAACGTCTTCTCTGGATATAAAAGTCATCACCATGGTGACAGAAAACCAAGTGAAATTTCTTAGTCCGAAAAAATATTTCTGGAGCTTCAGAGCAAATGTTCACCTTGACTCAATGACATAAAAGCCTATGTGGGGGCATTTAAACCAAGAGTCAGTCATTTCAACTCCTACTCTTCCAGACAGTAGCAACAAACCAAAGAAGAACAATGCCAATAAAACCTGTATGACCTCTGACCCGAACCAAAGCCACAAACTGTCAAATATTTAAGGTAAACATTACCTGATCTGTGCTCGGTGTGTCTGAAACATCATTCATGCTCCGGCTCTGGTTATGATCTGTAAATCAAACAAACACTATTTATTTTTATTTCTATAAATCATTTTTATTTCCATAAATCAGAAAAAGATCATCGTTTGAGAAAGGAGACAAGAGTTTCAGGGTTCAATTTGTGTCCCAGAGGGATGTATTCATTGATTCAGGAAGGAAATGTCAAGTCTGACTACAAAGACTAGCAGAAATTCAACAGATGCTTCTGTCAAGGATTTTTTTTTCCCCTCAAAGCAGATTTGAGATCAAATAAAATGGAACAAGAACATGCAGAGCCCCAAAATTCCTCTGATAATCCTCCTCACCACAGATTCACAAAGAAACAAGCAAAGGTTCACACAATAGGACCAAAATCACCCAAGCAAACGCATAATATAAAACACGTGTTCCTAGTATGTATGTTAAAGTCATGTCAAGTGTTGACATCATGCAGCAGCAGGGAAGAATCGTAGGGAGCGACGGGCAATCTGATGACATAATCTAGTATGTGACCAAGTGACAAGTCATAACCTTTAAATGAAGCTGTCATGTGATTATAAACTGTCATATAAATAATTCAGATCAGGGATTTGTCTTCTGTTCATTTTTGTCTGTGTACACCTCACAGGGAAGATGAACCTTTCGTTAGTAACGATATTGTTTAGGGCCTCATCTGACTGTGATAAAGGTCATCCTTTAGAACAAATATACAAACGGAAATGATCATATTTAATTCTGAGGGCCAAATTTCAAAACTTCAAATCCCAGGTCCATGAATTTAGCAAAAGTTTTAATGAAATCTATACAAAAATAAATGAATAAATAATAATTTCAAAACGCAAATGAATCAAACTTTCAGTTGTCTGCGTGACAGTTGAATAAACTTTATACCAGGTTGTTTCGCCTAGATTTGTAACTAAAATAATTGTATTTATTACTCAACAGGAATCTGTCAAACTTTCATACAGACTTTAAAAAGTGGGAAATCCCTAAAACTTGTGGGCGTATGTTTGGGTTGACGATGGAAGACTTCTTTTGCTAAATTATAACGGACCAATCATGTGATGTCAAAGCTGTTTATTTGCCACTAAATTTATATTTCAGGAGTAATTACTCTGTATTTAATAAACAGACATGTTTGTTTGATTTCATTTCTTTTTACAGGACACAGTTTTTTAAGAACGATGCAGTAAAATGTCTACACACAAGGTTTTTTTGACGAAACTCCTCGTTAGGTAAAATCTTATCTTGATTGAAAACCTGTCGAGTATGTGGTGTGTAGGTGCTTTAATGGAGAAAATGTGAATGTGTGCGTTTGTGTGGTGTGTTCAGACTCACTCAGGCGGCCAAGGCTGCTTGACTGCCGAGAGCGTAGGTCTTCTGTGGAGTGGTGGATCCCAGAAGCTGAACTAGTACTATGATTCACATTAATCTGAGGACTACGGTCTGACAGAAGGGCAGCGGAAGATTGTGAGCACAGAAGAGGTGGTTTTATGAGGGATAGGTAAAACAGATGGCAGAAAATAAAGGAAGCATTAGGATGTCATTACATTTGATTCCTCTAATGATTGGCGGTTTAAAATATGCACGAAGCAGCACACCGACTTACTGGAAGCGGCGTTGGAGGACTTTCCGATATCCACCAGCGAGCGGTGAATTGGTTTCTTGGTCTGATGACGGTGCTTCCTCAGCAACACGAAGCTGATCTTCTCCTTGAGATCCGGAGGAATGAGCCCGTCGTTTATCTGCCGATCCACAATCTCATCTGGAGCCAAAGGTCAAAGGTGATTTAAATTTAATAACACAATCGTATTTTACTAGTAGTTATTTTGCGTTCGGTTCATCATTGTATCATTTCAACATGGAACTCCATGGTTGTCGTATCTCTTCCTCTCTCACCTACGATCTGTGGCAGCGAGTAGGCCTCCAGGTCCAGCAGGATGCTTCCGGTCTGCAGGCAGGTCCTGAGCTCAAACAGGCTGTGGAGGGTCAGCGTGGAGACGTGAGGTTTGCTCCACCTTTCTCCTCCCTCCTCCACCTTCTCTTCAAACTTCACCCATCTACAGCAATGAAGGGAAGGAGGTTAGATTCTGACGGAATGATGAATGCCTGCCGACCAGCAGGAGGTTATTTTAACCTGATTATAACCACTTCTCTTCAGCTTTAAATCCAAAAAGTGACTCTAAATCCTGAACTAATGAATGCTGTGACGCCTGTACATTGGTGTGCATACCTTGCAGACTCCTTCCACTCGAGTTCTCCCCCCTCATGCTGTAGCGTGTCCATCTCAGTAAATAGTGTGGGTGTCGGGGTGCCATCGTCCTCCCCCAGTATGTGGCGCAGACGCTCTGCAGCAGGAGACACTAATGATGACAAGAAGGGATGGAGTCGGTTTCAGATTCACATTGAAATCACATTTGAGGTAACATAAATAACATTCATGCATGAAACCAGCCTGACATACAATAGACGTGTATAAACTTGGAAACTTTGGTCCAGAAGAAAATGGACGGCGTCGCATTAGATCAGGTGATCCAGGTCAGCACATCATATCATGAATAAACTATACGTCCCAGAAAGAATCCTGATGTCTTAACGTTCAGTCAACTGAAGGGGTTTGGATACTTCTTTAGACCTTTCTGGCACTTCTCATTATATGGAATTGCCATACAGATTTAAACTTTAAATAAATAAACTTGGTGCTTTCCATTTGTATATCTTGACTGGTTTTCCTCATTTATATTTTGAGGAATGCAGTGGGTGATGAAACAAAATGATTGTCTTTTAAATCATGATTAATCCAATAATTATCACTTTAAATGCTCAAGATTGATATTGATTCTAGAGATGCTAATTTAGAAGCCAACAAACACTGTTTACTCATCAAGACCCCAAGCAGCTGGAACTCCAACCAACAACCTCATAAGCTCCCAATTTTTGACCGTATTTGACCCCTCCCCCCCTATGCAGAGCACATGCTAAACATCACTTTCATCATTAATATAATATAGAAAATAAATTCAATTCAATTCAAATACATTTGAAAATCCAGTGGTAAATTTCTCACTTTTATATTTTATGGTCACAAAATGTAAAAGTGAGTGTAAAATAATAGTAACTTAGTTTTTCAAGTTCAGGTTTTACTGCTTTTACTGTCACCGTGTTGGAGACGAAGGTCAAATAGGTGAGGATGGATTTGAGTATTCCCTAATAGTGGTCAGAATTAAAATGTAACACAAAACGAAATGGCCACAAAACTATTACTGTAATTAAAATAATATAGTATGACAAAAGAAATGGAACAATCTTCAAATATTATACATTTAAACACCTCTAAAGTTGTGAACTTTGGTTTTCATAAATAAGGTTGTATAAAATACAGAAGCTTCAGCTCAGCACAAACATTTTTGAACATAATTCTAATAAGTACAGCAGAAACTAAAAGAAAAGTCAGACTCCGGGATTTCATCATCACAAATGAGACGTGTAGACAATTTTGGATTTGTGTTGGAATCAGCCTCTTTAGAGAGTTGACACAGACAGTTGCTCTATGACTATCTGATCAGCCCGAACCCGTCTCCAATTGTACTCTGAGCCAATCGATCTCCATCACCATCAAGGCCTAGAGGCGCTGTTCGCTCACATCCCACTGCTGTCTGTGTGCGTTAGACTAATCTGTTTGAACCAGTGCGCCCTCGTTCCTCCTGGTTAATGTGTTCCAGGAAACACATGCGATAGAGCGACGAACTATTTAGTATCTTATTATTTACGCTAATTTAAACGTTTATGAACCCTCCCCATACTGACATCAAACCACCTTCTATCTGTATTACCTTTAAAGCACCATAGTGTCTCACGTAAGTCCGACAGTCACGGAACGGAGCAAACTTCCTGGTTCCATCCGCCAATAGAATGACCGTACCGTATCACGTGACTGCCTACCAAAAATACGGGACCAAAACTACGCGATGAGTTGAAGTTGTGAGCGTGAGGGCGCACTGTATTTGGAAACTGCAAAAATAAATTTGTAGTACTGAATGAAAGAACAGAACAGCAGTAAGAATCCTGCAGTGCTTAATTTAAACAAAGTTTTTAAGGTGAACTCACTATTGATAGGCCCAACAGACACTATTTAATTTGTATTGTTGCTCATTTTAATTGCTAAAAAAAAATGAGACTTTTGATGTGATCCCATTAGACATAGTAATGTCTAAATCTGTCCAAATCTGATGACTTCCAAACAATAATGTAATAGTTTATGGAGCTAATTTTTTTACAAACTGCTGTTATCATAGCGTAAATGCAGCGGTCACACTTACTAGCTCTTAAATTACACAGCCTCTCCTTCACCAGCCTCCTATAGTATTTATGTGATCTTTACCTAATTGAGAGCTGAGGAGTGTCCTCTGGGAGCTTGCGATCGAGGACAAAGACACCCCGGAGTCCTGCATCCTCACTGGATCTTCAAGTTTACTTTGGGAGAAGAAAAAATTCCCGTGCTCCTATTGAGGGTGTCCTCAGCTTCACACCGTCTTGTGTGTCCGTCTGTTCTTTGCTGAGGTTTATTATGCAGCTGGTATTGTTTTTTTGTTTTTTTTTCAATTTAATTTCAATTTATGATTTGTTTTTTAGATCAAAAAGTTCTGTTCCTGTTCCGTTCAGTCAGACGGAAAAAGGTCGGTGACATAAATCCACTGAAATCTGTACAGCAGCAGAGGCTTTAAGAAAGTGGACACACAACACAGGGCCCTCAAGCACTCTCCTCCCACACTCACATGCACACGCACATGCACGCACGCACACACACACACACACACACACGGAAAAAACAAAGGGTATTTAATCAACATCTACACTCTGGTCTCCTCTGACTAACCTCCCCCTCAGGTGTTCACATTCATAAATCTGGAATAGAATCAGCAAAAATACACCGAACATTCACCCAAAAACACACTCACACTCACACACACACACACACACACACACACACACACACACACACACACACACACACACACACACACACACACACACACACACACACACACACACACACACACACACACACACACACACACACACACAGTTCCTCAGCTCTAATCAGCTTATGGGCTTCAGACTTCATGGCCCCTCAGGACCAACATATTCAACACCAACATGCTCCAGTAGCTTCATCATCGTCATCGTCATCGTCATCATCAAGCTCCTCAGTTGAGCTAACTCCTACTCTAACATGTGAGCTGTTTTCTGGGCAGAGACACATGTGTACTTGCAACCGCCACGGATCGATGGATGACGAGAGGAAATTAGAAAACCCCAGAATCAGACGGCAGCTTTAATCACGTAAACGAAGGGAAACAGGAATTCCCAGCATTCCCACCAAACTTCTGCTGGGCATTTGGGCAAAGTGGTACAAAAAAATGTATTTTACGTTGGACTCCATCCAAAATATGGCTTTGAAGAATCGGACATCTCCACATCAACAAACATGGTGACATCATTATGATAAAGCCCCATTATGATGCACAGATGTAGGTCATGATCACTACTTCACCTCACTTTTGGATCACTATGAACAACAGCTATGAACAACATGAATGTTAAAATGCTTAAAAAAAAGATTTCTGTTGAAGAAAGTTTTAGTGTTGGGTCCAAAAAATGTGATCACATCTCATGCACTCCTTAATCAGGCTTCTAAAGTAGGTCACAGCAGCAGAGGTGTAGAGACGCAACACTGCCCCCTGTAGGTAGCTGAGATACTACAGATCCGCAGCTATTTATAAATAGACCAATACAGAATGCGATTTGTCAAGAAGAAGAAAAAGAACACACACACACACCCAAAAAAAGTTTTTTTAATTGTCTAAATATAAGCAGTCAACAGGTCTAATTCTTTTCTAGGCTAATGGAAGACCTTATGAGCCTAAATTGAACATTCATATTTAATAGAAACTTAAAAAGACACGAAACATTTCATTTTCGTTGCCGGCAACGATGTGGAAGATGAAGATGATGAAAATGGCCTAAACAGGTTTCATGGATAAGGGCCGATCATGCCAAAATTGCAAGAACATTTAGCCCAATGCAGTCTGTGAAATGTAACATTAACACCCCCTAGAATAATTTCACAAGTCATGTCAAAATAACACTAAACATCAGACTGAGTGAACATGGTGCTCTGATGTCAGACTTCATGTGGCTTACATGTGACTGTCCTAGTGACATCATGGAACACACAACTTGTGCAGACTTCTTACCTGAGGGGTCGGCGTGCTCCTGAGGCTCTATGCTGCCCTCGTCATCATCGTAGTGCTCTTCTCTGTAATGGTATGATCCCTGGTGTGAATGTTCACAGTTTGTGTGGTGATCATAGTGCATGTGCCGCGAGCTCCTGTCAACGTCGCCGACGTGTGAACGACGTCTGCGTCGCTTCCGTCTGTGGGAAACCGGAACACCGATGTAGACTGGCTGGGCCTCTGGAACAGAACATGTCGATCAATAGAGTCACCAATGAGCAACAAAAGAAGTGATTTGTCTGTATTTTAACAAAATTAACATCTTGGGAAATTTCAAGCTTAAATGAGATAACCACACATTTATGTCTGTACAGAACATAAAGCTTAAGAAAGCTTAGCACAAAAATGAACCCAAGAATCATCTTTACTGTTATTTAAGGGGATAATTTTCACATTATGTGTAAAAAATAGAAACAGACAAAAGACGAACAACCACTCACGCACACACTCACACCTAGACACAAGTTGGAACAAAGACACCAGCATATCTCTGTCATATTGTACAGCTTAAGAATTCTAATTTTCTCAAATGAAGGAACTTCGATTGGCTTTCCATGAAAATATAAATGAGACTGCGTTTTAATTTAAGGCCTAAAGGATGTTTTCTCACCATCATCATCCTCATAGCATCCGTGAACTCGATTTCTTCCTCGCTGCCATTCATAGTGATCCATCCTGAAGAGACACAAACAGGTTGACTGAACAAAGACGGATGCAGGTAGAAATTTTACATCAACAACAACCTGAGATTAAACGTGAACAATGACTCTTCATCTGCCTGGTCAGGGGATCTTCTTGACCTCGGTGATGCCTACTATAACATGTGAGCTGCTTTCTGGGCCACGTGGAAACAAACGTGTACCTGCAACTGCCACAGATCGATGGATGACGAGAGGAAAAGTCAATCCAAAACCCCAGAACCTGACTACAGCTTAGATCATGGAAACATAGGGAAACAGAAATTCCCAGCATTCCCACCAAAATTTTGCTGGATAGATGAGGAAAATAATTGTACGTACAATGAACACAAACTGACAAACCAACCTTACAAATATTGTTTCACCAATACATGAAAACAGACAAGTGGTGTATATGTTTTTGACGCTGAGGTTAAATAAACCTTTAATTCCACTGATTATTAATCAGTTTTTGAATGGAAGCTTTACTGACATATTTTACAACCCTCTTTGCCGGTAGTTTTTATTCTTATTTCAAATCCAACCAAAGTGTGATTTAATGTTGACTCAAAATGACTTTATTAAAGCAGGACGGCTTTGCTTGTTGACCGATGAGGCTTAGGTTACAGACTTGACAGATAATCAATGCGTGATGGGGTCATGTTGGGACAGAGATGAACCAGTGTAGCCAAATGCACCAACCAGTTCTGGTTGGTGGTGCGAATGCAAACAGAAATAAGGTATTTTGTGGTTCGATGAGTTGTCATGGGTCACAGACGCCGTGGCAGAATCGTTATTATTTACAGTAGTAATACTGAGCTGGTCTGGAACTCTCAAGTGAGAATGATTGGAATCAATCATAGATCGTCGATGTGATTTCAGTCTACCAATCAAACCACTGTGCTCCAGTGATGCCCAGACATACTGGGGTGGTTTGCACATGCTGAACTGATCATTGTTCCTCTAATGCCGCTTATTTGGAGGCTAATCAATAGATGTCATTTGTGATAGCTTACAAGTCCCTGAAGCCTGATCAGTGACTGTGAAGGACATTCACATGAGTTCAATCATGCACAGCCTCAAAAAGACACGTGAAGCATCCTCAGTTTGTAGTTACCCTGCAAATTTAACTTCATGTGCAAATCTACATTTTTTTACTCATTACAGTTGGGCTATCAATGTAAATTTTGCCTTCTGGACATCTGTGAGGTGTACGTTACCGCAGTAGTTATAGGGAATAGTAGGTCATCATCATGTTTGAATATTCTCAAGAATTAAAAGATCAGTATTTGCAGTGCACTGGTGTCGCACCCGGAGTTTCCCTCCGCTTCACGCCCTCAGTCAGCTGGGATAGGCTCCACGCCTCCACACACCCGCCACAGCGGATGAAGCAGCTGACGATGTATGAGTGAATGAATGAATGAGTGTATTCATTGAAATGGTAGTCTTGCATTCTTGCCATGTTTTCAGTTGTTTGGTGATTGCCTTTACATTGCTGAAAATTCTCCAGCTGCATTGATCCAATGCTGTTCCATGCAAGCCATGATTGATTCTAGTTCAGCCCCCAGTTCAACAGTTTGATTTGGAAAGAGGTCAACGGCTTCTTAGCAATGAAATATTAAGAGATGCACACCATATCTCTGATCACCACATCTTCCAAACAGCAGTCTTACATAAAAATATTAAGAACCTGAAATCTGAGGCACCTGAAGACGGCTTCAGAAGTGAAAACATGAGAGTGTTTCCTCCGGGCCATTTTAACATCCTTTCTACCAAAAGTCAATGATGTGACATGCATATTATGTGTACACATAAAATAAAACATATTTGAAAATGATTCCTCAGTTGGAATTTTCAAACTCAGTCTACACCAGAGACTAAAACTCTTTCCCCAAAATTCAAATCTATGGTTACATAAATAACACCATCTACTAAGAATAGAATTCGAGTCAAGAGCCACAATTACGGTAGAAATTGTTTTTTGGCTGTCATTTTCTAAGTCAGCATAAAACAAACGTAGCATTCTCAGTAATATCCAAATATCCAAACCCAAAAGAATCCAAGGACACACCTGCATTACATCAGTGATATGTACATAAATTTAAATGGAAAAAAATACTAAAAAAATTAATGTACTGTTACACATTTCTGCTTAATTCAACCTCTCATACTTCTAATTCAGATTAGCAAAACATGGAAACGGATAACAACAGTGACTCTTATACAGTAAATAACAAAATCCTCCCAATTCACACCGACTGACAGAAGAAGACTAAAGAAGATTAAACTTCTAATTGTTTGTCTTACCTTATGTGAATGACGAAGTAGACAGAATTGAGAAATTACCAAATAAAAATAAAAGAGCTTTGTGCAAACAAAGCACAAAATATTTCTTCTGAATCCTGACAAACTCTGGTGACTTATACTCAGTGATGGATGATCAATCTCTGGGTTTATGGATTGTTGTGTTGGGGGTTGGGTGTTGGGTTCAGGTTGGAGAACCAATGACATTGTCCGAGGGAGTGCTCCAATTAAAAATACTTTAATCTATAGTCTGGTATTACCATGCCGTATTTATGTTACTTAATTAAATTCTGTAATATGTTCTAGGTTTCTCAAGAAAACCTTTTCATATTCAGATCACACAGAATTTGTCAAAGAAATGCCAATTCTAACTTTAATAGTTTTAGTGTTGGTTAATACTCACGTTCTTAGTAAATTAATCATCTGATCATCTGATATTTTGAATGTTAAGAAAATAATCGAATCCATAAACCGACTGTTGCACTCTGACCATTAGATGAAGTCCTGCTGGACCGACGGTTCTGACCCACTCCGCCTGCAGTATGACGTACCGCCGCTGGATGGCGCTGAACCCTTATTTAAAAGATGCTAATGGCTCTATTAATGAATGGATGAGATCACTTATTACAGTGTGTGTGTGTGTGTGTGTGTGTGTGTGTGTGTGTGTGTGTGTGTGTGTGTGTGTGTGTGAGACTATAATTTTAAATTGAATAAATAAACGACTTACTAATATTCAGCATACAGCCAGCGTCTTGGAACCTATTTTGTTCATAGATTGAGGAGTACCTGTACACACACACACACACACACACACACACACACACACACACACACACACACACACACACACACACACACACACACACACACACACACACACACACACATTAGATTAACAACATTACTAAAATTGAATAATAATAAATAACTGAATGATTAACACTAGAAATTTGTTTTTGAATCCTCCACTAAGTAATAAAATAAATTGACTTGTGTTTGAAACCAGGTGCAGGTAAACAGATAAATGACGAAGGCTCATCATCATCCTGGCGTGAATTCATGCTCATGTCACAACATGTCCTCGTCTCCTGCGTTCTCCCTGCCTCCGGTGGCATTGATGGGAGCAGGTGATGAACGAGCTCGAATTCCTGTTTTCTTGCGGAAGATTCTCGCAGCTCTGATCTGATGTGACGGAACAGATTCCTTGCAAGTCTTTGCTGTGCTGTGATAAATACCCTTCTCTTATGTGTTGTTTATGCTTTTCCATCGCTCTGGTGAGCTGACATGCAATCTAATCTTGAAAGCCACAATCCTGTGACCTTATGACCTCATCATCACTGAGCTATGAGGTCACAATCAGACAGGCAGAACTGCAGCTTGGAATTTAACGATCTTTATTTGTCCATTTAGAGCTTTAATAGACAAATCGTGACTGGAGTTCATCAAATGTTGAAGCTCCAAGATCAATAGACTCGATGAGCCAATTTCACCACTGACTCTGAAATATTGTCAGCAGCAGAGACTTTACATTTATGTGTTTCTTCACTGAAACACTTCAAAGAAACAGTTCATCCAGGAATAAAAATCCAACCATCATCTCAGAGTTTACCAGTAATGCAGCATTTTCCTTAAACCCTGAGGCTAAATTAACCAAATATAAATTTAAAACTAGAATGATTATTAGCAGACTGCATACCATACCAAACAACTGTTAAGTTAATTTCTAGTAAAAGTATTTCAGGACAATTCAGCGTGTTAGAAACCATTCATTAATTTTTCGCATCTAATTCTGTCTTGGGATTTGTTGTCTTTTTTATAAATCAATATCATCAGCCTGATGATTTGTGTTTGTAGAGATGACAGCTGATATCGGACTGTGTGTGTGTGTGTGGGGGGGGGGGGGGGGGGTTTTGGATGCGCCGTGCGTTTTGGCGCAGCGATGTCCTGAAGAATGGTGCGTAAAGACGCTTCCAGTGGACAAAATGTGAGTTCCAGGCTCACAGACGCGTCTGTTTTTGCTCTCAGAGAAGATTCCGCTCCGGTAACGGGACACTGGTCTATTTTTAACATCACACTCGCAGAAGATGGATCCTCTCTGTTCCGATCTGAACGCCACCGACGGGACAAACGGCTCCGTTAATTGCAGCGACGGCTTCAACCAGTTCGTCCAGCCGGTGTGGCAGATCAGCCTGTGGGCCGTGGCTTACTGCTGCATCGTAGCGGTGTCTGTGGTCGGGAACGTGGTGGTCATTTGGATCATTCTGGCTCACAAGCGCATGAGGACCGTCACTAATTACTTTCTGGTGAGGGTCTTTTGCTTATTAACGCGATATGAAACTCTGAAAAACTTATGCTGGGATTTTTTTTTTAAATTTATGTCTCCACTTATTAGGATAAAGAACTATAATTTTATTTTATCCCCAGCAAACCCACCTTCCCTTTGCTAAACCCTTAAAATTAAGCCAAGTATTGAAACTTTAAACTTCAGAATTCATCATGAACTTTTCCCTTACATCTGTGTGTCCCTCTTGCGTAAACATCTTGACTCCATCAGTGACCGTGAACCCTGATAAAGTGCACATGTGTTGTGGTGCTCCTTCCATCCCTACAGGTGAACCTGGCCTTCGCAGAAGCCACCATGTCAGCCTTCAACACGGTGATCAACTTCGCTTACTCCGTTCACAACGAATGGTACTTCGGTTTGGTTTACTGCCGCTTCCACAACTTCTTCCCCATTGCAGCCATATTTGCCAGCATTTACTCCATGACGGCCATTGCCCTAGACAGGTGTGTGTTTTCAGTGAAGATGAACTGTGTGTCTTCAGGTTAATTCCAAAGTAAAAGAAAAAAAAAGAAGAACGCATGGAGAGACCAAGTTATCCATTTCTGTATTTTGTTAGTAGAGCCCAAAGTCAATGCATGTTTCAGATGTTTCTGCGGTGGGTTTGTCAGATACATGGCGATCATCCATCCCCTCCAGCAGAGGATGACGTCCACTGAGACCCGTATTGTGATCGCCGTCATCTGGATGTTGGCTTTGCTGCTGGCCTTCCCTCAGTACTACTACTCATCCACTTTTGTGCTTCCCGGACGCACCGTCTGCTACATAGACTGGCCTGAATACACCCTGGTGAACGTCCAGAAGATGTGAGTACCTGATGATGATGAACTAAACAAACACTCAGGAGACAAAGCCCGACGATCTGTGTGGGATCTTCTGATGGTATCTAAAGTCTGTCTCCATCCCACTATGGTAAAGCATTCTGGATTCAGATGATAATCCGGACCACCACCAAAATCTGTTCTCATGTAATCATTTACATAGTATGAAACTTGTTCGTAATTTTGAATTATCATCAATAACGTGGCCATTTTGCTGAAAAAAAAAATGCTCATTTGCATTTAATAAACCAATATCCTAAATACGGATTTATTTCTTCAAAGATGAAATAGTTTTTAGCCAAATGTTGTTTTCCCAGTCCTGATCTTAATGTTGTAATATTAAGATCTCTAATCCATGTTTATACATCCTACGGCAGCGACACCACATCGTGGTCAATACAGTTCATTCTGAGCTAAAAGCTTCCTGAACCTTCAGTAAAGCTGCAGCCAGACTGAGCCGGCGATACCACAGCTTCCTCCAGAAATTCATTCAGAATATTAAAAAAAAACAGACCATGCAGCTAAAGTAACCTGCACTCAGGTAATGAATCTGTCAGTGAGGATCATCCTCACGTCTGCTTGATTTCCTCTGGAAATATTTGTGAGGCTAAAACAGGAAACAGGCAATTTGATTCCAAACTGAAGGGCTAATTATCATCCCTGATCTCCGCCTTCACGTTCTCTCAACTTGGACGCAAAATGAAGCATCTTTAAATTACTGGTCTAGATTTCTTAGGACTCTTTGCCGAACAGGAGACGTTTCCTCCATGATATTGTGTTTATATCAAATATAAAATATAAATATGTAGTTGGTAAAATTTTATCTGCAGCCCTGGCTCAGTCTGAAATACGACAAATTGATAATGTGTTTCTTTCATTTCCTCCTAGGTACTATGTGTGTGTGGTCCTGCTTATCTACTTCCTGCCCCTTTGCATCATGGGATGTGCGTACATGACGGTGGGTTTCACACTCTGGGCCAGTGAAATTCCTGGAGACTCCTCTGAACACTACAAAGAACAGCTTATAGCCAAACGCAAGGTGAGGCTGCCGCCCGCACTAGACTTATTTAAATCCCAGAATAAAAACGAAGGGATTATTTGAAAGCCGCCCCCGTCTCCTCTGTGCCAGGTGGTGAAGATGATGATTGTGGTGGTGTGTACCTTTGCTTTCTGCTGGCTGCCCTATCACATCTACTTCCTGCTGCACCAGTTCTGCCCCAGTTTATTTGAACAGGTCTACATCCAGCAGGTCTACCTGGCCGTCTTGTGGCTGGCCATGAGTTCCACAATGTACAACCCCATGATCTACTACTGCCTCAACAGCAGGTAGGTTGTGTGTTCAATGTGTATTCACGCCTGCTTTGATACTTCTTTGATTTGAAGCTGTTGGTTTCTGCTCTCCAGGTTCAGAGCTGGCTTCCAGCAGGTGTTTTGTTGCTTCACTCGAGAAGTTTCCACCGAGGAGCTGGAGCTTAAATCCCCACGCTACCTGCATACACAGGTGTGTGACACCAACTTCAGACTACGTGACGCTTTGATTACAGTTTGAGTCAGAAATCCATGATTTGACTCGATAGAAAGGCACAATGGATGCTCTTTGGCTACTGTGTGACGTCATCAGGAAGGAGGTACTTATCTTAACCTCAAACAGACATGGCAGCCAAAACAAAAGGTGTACATCTCACATAAGGGGTGAAAATTTCCTAAAATTTCCTCAGTGGTGGGGGCAGTTGGTGAAAATGCCTCACCTTGCAAGGAACATCATGAAAAAACAAACAAATAATAAATCAACTCCATGTCTCAAACTGAAGCCACACAAGAAATTGAGGAACTCTTATCAGATACACACATTCTTTTCTGGCGTTATTATTAACGCCAGGAAAGATATGGTCATAGATGTTACACTGAAAACAAAATGGGGAGAGATAGTAATATGCTTTTATTTTCAGGTGAGCATATATCGAGCCAGTCGGATGGAGACGGTTGTTTCCACCACCATACACGGTGCAACAGAGGAGAGCTCCAATAGCCTGAATTGTCCGTCGGAGTAGAGCGAACGCCTTCAGGGGTGCGGCAACAAGATGGCAAGCGCCTCAAAGGCGTCTTGCTTTAGTTGTACGGTAGAAGCAGGCACTGTCCAACATTTAGACATTGTTGTGGTTGCCTGAGTTGTCGGTGGGGAGGAACATTAATAGTGCTGAGACATGTTACTCTGGTTTTTCCATCGTAATTTGTCAGACGAGATGTGATCGTTTTTGTTCCACCACATTTATCTGACAGAGCAAAATTTACATTAAATGTTTGAATGATTATCTCAAATTGTATTTCAGAAAGTAGAAAAATATAGTAGGGCTTCACGTTGCATGACGGAGTTGGTAGTACTGTTGCTGCACAGCAAGAAGGTTCTAGGTTCGATTTCTTTCTGTGCAGAGTGTGCATGTTCTCCTCGTGACTGCGTGGGTTCTGTGGCTCCCTCCCACCTCCTAAAACATGCAGCTTAGGTGAATTGGTCATACCAAATTGTCTGGGAGTAAATGGTTGTCTTTCTTTTGTGTGGCCCTGCGATGACCTACTGTCTCACCCAGGGTGCACCCCACCGCTCACCCATAGCCAGCTGGGATAGGCTCCAGCAGAACCTGTAACCTGTACTTCAGATCAGCAGCTGAAGACAAGAGGATTAGAATTGTCTCATCTTCAGGAAGATGAATGAATAAAAAATGAATAAAGGTATTACAGCTGATTTAGGTACCAGAACATTTTTAACCTCTCCAGTTAATAATCAAATGACCCCAGAATTATCTGGTGTCCCTTTGGAGGGGTCTGAACCCCAGTTTGTGAACTGCTGGACGAAACTAAAGCAGGTTATTGTAATTAAAGTAGTTGCTCCAATAGACAGATGCTGCTTTAACATCGATGTAGTTGTATTAATAATGATAAAATGAACAAAATCAGATGTCAGTACTTGTGTGTGTCGACTCATGATTTCTCTGTTTTGACCTGATACCTGACTTAGGACCTGATTAGACACATGATGACCTGATCCAAGCTGTGACTATTCCACTCCTTCAATAAGGATTATTTCATCCTGTCTTGTGGTTTTGGGTTCTGTCTGAACGGTCACCGGTTCATTCCATCATTCACTGCCAGTGCAGCTCCATCCCCCAGCATTCCCGGGCTGGCTGTGGAACGCTAGCTGGGTTTGTGCTGTGTGTCTGGATCCAGCACCTGTTGGAAAGGATTAGCCTGTTGTTTTGATATTGTGTGGTGTAGCATTCAGTCTGCAGCAGGCTGGTCACAGGTCAGCTAAATATAGGGAATGGGATGGGAAGTGGGGACAAGTGTGGAATGATTGACAAAGTGCTGGAGGAAAGATGAAGAAAGGAAAACATGAGGAGTCTTTGCATACTCAAGCCACCTGTGAGCTCCCAACATCAGATGCTGTGGACTGGGGAGATGTTATTGTAGTCACCGGGGGGGGGGGGGGGCAATGCTATTTGAGTCTCGCAGACAGCAGCTGCACATCCAGCCCCTCCAGACTGGATGTGTTAAACAAGGTGCATGTTTAACTGGTCTGGTCTACTTAAGAACGTAATTACAGGTAGTCTTCAACATAAAAACATTTGACCATGAACATTCATATGAACCACACACTGCCATGTCTGACTCACGTAGGTCCTCTTACTGCCGCAACGCACGCTGAGCAGCATAACATTAACACCCCACAGATTAAGATTTCACATGTCATGTCAAAATAACTATTATGGCAACTATTGGTCAAGTTAACTGAGAAACTTAATGGAAATAAAACAGAGTCATCAAACATGGTCATCAAACATAAAGGGGAGCGTCTGACTTTTGATGAACAGGAAGTGCATCAGCGAGTCATTCACGTCAGTGTGGTGGAATACTTCAGTGGATTAAAGTTTGATTTAGCCTCTACACCCCCGAGGATAGTAAAATTATAGAACTACACTAATTAATTTTATTATGTGTTGTTCTTACCTCCTGTAATTATTTCTGGTACGTTCTAGGGAATAGTACTTTACTATTTACAGTAGTAATGACATTTAAATGACCTCAAATGGAGGTTACAGATTGGAATTTAATAAATAATGGTTTACATACAATTCAGCTTATGAACAGTCTCTCAGAACCAATTGTGTTTGTATGTTGAGGACTACCTATATTGCTTCAACATCTTTGGAGTGGTGGCTTCAGAATATTCTTCCTGGTCTGCAGCCGACTATTTCACCTTTCTATCCACAGGTGCACTGTTACTTAAGAGCAATGGACTCCCTGATTCATTCCAGCATAATCTGTGATTATGTTTGTTGTGTTATCAACAAGGCAGGGAGTCCGGTTGTTGTGAACTTCACTGTTAAATTCAACTCAATTTTTTCCTTGAAGTATCGTTTTACATCCAAGCACCGTCTGCCTGGACAACACAAAGTTAACTTTGGCTGCAGGAGTCTCATACTTATCAACGGAGCAGTGGTGTTTT
This sequence comes from Antennarius striatus, assembly GCF_040054535.1. Taxonomy (NCBI): domain Eukaryota; kingdom Metazoa; phylum Chordata; class Actinopteri; order Lophiiformes; family Antennariidae; genus Antennarius; species Antennarius striatus. The sequence continues at coordinate 15,638,423 of NC_090790.1, forward strand.
GGTATAGCTGTAACTCTAACTCCACTGTCAAGCGTGAATTCCTTAGCCCTTTGTAAAACAGATTGCTTCTATGTCATCACCATCTGCTTTCTGGCTCCTCTCTCTCTCCCCGCCGGGGTCTGGTGGTTGAGTCTTCTCATTTCAATGGGATTGGAGGAGTTAGGTCTGAATATGGGCTGGCTGAAAATGTCATACAATTAGTAGTGATGTGCTTTTTGGGGTGGCTGTGTATATATATACTATGCTATGACTCATTGGTTACTATATTACACGTCAGATAACCCCTTACACAACACCTGTGAACACAGGATCTCAACTAAAGTATCCTTGAAAATGGTTTCAAAAAGGAATGTTCTATTCCTGTATATGATGAGTAGCCTGTGATTACTCATTTACTCGTTTATGACTTGATACTCAAAGCTTAGGATTTGGGACCTGATTCTGAAATTGTCAATTTTGCCTTGAAAATTCAAACTTATGACGTGACGGAGGGACATCAGTCTTTCATGTACAACAGATGACAAACATCCACTGACTCCAAGGTTGTGTTGTCACCTCTGTATGTTTTTCTAATTTATTTGTTGTTTGTTGGCTGCTTTATTAAAGTTTGTGAACTGGCTGTGTAGGGTCCAGGGACAAATCTAATAAGATTTGCAACATATCTGGATTCTGGAACTATTTTTTAATTTTCTTGTTATTTGAGTCATTTCTACATATAAGATATAAGAAGGTAATATACCAATCATAATGAAATAAAAAACACTTTAGGAATGCCCTGGACTACAACCACTCTCTCTGACCATAGTCAGAATACAGCAAACTGAAATACTGTATATTCCCTGACACAAGTAATGTTGTTTCTTTTTTATTTCGATGCTTTGACAAAATGAAATAATTTGTTTGATTATATATAAATATATCAGTTTTTATGCACAGACCTGAGATCAGTCACTCTACCTTCAATAATAATTATAAAATCCATAATTATATAATTAGTCTGATTATTGTATTTGTTGTATATATAGGGTTATCATGATGTTTTATTATGTGTAGAATGTTTCTTGTATACAGTATATGTGTGGAAAAATGTGTTTGTGTTCATTAAATGCATTCAGTCACATGAAACTTTCTACTGATATTGATGTGAATAAACTGTCATCTCACAGCCTGCAGTAGACAAGTAATGCCGAATTTTACTTTTAAGTGTCATTTTTTATATATAATTGTACATTTGTGATCATGCTGTATGTTTTCCAAGTTCCAAGTATTTTTCCTAAATATTACAGGCCTGTGATCCACCATTGACACCGTACCGGAAATGCTGACCTGGCCGTAGTTTACTGACGTAATTTTTTCTATAGTACGTAACTTTTTATCTGGATGGGTTTCACTCTTAAATAAATATCCAAGTGATGCATTGTGTCTACAAATTCACAAAAAAGGTGACCAATTTTTTTTTGCTGACATTTATCACAAACGTGTAATCATATGGGTGGAGTTCCGGCTGTGTGCTTCCGGTTTGGATCCGTCAGCCCCCTAGAGGCGCGGAACACTCATTACACCTGGACACTACCCACATCTCCCCTCTTGAGGGCGCAGCAGAGCTGTAAAAATGCCACCTATTATGTAGATACAGTACTATAAACAGTACGGCGCCTACCACTTCATGTAAAAAAGGTCAGGTTGTCCATCATTCAATCGATATTTGTTCTTCAACGCAATTTGTTAATAACCCACACAAATTCACCTATACTTAATACAGGTAAACCTCACCATGGTTTGACCATTCTACATGTTGGATCCAGTTCTGGATCACCAGTAGATATCACAGATATAACAACTTATATGTGGTTCAAGTGTTGAAATGGATTTAGAGACTAACCTTTACAACAGTAAAAGGTTTAGAGTTTAGACATTATCAAAATATTATTACAAGGATCAGTTGTTATTCTGGATTACTTTCTCTTCTCCCTTGAGAAATGAGACAGTGATATAGATTTTGTTTCATGTGCTTCTCCAAGCGCTAACAGAAGATTGACCAAAGTAGAGAATCAGAGCACTGGTCTCCCACAGGTCTCAGTTTTTTTCAGCAGGATTGCATAAGAACTATCCACTCAGATTAGGTAATTGAACCAGTGAAGGATGGTTTGATCTTGGCAGAGGGCCCAGCAACATCTTAGAGCCATAAATACCCGCATTTCTAATTCAAAACTTCTAAATGAATCACACTATGCTGAGTAAAAGATCTGAATATCTCAATTAGGAGAATTACCAAGAGATGCCTGGACTTGTCTTAAAAGAATGCTGACAAATAATAACTATATAAAGTGCTTTACCAGACTTTGACTTTCAATCCTGCGGTGTGTCTTTTTCGAAGAAGTGGAAGTCATTATCATTGGAGATAAAGGCTGATAAAGAGGGCAAACTCCTTCGCATTCAAATCAGATAACACACCACATTCATAGTAAGAGGCAGATGTGAAAATTAACCCATAATTACCCAAGAATATAAGAACCATGTTCTTAAGAAATTAGAAAGGAATTTGTTTGGAGTCTTCTTTTCCTTCTTTGAGGTTGAATCAAAAAATGCTGACATACCCTTGCAAAGCCAAGTTCAGAGAGAAAGCAGTCGCTTTGTGGAACTTTGGACACATCAGCTTTAAAACAAGACAACGGTGAGTAACAAGCCAGGGAAGTAGAACAAATGTGATGACATTAGATGTCATGATTGTAACAGATCTTCTGACCGAGTTTACTGTATTCAGCAAAACCTTTTCCAGTAGCTCTGTGACTACTCCTGTTCTAGAGAGGGTCAAAGACGGCCTGCTCCTATCTAAACCAATGGAGCAATTTAGATGAACTTTAGACCCCAAATCCCAAACCAATCAAATGTGAAGACACATTGAGTCAGACATTGTATCTGGGCACACTCGTGAACTTTAAACTGAGACAACTTTAACATCTGTTTCTTTTTATTGATTCATTTTTTTACAATAGGTTTTTCACATCAAACTGCATTCTTCACATTCGTTTCAAGAAACACATTCACACCTACAAAGAGGACAGTAGTACAAACAGGTGTGCTTTGATCACTGAAGGGCCGTGGAGTGTTTGACACTTGAGCCACAACAAGAGATGTAATTTCAATAATTAGTAATCAATAACACAAGAATTCATGTTAGTTAAACAAAGAAATGCTTCGCCTAAATGAAAGCATATTGGTAGTAAATACTGTACAGAGAAAGAGCTTTGCTGCCCTTTAAATTCCCTTGTTTTGGGTACAGAAACACAAAATTACAGTAAAAGTAGTCACCATAGTAACGTCCCCATTTGGTCCTAATGAAACAAGTCAAGGCTGAGGATCGTCAAACACTGAGCAGATCACAAAAAAACACGTTTAAAGGCCGAGCTGGAAAACTATATTTTTGTCATTTCTTCATAGAATTTTATGTTTTAATTTTTTTTTCTTGCACTGCCTGAAGGGACAAAACAGTCTCAACCCCGACAGCATCAATACAAACATCTCACGACTTGAACAAGATAAAGTTATGGCAGTCCTTCTTTTGAATCACATGATCACCTCCATCCAGGACGACATTTTAACCAGGCTCTATTGACTTATTGGTATATTTGTAAAAATTATTTAACAAAAACCCCACAAAATATCAAAATTTCAGACAATAAATCAAAATACCAGATATATTTCTGTTGTTATATCTATGAGTGTGTGTTGTCGATCACATGATAGACAACACACACTCAAAAACCCACAGCCATCAGCTGAGATAATGGAGTTTAGAATTCCTCCCTTTTTAAAAATACATCAATGATTTATATAACAGTTTTGGGTGGATATCCCGATCTGGTGGATGCAGCCTTAACAGAGATACTGTGCAGTTATATGCATTCTTTGAATTTGCATAAGTTTACCTTGATTTAATTGAAATATTCAACACATATAATTTGAAATTGAATGGAACCAAATTTCAACAAACTTCAAATGAAATGTCACGGTACTGAATTGAATTGTAAACCTTCAGCTACTCTTCCTCAACAACCACATGAGAATCTTAGTAAACTGAAAACGAACAGTGAAAAATACATTTAATAAAAAAAAGAGAACATATTTGAAAGAGTCAAATGTGGATTCATCTTCAATCAAATACTCATTTCAGTTTTACTTTGATTCAGCTCCAACTTCAATTTTAAATTACACTAAGTTTCAAGTTAAACGATGCAAATCCCAACTGTGAAGATTCAAACTCACCTTTTTAATGCTATTATTCAAGTTTAGCAAAAATGATTCAGTCACACTTCATGTCTTTATACAAGTCTTTGGCTGACAGCGTCATAAACTTTACAGTACAGGTAAACGTGGACTACACCTGTGGTTTAAAACATGCTGAATGAAGCAGCAGTGGTTCAGTCCACAGCACCAGGTGTGTGTGTGTGGGTGTATGTGTGTGTGTGCTATGTCAATTCATATCTTGTGGTAGTAGAGGCTCTGTCTCTTCTGCTGAAGGGCTTGTGTCTCCATCTGACGTGGCTCCAGCATCACATTTACTTCTCTGTTTCAGGACAAGAACAAAGAGGCCATAATGAGGGTTCAGAAAGTTCAGACTAAAGGACTTGAAAACAACACTGTTCATGATCATACATCTGTAAGTAAGGCAGGCGTTGGGATAGTTCTCGGCGTACAAAGTCACACTTGAGTTTTGTCAGTAAGCTGAATACATACTGTAGAAAAAATGGCCACAAAGCCTTTATCCAACTTTTCCAGAATGAACTAAGACAGGTGAGAACCCACTGAACCCTTGTAGGACCGGAGTGGGCCCATCCCTCAGGATGGCATCATCCAACGGGACGACATCATCCAAGACGACAACACAGATTTGCAGGTGAATACAGCGATGCATCTTTGAATACATATATGTATAACCAAACAGTGAAGTTCCATCAGATAGATTGCAGCTTTCAGTCACAGCTTATTTTTATTTCACATTTGACTGTTTCCTCCAGGTTACTGTACATTGGTGAATAAAGTTACATTACTGTGTTCGTGAGCTGATCGGCTGCTGGTCTTCCATTGAGGAGTGTTCAGGTGCAGTTGAGCAGAAAGCCAGTTATATATCATATATAATTAGGTATTAAAAGATATTTTAGGAAATTTAAGTGCTTGACTTTGGAGTTTCAAATCTCATGGAGTTAAGAATGTCCCTGTGAAGTTTGGTGAAGGTCTTTCTGATATTGAGTACACACACACACACACACACACACACACACACACACACACACACGACATTTACATATGTGTGCAGTTTAGTGTTCACACCCACCTGGATTATTCAAGACATATTTCTCCTGTGTTTGGTGCTCATGTGTATCTTTTAGCATCTCTCTATTGGAGACCTAAAAGATGACCAAACTGCCTTACATATCAGCCAATCAGAGAATGGAACACAGACGATCAGGTGCTGCTTCGATTTGGTTTGGGTGAAATCAGCGGGTTTGATTTTTAGATTGAGGATGTGCAGCAAATTCATGCAGGAATTTTGCTTTATTTATTTTTGATGGTGATCAAGTCGAACGTGCAGTTAATAAAGACATGCGAATGGTTAATTCAGTGTCGACATATATAATCAAATGTAAAGTTATTGGTTTTCTGACAGTTTGGACTGACTGGATCATTAAGACGATCATTTATATCTGTGTTATATCTGTTGCCATCATGTCACTGACTTGAGTTTTGTTTCATGCTGTTCAAAACTTGCAATTGTTCACAACTTTAAACATGCTATACAAACAATCACCTATTTGAACATTTCATTAAATAATTTTTAGATAAACTAAAAAGTAGGTGCAAAATCAAAAATACCAGCACTTATATGTTGGTGAACTGAAAATAAGCATGATCAAACATTTCATTTATTAAAATAATTGACAGTGATGAAAATGTATCTGATCAAGAACAACTATCTGGAAACCTGAGAATGTTCCACATCCTGCATTTTTTTCTTTTTTTATTTCTTATACGCAGCTGCAGAAAAACTCAAACGTGAACATTTTCACAATTTTGAGTAAAAATATACACAATTTAATTCAATAGTAATAATAATTGGACCGATACCCCATGTTTAAAATCACAAAGATAAAAAATTTGGATTTGGGATGATTTAAAGTAGGTTGTTTAGTAAAGTTTCACAAACCCCCAGATTGTCCATCGTTATAAAAGTTGTGTGAGACCTCTGCAGACACATAATAGAGGGACAGAGTACTGCTTAGAACTTAAGAACTGGTTTGTTTAACTTATACAAAGTGTCCAAGTTGGAGGTAAGGTAGCTACTTAGTCTTGAATTAAGGCCGAGCTTAGTTAGAATAGTGATATTTTTGTGACGAGCTGCTGTACGTCAGCTTAAAGCCAAACTACAGACAACATAATGAAACTGTTCTTTTCTATGTCTGTTCATATGTTTGCAAACATCATGCAAAAACTTTTTAAAGGCTGGATCAGTTAACAAGAAATCAAAGATTTGGATATACACTGTAGGTGAAAACACCAGAGTGTAGTCTTCAAGGTGATACGAGAATATTTAGCAGCTAATAAATATGATGGTGTATCACAGATCATTATGCTGGTTGGACTGAAGATAGTTAAGTAAGCAGGCAGGAAGACGGAGCAGGAGGTGGGGATCTCCTGCCACCCCTGGCAGATGTTGCTCCATGCAGTCAGAGGGTTGGAGTCTGGTGCTGACTGTTATACAAACTCATGTCAGGACAGGAGCAGGAGTGATTCTGTGGAGACGCTCGTCAAGCTTAAAAACTAATTCATGAAATCTTTAGATCATGGATATTAAAATCTGTCTGATTTGTAAATCTAGAATTGTACCAGAAACATTTTTCTGAATTTTGTTTTATAATCTGACCCAACGTGAGCATCTCCAGTGCGGCCTCTCCTGCTCCTTTTCCCATCCCTTCGTGGGGCAACGTGCATCATGCAACATGTACTTGAAAAGATGAAACACACCAGCCTGACTGATGTGTGCAGGCTTACCTTCACTTTGTTATAGACCATTGCAGCAACTACTACCATTACCAAACCGAGGGCAATGAAGCCATATTGCATATATTCCATCACTGCAGGCAGAACAACCAGGCTTGTGTGGAACGTTGTGAGGACAGGGCCGTCTATATACCCTCTCTGTGGAAAAATAGCACAACATGGATAAACAGTCTTTAATAGGATTACAAGTGCATTACAATATGCACTGCCCGGTGACGAAAATGCCTGTCGAAAAAAGAATACGCTATATGAAAGGTTTTATAGAAAGTAGCCCAGACACTAAATGAGAAATTGGCCAAGCTGCAATTATGGTCAACTGAGAGGAACCACAGCATGTTTACAGAATAAAGCAAGAACTACCTTAAAAACATTTTCATTATCTTTAACTGGTATCAAACTTTGAAACAAACTAGTCTAGGAACTGTACCTGTAAAAGCTATTAAAAACTTGATTTTGCAAGGTCACTCTTCTGACATAAATGGTTAATATCTCAGATTGTTATGGCTTATTAAACTACATGTGCTATTCCTGTGGAAAAATAATATTGTGAAATATGATATGTAATGTATGAATTTGGTTGATAACATGATGTAATGAGAGAGATGTTGTTGATTCTGGAGACGGGAATTTTACAAGCCAAATGGCTTCTACCCGTCAACCCTTTTTTTCTTTTTTGGATGTTGTTGATGCTGCAAAAGTGATGAAGGTGAACTATGATGTAGTGACATGTCCGGAAAGAAAGAAATAACCTGATTAAATAAATAAATAAGTAGTTAAAGTTTATGCAAATCATATCATATTTAATGTTTACAGTCCATCAAAGACTCTTTAGCTACTTAAACGCTTTATAATCCAAGCACAAAGTAAAAGAAATGGACTTTACTGTATTTCATCTGTTCATAGAGTGAAATATTTGACAATAAAGCAGACAATAAAATGAAGACTTTGGGTTTAAAAAAAGTGAGTTAAAATGTTTCAAACCAAATGTTCTAAAAATACAAATTTTATTCCCACCATAAATTGCAGACATAAACGTGTGCATGCATAAAATGAGTAAATCAAGAACGCAGGAAAGAGGAAGTACCCCCGTTTCATGAAAGTTTTAAACAAAGACAAGACTCTTGGGGACATTACCCAATTGTGTAAACAAGATTTTAAATCAACTTACCTCCTCAAACCACAGCATTGGCATCACCACCTCAGAAATCTTGCCAGTTTCTCTACAAAGACAACAATGAGGAACTTCAAAAGCCAAGGTTGCGGCGGGAAGGGTAAGAAAAGCAGGAAGAATCCCCCTTCATCTCAAACAATAAATAGATATAAAACAATACTTGACAAATGTTAATGGTTTAGGGAAGAGTTTCCTTACGTAATTCCTGACACTTTCTTCATGTAGAGGTTGAGCTGCAATCGGATGGATACGTTCAGCGGGACACCAGTTTGCTGGAAACAAACAAAACAAAAGAATCTCAAGCAGGGAATTGAAATGTACACTTAATTACTGAAGCACTTAAACGTCCAAGCAGCGGTGAGATACAGCCAAACTCTGCAAACAAAAGAAGGAAATCCTCAAGTGGCAGTAAATCTTTTGGTTGTCACCTTAGGACCAGTGTCAGATGAGGACAATCCAGTTTAGAACGGTTCATGTACGGACAACATATCGACGCAGAAAATCCACACGATGTGTGACTAGACTTTGGTCTTCGATTACAATTGTTTAAAAAAATCAGTGTTTGAACTCTCACTTTGCAAAGTGTGAGCATTCCTGAATAATTTTGCAGCCTCATTAGAACTTTGAACTGCAGAAAGAAGTTTAGAAAACTAAACCAGGTCTGAGTATTTTTGTAAACTTGACTTTATAACTTGTTATCTGAACTGGCGGCATTTCTAGAATGATTTTATGCAACATTTACACGTACATGAACTTTCAAAACACTCCAGTAACAACCTTTTAATGATACCAATTACTTCCATCATGGTCACTATTCCCTGAGAAATTTAAGATGTTGATAAAAGAACTCAGAGCCTCTGACCTTTTCTTTCCATGAAAGAAATCCCGTCAGTTTGTGCGTAACAGTTAATGTATTTAAAGTTTGATGGAGCAATTATTTGTAATTTGTTATACTCAAAACACAATAAAAAAATTCTAATATCCTGTTATTTTTATGTCGGGAAGCAAAAAAAACAAAAACAAATAGTGGCGTGTCGCCTATAGCCCTTTCATCCCATCATGTTTCCTCGGCTCTGCAGAGATCGGGACCTGATGTCATCTCATCAGGCGTGTGAAAGGCAAACAGCATTCACACCTGCAGGAAATGAAAAGTCCCGAAGACCAAAACATTTTCTCCAGTCACGACACCAAGAAAATGGAAGCAGAAGCATGAAGACTTTCATCAGTGCATTTCATCCAAATGATCCACAGTAATAAGATGATAGATTACTGTACTGTAGTGTAAAAGGATGCATTAAAACAATTAGCCAGGATTTCATTTGACGTGTAAAAATCAATAATAGAGCATAATGACTTAATATGGCTGATTTTCTTCTTTAAAAAAAGGCACAACCAAGAATTTTGCCCATTTTCATTGACAATTTTTTTGAAATTATTTTATTATGAATTGAACTGATTCCTGTAAAACTACATAAATCCACTGCTATTTAATTTCCATCCATCTTCTTGTAGAAGGAACAACCCCAATCGTCCCGTCTACAGACCTCCTGGGTCACAGGTCTGCTGGAACCTGGAACCAAGTTGGCTATGGGTGTGAGGCAAGGAACACCCCGAACAAGACGCCAGCTTATTGCGGGGCCCCACACAAAACCCAAACAACCACTCACACTCACAAAATAGGACTGAATCCATTCAAATAATTCCCAGTTGAACAATTTGTTGGCCTGTAAATACAAGGTTCCACACAAATGTTGTTTAATATTTGGCGTTTCTAAATTTATGGGAATAAATAAATTGACCTGAAACCTGAGTTGACATTACTCCACTGCAGTTTTGCAAAATAAATGTAATCATTAACTCGATATGAACGTGAATTCATTTGAACACTGTTCTCTTGTTGACTCAGAATCTGTATACATGAGCAAAAACCGTTTAGTAATCAATCCTGATCTATATGGGGGTCAGTTAAAGAGATTTCCTAACAGCCCATAGGACACAAGCATCTGAGATCATAGCTAAATAGACCAATTTCCAATTACCTTATCACAAGGCTGAAGATTACAGCTGATGATACGGCCAGTGAGCTTTACACATGCAGAGTTGCATAAGTTATTTTCCTGATCCCGTTATCGCACAGCTGTAAATTTAGATGATATCAAGTTCTTTGTGGGACTGCAACCCTCCTCAGCACCGTTTACAGGACTAATCAGCAATAGGTCACCACCAACACATACCATAATGATTAGCAGCTCCACTTACTGATAAAGGTAATAATGGGTGATGACTGGCTATGTAGGATTTGCTTAGACAGAGTGAGGTTCATTCTGCAGAGCTGCCATCAAGGATCACTGAATATCCAGTGTCGCTGTCTTTATCATTTAATCTGTTTATACTTTCTTCTAGGAATGAGTATTTGGCAAATATTCTTTCCTCTACTTCTGGTGGCATATTCTTTTGACACATCAATTCAAGTTCTCCATTTAAGAAAAAAAAACCAGTCTCTTATATAAATTGTGACGGTTTTCTGGACCAAAAGGTATTTCATAATCTCGTGTTCGATCCAGAGGAATCTGCAATGAATAACGTAACTCAAAATCTTGACAGAAGAATTTATATGTCGGGTTAATACTTTTCTTTGCATCCCATTGAGTCACGTACAATCTTGTGAGCAAGAGGACGAAGAAGAGGAGGGTGTGGAGATTCCAACAACATTAAAACCAGATTTTTGCCTTGTATAATGCCCATATTGTAAGTCGTTTTTGTATTTTTGGTCTTCTTGCTTCAACAGTTCATTTTCTGAACTGCTGATGAAGAACTGACGTGAGCACACTCACTGTTCACACTGCTTTCTCACCAGCAGGAATCAGATTATATTTTAGAAAAAACATGTTCATTTGTACCATCAGACTAAAGTGACTCACACTTTTTTTCCCCAAGATGTGACAAAAATCTGATCTTTTCAGGTGAGATCTGAGTCTTTTTAACTTGGTCTCAGATTTGAATTGATGTCATGTGACAGACGGTAACCAGTCAGACGTCATCAGCACAGTGACACAAACCGACCGAGCAGAGGGGAGAGACGATGAAGACAACGCAGATAAAAGGATTCAACCCTTTGCACACTTTTGACCAGTTTCTGCTTACTGGCAATAACCCACAACAAAACCCCAAGTCTGTGATATGTAATCAGTCCACCTCTAATCTGTATGTTAACAATCCAAGGCCTCAAGGGCAAGACAGCAGCCCCACTGCATCTATCTGATGTCACCTTTGTGTGTTTGTGTGCTTACCGGGTGAACGTCTATGAAGAGACCATGCTCATCCTCATTCGGATGAAGGCCATTGACGTAGTCCAGCAGCACCGGGTCAGCATTGAAGAAGTGAGGGTGAGAAATGAAGACGGGAGAGTCTGGAAAAACAGAACAGATCCTTTGAAGCAGCATTCCTGCTCTGACACAACATCAGGCGTTTCAAGGTTTCCAAGGCAACACAAGATGAACACGTTGACATGTTTACTCACTGTGGCGACAGCTGCTGACGTTCAGCAGGCCAGACTGCCTGCAGGGACAGAAGCCTTCATTGGGAGGGTATACTGTCCCATTGGCGAACAGGGTTGTGGGTGCGACAAACCGATACAGCGGGATCCCCTTCATCACACCGGAGCGCTGGTAAACCAGCTCCATGGATCTGAGGAGACACATGAGGAAATGTTGTGCAAGAACTGACGGAGAAATCAGAGGAGAGTGAAGGAGCTTCACCTGCAAGCGTCGGGGCTGTAGAAAGATAACGTGGTCTCTTTGGTCATGAAGGGCGGCCACAGCTGTCCGGCTGTTCCGTTGATCATGTTACACTCAGGAGTCTGCCAGTAGCTCAGCTACGAGCGGAGACGACAGTCAGACGTGACACACGGGAGAAGACCTGAGGTGGCGTGTCGGCGTCTTACCTCCGTCAGGCCGTTCCAGGAGTCGACTCCGTGGACTTTCCTGATGTCGTCTTTTCCGGTGAAGACGGTGAACAGACCAGTGTTGGAGTTGTTGAACTGAACAGTAGACAGACTTAACATCTAAACTGACTGAAGTCCAATAAAGCAAAGCACTATTTGGACGACTCACCTCAGAAAACAGGCCGAACTTTCCCGTCATGGGGAGGGTGCCTGGAAGATACTGATTGAGGAACTCAACCAGTTTACTTTCATAACCCCACATCAGCTCCTCTACGGTTTTGGTCAGGAAAGGCCCCTCTTTGAAGGCCTTGAATGTGGTGCTGATAATTACGCGCACAGGATAGGGCAGCTTTTCCAACATCACTGCTGCACCCTGAAAAATAAAAAAAAATTTTTTAAAAATGGCAGAAGTGAAGAAGCAAAGGATGAAAGGATCACGAGTTAAAAAACCGGGCAAAGAAGTGTCGGACAGGAAACGACTCTCACCAGCACCAACATGTTTGGGATCGTGAGGATGTCGGACTCATTCCCGACAGACATCGACGGCTCAAAGAAGTATGTTCGGTATTCCAAGTAGGACACCGTGTTGTTCGGATGAAATGTGATGTTTTCTTTCTGGATGCGTTTTCTAAAAATGAAAAAGAAACAACGACATAAACGCCAATTTTGTCATTCTACTGATTCAGGGAAAATTTATTTCTTCAGCAGGAACCAATGAGCTTTGAGCCGACAGCTGCAGAAAAGGAAGTGACAGCACATGTGCACCTTTGATTTGAAACCCATAAACATTACTGGATGCCTTCCCAGAACTTATGAAATGAATAGTCTGCAGCAGCGACACATGCTGTGCAACAAGTTATGAAATCACTGTTTGCAGCTTGAACCGCAGCACTCTGCAGACGAGCAGGGGTGTGCGGAAAAACCAATTGTACACATTCAACTTAACCCAACTGCATTTCACTGCACATGTGGAACTCTTACATAATGTCTGTGTTCCTACCTGGTGACTGAAGTTTAGCTGTGTGATGTACATCATGTTCCCAAAGGGAGCCGTCAAAGACACATCTGCTCTTTATTATCAGTCAGTGTCAACAGCAATCCGTCCAAACCATATATAGTTAAAGGGAGAAGCCTGCTAGTGTATGGAGCCACCAATTTGGTGGTGGCTGTGTACCTGTACACGTAAGGCCCTCTCTCCTCCACCATGGGCTTCTCTCCATTCAGGATCTCCTTAGGGTTGAGGATGTGGAAGAAATAAACGGACATGTAGAATGGCACAGGGACGTCCTTCCACATGGTGTAGGACAAGTCATTCCTCGGATCAATCACTGTGTTCTGACACGAGGGAGACATGAAGAAGGACCTTTATGTTTTGATCCGTTTTTAACATTCATGGACGAGTTAGTTTAAGTGGCATGAGCGTCATGCTACAAGAACCATTTAAATTATGGAGTGGATCTGGATGAAAATGAAGAGTTTGAGGATTGTTTTTTCCCCACTTTTTTTAATATGAAAAGCTTTTGCCAGTATTTGTTTTCATCATAAATTAGATTTTTCATCATTTTCATAAGCTTCATATGTGATTTAATACAAAATGTTATTTCACCTATGAACTCTGTCTCAGCCATTCCCTCCATAAACATATTAAACCAAGAGTGAGTGCACATCTGTTACAGAGTGTGTGTCCTGATACTGATGAGTGTGCACACACACACACACACACACACACACACACACACACACACACAGATATGTAATATACATATGGATATGCAGAAACTGACAGAGACACACAGACAGAGACAAAACAGACAGACTATACATGTTCCAGTTTCACACCTTCCACCTTGATTTACACACACACACCTTCTTACAGCAGCAGTAAGTGATGAATTCTTGTTTGTACAGGTCTGTATGCACATGGACCATTATTATTATCATCATCATCATCATCATCATCATCCTCACGTGCCACCATGGCGCCCTTTGCGCGGTGATAAAAACCTAAAACACTTTCAAAGTGTTTTTTTGTGCCTTGCAGGCTGCTTACCTTCACTATCAGTTCGTCGATGATGATCGGACCCACAAAAGTCAGAACCGTCCCAAAGAACACCATCAGGACCCCTGCCACCGCGAACCCCACCGCCACCTTGGCTTTATTTACAGCCATGGCTCGTTATGAACGGCTAACAACTCTAGTTCGGAGCTTCTTAGCGCCTGCGAGCAGACTTAAAGACCTGTGAATGGCGACACAACGCGTAGACCGCAAACACGACCTGTCTGAGACCCAACTTCAGGTCCCGCCGGGGATTTAACCCGCTGACAAACGTTGTTGACCTGATAGGTATTGTGGCTGCATTTATACTCCGGTAGGCACGCCTCCGCCGCCTTGCATTCTGGGAATTGTAGTTTCTGCCCCCTTTTGCGCCCAAACATTTCATTTGTCGCACAGTACGATAGAACGTCTCTCGTTTACAAAAGTACATAAAATAAAATACAATACAGGAGGGTAAAAACATTTTTAAAAATTCCTACAAAATATTAAATTTTATTTTTTAAGTATAGATGTCCTATATTTTTAAGTATGGGATACAATTTAATTTACATTACATTCATATATTTAATGATTTTAATTTTATTGAACTTCTTTAATAATGAAAACACAAAATCTAAATATATAACTTATAAAAATAAATTAAGCAAATACAAAAAAAAATTAAATTAATAAAGTTTAATGAAGTTGCAACTGCAACTGCAACTGCAACTGCGACAACTGAAGTCTGGAAACTTGATGCAACTATAATTTCATGGCAGCACTGAACTGGGGAAAATGTTGAACTTTCATCGGCAGCCAACCCATGAAATCTGAGACAACTCTTACATTTCTGAAGTAGATAGATTCCTTTACCTCTGCCTACAACAAATTAAAGCCAACATTTGATCATGTGGTGAATAAAAGATAACTTGTTGTCGCCTTAAGAGCTGGTAGATTACCAACATACAATAATTTTACTTGAGATAATTAGGAAATTTGTTGTCAAGTCTGTAGATAAAAAGGATTCAGATTGTGGACAGAAGAGTAAAAGTAATTTTAAGCTTCATGAACTCTGCATATGAGAAAGATTGGAACATATCTCACTTGTTTAATCAGCTGTTCCATCTGCTGCATGTGTGACAATGGTTTTATACAGATGGTAACACATTAACAACAGTAAAGTTAGAGCGAACATATATAACAACACAAGACTAAAGAGCTTGTTGCATGGTGCATTGTAAAAATGCAGCAGCATACTGGAGTGCATTTCCTCAATAAGTAGTTTTATTTGTGAATTTGATTTTAGCCATATAAAAAAAATTATTAATAAAAATCTAAATTAAAACAAGTTAGACTGAATTGAATGAGCTAATTTTCCAAATTCAAATCATGACCTACCTTTATTATTTGGTCCTTCATCACCGCTGGTCCCACAACCAGAAGAACTGCTCCGAAAACTGCGGTCAGGGCCCCTGCAACTATAAATCCAATGGCCACTTTGGATTTGTTAATAGCCATGGCTGCTAATAAAGGTGTATGGGTTTAAGATTCTGTTATTTCTTACAGTCTACAGAGCCAAACAGCTGAGGGATGAAGGATTCAGAGGAGCTCGAGTCTGATGGGTGTTTATAGCCTACAGACCCGCCCACCCCTCTCACTGAGGGGTGTCTGAAAATCCTGTCCACCCTCAGTCCGAATTCATACGGAATCGTACGAGTCACACTGTGATCACATGATAGCAGAAGAAATCATGTTGGTTCAAGATTTAAGAGTCATAACTTCTGTCAGCAAGAGGCTCAGCGTCAACTCCACCAATCAAAGAATAATTTTAAACAAGCTTGAAATACTCAGAATTCTTCATCACGGTGCATTTCATTGACAAAAATTAGAAGAACTTTTTTTTATATTTGACTTCTTAATTTAAATTCTAGACAATTGCATATGAGAGGAAAAAGTCCGGTATGAAAATTAGAATAAATAAAACACAACAAAGTTTAGTGAAAAATAGTGAATAGTCTTGCCCTGATGTAACTCAACATTTTCTTTTCTGCTCTTGTAAATAATATACTGTGTACTTGTGATGAATTCAGGATGTTAAACACAGAGTGAAATGGGAACATATAAAGTCCACAGATCTATAGGAGGCTGTAGATCAGGGCTCAGTCAGTTCCAAACATCTGAAACAAATTAAACCACAGACCCCATCTGGTAAGTTTCCCTCCCAGGATCTGCCCCGCTAGTAAAATAACACCATCTAGTCAGGAGCAAATTCTTCAAGTCCCACGTCAGCAATCAATGGATCACAATGAAAAAAAAAAGTTTAAAATCTTCCTTTTTGTAATGAAGTTATCAAAAAAACAAAAACTCTCCTGTGTCTGCCCTTTTTATTTAATTCGGCATGTAACGGTTTGTCTCCAGACCCACGCCTCTTCCTTCCAACCAGTTCAAGATCATCAGTGATGATGATCTTGAGAATTTCTTTCTCTCTCTCACACACACACACACACACACACACACACACACACACACACACACACACACACACACACACACACACACACACACACACACACACACACACACACCAGAACATGACTTGGATTCGGAGCAGACTCCGATATGTTCTAGATCTGGTGGTGGTGTCATTCAGTCATTTTCTTTCTGTTGTAGCTGCTATCCATGAAGTTAGAAGATTAAATCTAGTAATTGTACTACAAAGAATCCTTTAAAGACATTCTGGATCCATATGATGAGCACCACCAGAATCTAATGGATGATTCTCTACGGGACAGAACACTCAGAACTTTCAGAGTAATTCTGACAAATAAACCAACACCAGGTCATTTTCATTTATTCTTCACATGAACTAAAACTAAATATCTTTTTCTCAGTGCAACTTTTTTTTCCCACAGAAATGTTCAATACCTTGTTTGTCAGTTTCAGGAAAAGGAAAGCTACACGACACGCCGCCGCCAAGTCAAGGATGCAGTATGTTGAACCAACAAGGAAAAAGTTTTCCCATATCTCTGAGAGGGGTCGGGTTACCTCAGAGGTTAGAATTTGAGGATCTGAGGGGAAAGGGAGGTCCCACACATGGTAGGAAGATGGTCAGAAGAGGGAGCATCCTCAAGCTTCCGCTTTGACCCAGAAGCTAGAATGCTGGAACCTAAATGCTGCTGATCAATTTACAAATATTGATCAGGATGAACGTCTCTGTAGCAAAGGTGGAAAAGTAACATAAGAATTATTTTCAAAATTCTTATTAATAGTGATTACATTTTGTCACTAAAGAGGCTAAAATGAACAAATGAGTTTTGCTGCTATTGGACAGAAGCACACTGGTTTGTCAGTATGGAAAATGATATAATAAAGGGCATTAGGCAGATTGAGATGCAGCGGCGTTTCTGTTTGCTTTCAGAGAGTCAGCTTCCTTCATGGTGATTGTCCATTAGCCTTCCATTTATTAGAAACCAGCATATTTCCTCCTATTGTCCTCATCAGTGTTTTGATAACTCCACCGCCCTCGGGCCCTTATCACCCAATAGGAGCCGGTAAGTGTTTTTCCGTTTTTATTTTAAATATATTGGAGCGTGTCATCGACAGCTGGGTGATTCATTAATGAAGAACGAATCAACGTAGTGGCATGGGACTCAGATGACGATGACATTTGTGCGGCAAATGAAAGAGTTGAATGATGTTCCCTAATCATCAAAGGAAATTCTTGAATAAGTGTGGACAGATTTCAGTGAAATGTGAAATGGAGGGCTAGAAGAAAGAGAAGAAGGAGGATGAGGAGGAGGAGGCGGAAGAAGAAGAAGAAGATGCATCAATATTAGTTTAATTTGGACAAAACACATTCAAAAACATGAGTTCGCATGTTAAAACTTTTTAGTCATGAGTAAAGGAATGTGCACATTACTTTAACGATGCTAACATACAGCACTTACATTTGAAATATGAGGGGTCATTAAATAAACCAGTAAGACTGCTTTACATGGTGATGTGAGGTCTAATGGATATTGCAAATATAAGCAAATTTAGTAAAGTGATTGTTGAAATATTCAAAATAATAAACCAACTCTCTACCTTTTCCTGTCATAGTTCCAACATTCAACGTCCCTACACTCAGTCCTATACTCTTGGTGTTCCTCTTCTCTTTCTTCGTGCGAACGCACTTTCCTCCTCTCCTTCTTCGACCAACAGTAATCCAATTTCCACCGGCGCCCTGTAGGTCAACAGCGCCGATGGCGGTCGTTGTTAACCCAGGCCTCGACCGATCCGGTATGGAAGTCATAGGTTTGATTCGCATCTTTGATCTGGCAAAAGTTTTACGCCGGATGCCCTTCCTGACGCAACCCTCTGTATTTATCCGGGCTTGGGACCGGCACAATAAGACACTGGCTTGTGTCCTCTTGCGGCTACATTACATCTGATATTACAGAAGAAGAAAAATAAAGGAAGAAGAAAATAAAGGAAGAAGAAAATAAAGGAAAAAGAAGAAGGAGAAGTTCAATCACTTTTCTTCTTAATAAGTCACAGGGTTTTTCTTTTTATTTTATTTTTGGAAGTGATTCTCTAAACATTAAAGTTGGATCCCTCATTTTAACTCCATCCCTTCCTCGTTGTAGTGCACTTCTCATTGAGCAGTCATGAGGAATAGTGTCATATATATAAATCATATACTTTGGAAATGTTTATCACAGCATCAGTGGAAATGTTGTTTTTGGTTCAGCTGTTTATCAGACAATACAACAATCAGCTCTTGCAGCAGATTGAAAGCAAATTCCTTTCCTGCTGGAAATCGCTTTAGATTCCTGGTTAGTTCAGGCTTCTCTTGAAACCTAAATAGACAGATGACAGATGACAGAGGAAACCAGATAATATAAACCAGAGCCGGAAACCCAGCTTGACTGGGCAAGAGCTCAATAAAGGTGTTCTGATCAATATTTGCTGTCCCAACAGTTTTGGAAAGCAGGCTGCAAAATGTCAAACCAGCACCTCTGGTTGTTAGATGTCAAGTTTTATTTGTAATTCAAACATAAGAAAGGGAATACTGTGATTCTCTGCAAAAATGATGAGAGCAAGAGGAAAATCGGAGGATACTGAAGACCAGATGGTCTCTTATATGAAGGAGTTAAAGAGCGAGTTAAAGAGCGACTTTGATAAGTTAAGGAGTGAGTTTGATAAAAAGTCAAATAGACGGAAACAGAAACATGGATCAATGAACAAAACAAACAAACAAAAAAACCATGGATTTCTGATAACATAAGATAACATTACATTTGAGACTTTAAAGAGCACGTTGATATCTTTTGACAATATAATACCGTATGAAACTGTTAAAGTGTCTGCAACAAACTGGTTAACTCTTGTATAAACACTGCCTGCTGAACGAGGTTAATATAATCATTATATTCTTGTTGAGAACACTGGCAAGGTCAACTTGTTTTGACTATCTATGATGTGAACAAACCTTGTTGTTCCTAGGAGGAATGTAAACATGGTTATGCTCTAGGGTAAAAGGCTAATGTCTGGAAGTGTGTAAGGGTATGAACGTCTGTCGTAATTCAATGTATGAACTGGTTGTAAACTTTTAATGTCTGAGCTTGTTGATGACATATTCTAATGACAGAGATGTTTGTTGATTCTGGGGGACGGAAATTTCACAAGCCTATTGGCTTCTACCCGTCAGCCCTTTTTTTTCTCCGATGTTGTTGTCGATGTTGTAAATGTGACGAAGGTGTGAAGTCTGTTATATTAACATGTCCGAAAAAATAAAGTAAAGAAATAAATGCTAATAATCCAACGTACAAACACTGTGTACAATCAACCCAACCGTCTCATCTGACCGACGGCCTGATGTCCCACACTGAGTCAACCCGTTCCAGATTCTCTAGGATGAAGGGATAACAGTGGACTGCTGTCTGGAGGACAAATCAAAGGCTCCCCTGTTGTGGAGAGAGCATGCGGGTCAACCTGACTCCAGGATGTGACAGATCAAATCCCTAGTGAGGATTACAATCTGTGTCATGCACATCTTTATTCATGGTTTTGGTGAATTTAGGTGATGAAGAGATTCTCTCTTAGCAAACACACACATGATAGCTTCATACGCATTAGTGGGACTTAAGTCCTCAGACCAGCAGCCCACCACAGCCCCTCATCTGACTGCACTGTGAAATCTCCCACATCTCACATCATCTCTACAAAAAGCCAGACTTGTGCTCCTTTTCTCCAAAGCAGATTTTCTTCACATGCCTTCCTTCCTAAAAGCTGACGGTGGCTTTTATTAAAGGGAAGTCTTGAGACATAAAAAGACCCAGAGCTTCCAATAGTATTCAATAATTTCATACCAGTCACGATATCATGTGTTTCCAGTCTGGTGACCACGACCCCTATGATGCAGGTGATGAAAGATGTTGTCATATTAAATAAAGATTTCTTCACTTTCTGTCATGCTACTGAACATGAGGGCACACGTTGATTCATTTATTACCAATAAATACTTGGATTAAACATGATCATCACAGCAGCATATGTGTGCTTGACCCTCCAGGATGAATCCTGACCCAAAACCTGAAAACTTAAATCAGATTATTTCATGAAAACATCTTAACCCAAGTGGATGAAGTGTTTTTACTCTTGAAATGTGTTTATCTGAGGTTTGGGTTGACAGAACTGGTGGAATCCACAATCCTCTGAGGGTTCATTATAAAATTATAAAAATCTATTAACAATGACTGGAAAATCTGTGATAAGTTTAGAGTCTTTCTCCTTGTGAATGAAGCAATAAACTGACTTAAATGTTAATCTATAAAATGTTGTGTACACATGTATACGTGCAGCATCAGGACCAAACGATACAGATTTACCTTTCTGACCATAAAAACAAGACAATATCTTGTGGCTGCTGTGGCAGACAGCTAAAACCGTCTTGTTCAGGTTATTGAGTCTGTACTTGTCATGTCAGTGACAAGTGCAGACTCAATAATGTTGTGTAATGTACAAGCAGAAATACTTGTATATTACACAACATTAAAACATGCTGCTGATGCAAATCATTCTTCACCTTTTTCAGTTCAAGCTTGTACTCCTAAGAAACTCCGATAATGCTACGACTTATATGTAAAATAAATAATAACGATCCAAACTGATCGGAAATGGAACTGATTGTTTGGTGTCAAATTTGTCTTCTTCGATTGTCAGCAAAATATACTTTGATAGAATAACTATCAAATGAATGAAATTAACAGTGTGATCCAGATTCTAGGGGCAGGTTTCCTGATCCAGGACTCACATGATGAGGGTCAAACCGTCAGGGGTCTGATGGTTTATAAGGATTTGAGGCTTTGGCCCAATCTAAATAAAGTCTGTCATTGTGCTATAATTATTCATGGAATAATGCTAGCTGAAGACTTATAAACTACTTAAAATAAATCTATAATTGGCAATAATTTTTAAAAAAATCAATTCCAAAAAAAACACACGACCTCACAGAAAAATAGCAGGAAAGGTAGAAAAAAGTACTGTAACAATAGAAACAAGAACTCCAAAAACAGTAAGAATATAGGAACCTATCTGACAACATGTGAAGCTAAAGGAAATCAGGCTGGAACTTGGAAGGACAGGCAGGAAAGCCTATGGACTGGAACAGGGAAACTAGAAAAAAAGGACTGCTCAAAACAGGCTAGTCAGAGACAGGTGAAACCATTAGGGACGATCACAGAGACCAGCAGAGGAAAAAGACGGGACATGTAAAGAACAATGTGACCCCAGAACGGAGAGCTCAGAAAATAAAACAAGAAATAACCCTATGAAAAGATAAACTAAAAAGAGAGCGTTGTGGTGGATCTGAAGGGTCCTTACAGCCTCTGAATAGTAGTTATGTACTCACATCAATCAGCATTGCTCCTAACTTTGTTGGGATCTCTCAGAGTCTCTGGATCATTTATTCTCATTTTCATTGATCAACAGCTGATGAGGAACAAGCAGCTGATTGTCTGCTGTTCACAGTAAATGAACAAGTAATGGTTTTAAAAAGCTGTTCTGTTCATAATCAGATTAAATGTGTTCTTTGAAATGACATGCTAATGGTTTTAACTTCTTCAGTATTAACATATCTCTCTCAAATGATGAGTATTTATAAAATGTTTTATTTTCAGTAATACGCCACGTAAAATAAATATACGGAAATTGAGATATTTCATTATTTTTTATATAAATCAGCAAAATGCTGAATGTAAATTGTTTCCCCCCCAAAATTTTAAGGTTAACTCTTTTTTTTAATATAAATTATATTCCTTGTCAGGTTCCTTTTCAAAATTCATGGAACCTACTTCATGGATCCAAATGAAAATAAACTACACAAACAAGATCTTCATGAAAATAGTAGGAACGTCTGTTTTTTTCCAGATTCAAGACCAAAGCCTCACTTTTAGCGACACAGTGACACAGGATAGTTGCAATTTCTGATATCAATTCAAATTTTCGATTCAAGTCAAACTTTAATTTAATCTGGCTGAGCAGTCATCATTACTAGCCCTTGTGTCTTGTTTTAACATTGATTTCTGCCTACCAAAGAATTTAATAACATCCCGTTACCATAGCAATGACATAACGCAGCTTTTATCAGCGCTCACCACCTTCAGAACAGGAACTCCAGAGATGATTGAGAAGCAGAGAAGGAAATAACACAGAAAATGCTTTTGAAAACAAAAGCATGTCCATTTTTATCAGTTAACTAATCTCACTTCACTGATCCAAGACTTTTTTCTTGTAAAATAAATAATTAGTTTTCAATATATTTGATTAAATAAATTTTTAAAAAATCTAAAATGGAAAAATACTAAAAGTTTTTTAAAAAATCACTTGAAAAATTAATGCAGTGCGTCTTCTGTCCACCAGATGACGCACTGCATACTTATAAGTGAATGACCGATACAGTGACGTCATCAGAGGGAACAGACACCTGGAGGATCTACAGCACCCATAATTGTGACACATTTGGGACTGCATTAATTGTCCAACACAATCATTAAATTCATCATAAAAATTAAATTCTTGTCATTGTTTATGTTTTATTCATCAAATCAAACAACAAACGAGACTTCAGCTACTCCAAGTGATTGATTTGGCGCTTGTAGGTAGTGGGTGGAGTTGGTGACAGTGTGACAGCGTGAGACTTCTCAAATGAGTTTATTAAAATATATAGGTGACGATGATATCTTGACTTTTGCCTCCAAGCTAACAGGATTAATATGCACTGCATGTGAGGAAGATGTACAAGCTCATAGGAGTGCAAATGTGCTTCATGCTGAACAGCGTCCTGATAAGGAGGTTCATAATACATGTTTATTTTTACATACTAATACCTTCCGCCTGTCACGTGACCACTTTACATAATGTGTATCTATACTTTGTTAGTTTTTTATTTTTAAGCTAAATCTTGCACGTTTACTTGAACACTGACGGCCCGACATGTAACAAACTACCTATACATGGTGCCTCTACCACTTTCACCTGAATACTGGAGCAGTCAGTGTCTGCAGTCCCGCCTCTGGGATGAGGGCGTGCTGTCTTGTCAAAGAAAAAGTGCTTCTCAGTTCCTCTGCGGGACTGCTGGTTAGACAGCAGTCAAACGACACACCTCGTCACTTCGGCTCAACCAACTGGCCTGCTGTCATGTACCACAGCTGGAGATGACTTCATGTTGTAGGTAATCACTGGATGTTTGGCTGCTTTGTTCCAGTAGAGTAGCACACACACAGATTCCTCCATGGAGATTGACAGCATAGTGGCGAATAGTGCTCTGATTAGAGCCAGAGAAGGTAAGAGTCAACTCTTTACTATTTTAAATCCTCTACTGACAAATCAATGACACATCTGTGTTATTTATCATTTAAAATGTGCTGGCCACATTTCTGGACATTAACTTGAAGGATCACAGGTGTGGAGGATGTTCTCCTGGTCACGAATGAGTATGGTGTCTTCCCTAAACAGCAGAGTCGTGGCGAGGACGATGAGTGATGAATCTCATTTATTCATCTGCACCACTACCATTTCCTTAACAATCGTGGGTTTAGATTCCTCAGTTAGCAAAACCGCATTCGGTACAACAAGATGTGACCTTGAGGGGCAGTTTAGGAGTGAGTGACAGAGTAATGCAGTCCCACAGGCTTTGCTTTTCTGCTTCCTAGACCTATTTATAGCTCATTCACTGTAGTGGAGCATACTATTGTCTGAAACCTGACAGGTGAGGTATGAATGTACGTTTACAAAATGCTGCTGACAGTAATTCATCACCAGTTTACAAAACACAGCTTCTTTCTCTGCCGTCTGCAGGTGGAGGGAGCAAAGGCAGAAGCTGGAAATGGAGAGAGATGCTTCGCTTCCCTCAAATCAACCAGTGTGCTGACCTGGCTATAAACATAGGTGTGTGTGTTACATGGGGTGGTACTCTAGCAGCAGTCACAGTTTGTTGGTTGGATTGTTGATGGTGTTTTATTTCTCTGTCAGAGCGAGATTACTACAGTCTGTGTGTGAAGCAGCCGATCGGAAAAAAACTGTTTCGGCTTTTCTGTCAGAGCCGCCCAGATCTGAAGAACTACATGTTCCTCCAGGATGCTTTGGTACACTTCAGATGACATTAAACGTTTTTTATTGTAAGAAATAAACATAAAGCAACAAGTCCAAATTCTGGATAGTCCAAAAGTTTACCTTGGATATCCTAAAAACACAAAATGACTATGCTAAACCCTTAAATTGTTTATTTCAAGTTGGATTTTGCATAAAGTTAAGATGATTATACTAAAAACTGAAAGGAGCATGGACTTAAACTATAGATGTAAAATTTCCATGAAAATGAAAAAAAAAAAAGTAAAAAAAGTTCAAATGTAAAACTTGGTTTAAGACTCTTAGCTGACCTTCATTTTTATAAATACCACTTTTAAGGACACTCATAGAAACACTTTGTAATTTGTTTAGAGTGTTACTGGACGATGTGCCAAAACTTTATTGCTGCTGTAACAAATTCCAAAAATTTTCAATATCGTGTAGAAAATAAAATCACCAAAAATAGTCACCTGCACAATGAAGGGTTGAGTATAAGGTCACAAAGCAGAGAACACACCTGTAAAAAACCCAACAAGCTTCTTCTTCTTCCTTTTCAACATAGCAATAATGCCAAAATGTATTTTAAATATCTTGGCTCTGATTTGCTGAAGGGATTTTAAATCTTTAGGAGGAATTTGAGACAAAGTCGGACGAGGACAGGAGAGATTTTGGCGTCAGCGTCATTGGGAAATTCCTCAACAGGCAGGTCTGACAACTACACATTTAACCCAATGCCGTGTTCTATTTTTAAATCATTCACACTTCCAACTATAAACACAACTGTAACTGCAGCTTGTGCCATCACTTCAACCATAGCAAACTGTTCTGTCTTGTAAGTCCAAGCAGTGTGTGCTCATCCTGCTGAAACATGAACAAAACTGCAACCAGAACCTGAAGCTCAATCCCCACGACGACGTCTTCAGGGACTGCAGGGAGTAAGTCCACACACGCTTATGTGTGCAAATATTCTGACGGAATAACAACCAGCCTCTCCATTTTCTGGATTAGAGACCTTCATAAGTACCTCCGCGCCGAGCCGTTCCTTCAGTACCAGGACAGCATGTATTTTGATCGGTTCCTACAATGGAAGGCGTTGGAGAGGTCAGTATCACATGTGTGACATCAGTGCTCATTAATGTTCACTCTGTGACAGATTTGGCAAAATTTACTTTCGGGGTTTTAAAGTTTAACCCCGTTTTGATCTTTTTTCTTTAAGGAAGCCCGTCACCAAGCACGACTTCAAACAGTACAGACTGCTGGGCAAAGGAGGGTTTGGAGAGGTCGTCTGCTTTCATCCTGTTTCCCAGAAGTCCTCCAACTTTACCAAAGGGTGACACTACATTTTTCAATGGTTTCTGTTTTAACATCAGGTGTGGGCTTGCCAGGTGAGAGCCACAGGAATGATGTATGCCTGTAAGAAGCTCGAGAAAACTCACGTGAAGAAGAGGAAAGGGGAAACCATGGCTCTCAATGAGAAACAGATCCTGGAGGGGCTGGACAGTCGATTTGTGGTGAGAAAGACAAGGTCCTGGAAATGGCCTCCATTAAATGTCTGCTTGTCCTCTAGCAGCAGCAGACCCTGATTTATTCCTAAGACTAAAATGTTATTAAAACATTCCTGAAATCCTGCTTCTATCCAAAAAAAAAAAAAAAATTTGTTAAACTTCTGGGGGTTTTTTTTGGTCAATGGTGACCATCTGGGTCAAACAGAGCCAGAGGAAACTGTAGTGGTAGTGATGCACAAATTGCTGCTCCAACCTAGACCATTTATGCAAAGAAGCATTTTTCATTATTGAGTTTTTTATCAGGAAATGATCAGATAGATCTGATGTAGGATCAGTGAAATAAGATTACACTGACCTGATGTATTGACTTAGTCTCTGATAGACTAACCACATTTTAAATTGTAGGGTTGCTTTGTAAAACGTAAATAAACAATTGCATATAATCTGCAAAACATCAGAACTCCGTATTTAATTGAAAGAAGCACGAAAATTTTTAAAAAAATGGAATTTCTTCATTTCAAAAAGAATTCCGCACAGAATTCCGACCACAGATCAGTTTTCCACCTAACATTAGTCGATGTCAAACGAACTCTCTCCTGCAGTGAAGACTTTAGCGTTTCCAAATCCAGGGTTCCTCTTTGCACGGTGGAGTTTTGAGGTTGAGTCATTAAGGATGTAGCATCAACCAATTATTAGATGCACAGGTTTGGGCCACTGCAAAGGATGTGTGTGGATAAATACTTCTCACGTGTGAACAGATAATTCCCTCTGGTATACAGACATATGGAGAAGATTAAACCTAAGCATGATAATGTGTAGTAATTATGACAAAAAGACGTTTGACACAGGATGAAGACCACAAATTACATGTAGCTTGAAACTCAAACAGGAAGTAATACAAATTGTTTGTTTTAGTCTTTTCATACAATGCTTTGACATTCCACAACTAAAGACAACGCCTCTACATATCTATCTGATCGGCATTTCCTATTCTCTTCTCTCTTCTCCATTCAGGTGAATCTGGCTTACGCGTATGAGACCAAACACGCCCTCTGTATGGTTTTGACCATGATGAGCGGCGGGGACCTGAAGTTTCATATTTATAACATAGGAGGACCCGGCCTGGACAGAGATAGGGCACGCTTCTATGCTGCAGAAGTCTGCTGTGGTTTACTTCACCTCCACCAGAAGTCAATATTATATCGGTTAGTGTGTTTCCACAACAGCATCAGGTCACATCTCTGCAAGAACTCAGCTAAAATTCTGCAAAACATGTTGGAACTGTTTGGTTCAACCAAATGGGGATGTGTAGAAAATGCCTTAAATGTTGCGATAAAGGGCCTAAAACAAGTCTGGAAATCCTCCCGACGTCTCATTCAATATATTTGCATCACTTGTCATCAATTAGGCTGGAAATGAAGCCAAACCTGTAGTCAAATGATCGTCTGTAGATTCCACAAACACAGCTGGAAATTGAAGTATCAATGTCAGTTCCAACAAATAATTCTTGTTGGAAATATTTCCTTTAGTCACCACAAATCTGATTGGCCAACACCTACTCCAAAATATCACATTTAGGTTCACAATTATTTTGTGCCAAGATTTCATTCTGGGATGAATTGTTTTCTTTAATTTCAGGGATGTGAAACCAGAAAACATTCTGCTGGACGATAATGGTACATACAGACGGGAGCGGAAGATAATGGCAACATGACAAACATTTCATTTCAGTGTGCCGTAAATAACTCCACTGGTTACATTCCAAGGATGGCAGACGCAATATGATGTCATGCTTACCAACTCTGAGCTTTAGAGCTTTATCATGTGCCTCTGATATTTTTAGCTTTACTAAATTCCATTTTTAGAATGCAAGTGTTGTTTTTAAGGTGACACAAGTACAGGAATTTTAGCAGCAACACAAACAATTGCAGTTTGAGGAAATGAATAATAGTTGTGAATCAGGTGTGGCACCTGCTCTTCCACTGCTTCACTTCAAAGCGTGGTTGACCTGGAATCACCTTTATGTGTGTGTGTGTGTGTGTGTGTGTGTGTGTGTGTGTGTGTGTGTGTGTGTGTGTGTGTGTGTGTGTGTGTGTGTGTGTGTGTGTGTGTGTGTGTGTGTGTGTGTGTGTGTACACGTATACATACAATAATAGTTGCCAATAGTTAACAAAATGTTTATGTCACTATCAGAAAGTATTTCAAGCACACAGATTTCAGGCCAGTTGAGAGGATTTACTTGTTCTCTGAAGGACATATTCGCATCTCTGACCTGGGGCTGGCTGTGAGGCTGACCGAGAAGAAAACGGTGCGAGGCAGAGTGGGAACACTGGGATATATGGGTACGTATGATTCTCTGATGGTTCTGTCAATGTCAGCTAACACCAAACACACACTAGTCTTCAGGTGAGGCTGTACCACACACCTGTTGTCATCATCCAGTTACTGCTGATGTATGGAAGGATGAATGGATGGATGGATGGATGGATGGATGGATGGATGGATGGATGGATGGATGGATGGATGGATAGATGGATGGATGGATGGACCATCTTCTGGTAGTGTGATCTAAGACAATGTGACCTCATTGCTTTTGTTAGAAGTGGTTGCAAAACGTATGTAGCTGCACTAACGCCACCTTCTGGTGTAAATACGTCATTACCACCAGGCACAGGGAAGAACAAGGAAGAAATGCTCACTTGTAATACTGTCCATCCTTTGCGATTTAATGGCTATTAGAGGGTTCCAAAAGCCCATCAGTCATATGTGTGTCTGGAGCTTCTTCAGAAGGAATGGTAAAAGATAATGTGATCATTTCAGTAGAAACTACAGTCATTACATAAGATGCATAATCCAGTCAAGGTTTGTATGTTTCAACTAAGTAGCCGATGCTCCATCCCACGATAAAATCCTATGGAAATCCGTTCAGCATGTTGTTTCTTGCAAACAATGTTATTTAAAATATTCCTGAATCCATCCAGCTATCAATGTATCCTCCAAAAATGACTGGATGATACCATCGAATCGAAACAGGTCGAAACAGGTTCCATCCCTCCACAAAGTTTCATGAAAATCATTTTGGTAGTTTTTGAGTAATTAAGGAGAAAAACTTCCTCTGCAATATTAAAGGAGAAGAACATTTCTTATAGATCCACAGTGGTATTGAATACATTTCTTGACCCATGCTTCGTCCTTCCATTCTAGAGGCCCCAGAATAAGATTAAATTACCTGCTGACTTTGGGCTATGGGCAAATAAAGGTTTACAGAAAGCATCCTAATTTCAGCTCCAGAGGTAATCGGCAACAAGTATTATGGGGTGAGCACCGACTGGTGGGGCTTTGGTTGCCTGATCTATGAAATGACGGCTGGCCAGCCTCCGTACCGGAAGAAAGGAGAACATATGCGATCTACCGATTTGGAGAGAAGGATTCAAACGGAAAAAGAGGAATATGGCGAAAGGTTCAGCAAGGAGGTGAAAGACATCTGCATGGCGGTGAGTTCAGACACCGCTCAATGGATTCTTGAGTCAAAGCCAGCACATTTGATGGGGTTTCCCTCTTGGATTGCAGCTGTTGACCAAGGATCCTAAAGAAAGGTTGGGCTGCGGGAGCACCGGAGGGAAAGAAGTCCAGTCACATCCTTTCTTCCAGCAAATCAACTTCAGGATGCTGGAAGCAGGACTTGTGGAGCCCCCGTTTAAACCTGATGTCAGCCCTCAGATGATTCACATGACTGTGTGGGTAAAGGGTGGTGTTGGTTTTCTGCTAACTGTACTCTTTTCATGCGTACAGCCCAGACTAGTGTACTGCAGCGACGTGCAGGACATCGACGAGTTTTCTTCAGTGAAGGGAGTCACGTTGGACGAGACAGATGAAGACTTCTACTCCAAGTTCAACACAGGCCGTGTTCCGGTCGCCTGGCAAAATGAGGTAGGGTCACGTCTGAGTTTCCTCTACCTGAAAAGAACCTACGACCATCACTGCCCTCTTCCTCCTCCTCTGTAGATCATCGATACAGGATGTTTCAAGGAGCTAAACACCTTCGGCCCAGAAGGGTCGCGATCTCCAGACCTAGACTGGTGCCAGATTCCAGATAGCCCCAAACGTGGCCTGCTTCACCGTATTTTCCGCAGACATGTAAGAACACAACATTTTCTCAGAGCAGGTGTCTGGTTTGTGTCACAACTATTTCTTTCATCCAACAGCACCCAAGCGATCCGTCGGATGAAAGCAAGCTGAGCTTGGTGTCCGATGACGCCTACACCAAATCAGCATTGTCCAGCATGCCCCTCTGAAGACAGTTCTGTTTAACAGACGCTGGAATTCAACCAAGACCGATCCAGCAAACAGGCTGGACTAGGAAGGGAACTCAGTCCAGTTTAATTCCTGGACAAACAAAGGTCATACACTGGTACACTGGTACTACAGCAGCGACTATTTAGTTACCTAATTCTGTAACATTTGCATAAATGGTATATGTTCTGGGATGCAGGTTCTTATTCATGAAAGTTTGTACATCTTGTGTTTGCTCAGAAGATTGAATGATGTCACAAGGGTTTTACTAAACCAGGTAACAGGGGCGCTGTGGCCTCTGACTTAAAAGCATTACAAGGACAATTATATGAAACAAAGTCTTCCTTAAATCATGTTTTTTTATTGTAAAAAAAATTGCAGCTGACCAAGCTTTGATTCCACGTGGCTCAAATATCCTGTAGGTATTCCTCTATCGGAATGAGAATCACATGGAACATTTAATACATTCTTCGCATGAATCCAGACGTTTTGTCGACCTTGACTAAGGTAGCGTTGATCTGTTCCTTACAGCTTCTTCTGCCTGTGATTCACAACAACCTTGTTTCTATGCATTCGTACTGATTCAACCAAAGCTGCCCTGGGAACGCTTTCATGTTTGTTACGACTTAAGTTTCTTTATGTAAACATGGATTTTTGTTCTGCACTTGAATTCTGACAGCTTCAAAACTGTTATTGCCTTATAAATAAAAATATTTTTTACATCTGTGATTCCAAGATTGCATTTTATCAAAATTATCTGGATAAACAGGAAAAGCATATATTTCTATTACAAAAAATTAAGTTTGATTTTCTGATTAGTTACTTAAAAGTTTATTATTGCCGACATAACTGAAAGGTATAGCCGATAAAATTTCCAAGGATTTCCATTTAGTTCCAAAAGCTTTTTCAAGGTTTTTGGATCAATTTAAGTCTTATATGATAAACTTTTGATTAATGCTGATTAATGATCCAATAGAAAGTCATATGGAGGCGTACGATCATATCACCGGATTAATAAAGAGAATATTCACAGCCCCGGTTAATTATAATCCCCACAAACCATAGAGCCTGGTTAAAATGAGTTTGGGTCAAGAATGAGTTTCATTGTTCACGTCACATTTTTTATTTAACCCAGAGTACAAAACAAATAATTGACACACATCTTAAAATTAAAAATGAGCAAAAAAGACAGTAAAGACTGGACGATGGACTAAACCGGCAGGAAAAGTTGAGTTCTGACACCAGAAATCCAACATGACACACATCGCTCTACAGCATATTCTAACGCTAATATTTTAAAGCAGGGCACCGAATATATATTGAGTTTGTTGCCCAGCGTTCAGAGTAGAATGTCAGCTGACAGCACGCTAGCAAATGTTAACACGCAGCCATACATGATCAATAAGGTGTCATTGTTTAAGAGCATACTTATCGGGTGTCAACTTTGTGGGACTCAAAGTTGTGCGCATCTTATTTGAGCTACGTTGTTCGGCAGCGTGCGGTGCTTTAACAATGCCGAGGCTGGGGTGTGTGTGTGAGTGTGAGCTTCTTGGTTTCAAAGCGGTGCTCATCCTTCCCACGGAGGGCTGCGTCGTCCATCCACATCCGTCTCCACGTGGTACAGCATATCTGCCAGTGTGTGTTCGATCACAGCTCCCCAGCCCATGTCACTCATCTGAGCGGACAAAAAACACAGATCAGACAACAGCTCAGCGAACGTCAGCGTGACTTTTCTGAGGCGGGATTCCTCTGAAGGACTCTCACCGGCTGGTACTTCAGGTCTTTTGGAGGATGTTTGAAATGTGGTCCAAAGTTGACAGACACCTGAGAAGGGAAAGGGGGTTGAGTCTAGCTGACTGAGAACGCAAAGAAAGCAGAAAGTTCAGCACGAGTGACCAACCGTGCAGCTCTTGTAGAGTGAGATGGCCGGGAAGTAGAGGCCTTCAAATAGGTTTTCAAAAGCAACACCTTGGCTCGCTCCATTTTTAAAGAAGATCATCTGAAAAAACAGGATCCATGAGTTAAAGGCCGCAAACAGAGCCGGAGCTTCCGGCTGGATTTCCACAGGTTTCCTCACCCTGCTGGGGCTCATCGGTTTGAGGCCTTTCTCAGCTTTGTCTACGTAGTCCTTCTCCTCAAAGTACAGGTAGCTCTTGAACTTGATTAGTGCCTGAAAGAATAGAGTCAAAAACACAGATGTAAAAATCAATATTCAGAGGGAAAAGGTTATAATAAGAATTCCATACAGTAGGAACTCTTTCTTTGGACATTTGAACACCACAATGCAACTTTTAAATTACTAAAATAAAAAACTGAAAAATGCTGAACAAGAAATTAGCGTAAATTAAATATTTTTAAGACTAAAATATTTTTTTTAATGTTTTCACAACTTGACAAATGACAATGAGTCATTTAAAAAATTACATTTAAAATCAACATTTTATACTAAACTCTAACATCATAATTTAAAGCCTTTCCCCCATAACAAATAGTTCTTCACCCTCCACAGCAGTAGGTGGCGCTATGCCCCCAAAGTGACTCAGTAGTTAGACAGGAGGTCAACACCTGTTGATATATTGCAGCAAAACTCAGTCAGTACCAAGCTAAAGTCAAACTTACAAAACTTATAATATAAAATTCCCCATAAATATATAAAACCTAGTGTTGTCTAGGTTACCTTGTCCTTGTACGTATCTGGCAGAGATTTGGCCGTTTCTGTGGTGTCCGGCAGCTCGATGAAAAAGCCCAGCGTGTCTCCCTGGCCGTAGCCCGTAGAGTAATGCTTTCCAATCGACTGGTGAAACTTTGTTCCCTTCTTGCTGCGCCAGGAGTAGCTGAACTTGTCGTAACCCAGAGGTGCCTGCAGATTTCCTGCAATATAGAGACAATTCAACTATTAAAGAAAAAGAATAAAACAGCACGAATTTTTTAATGTATGAGTAATGGAAATAAATGAAATCGATGCAGGCCACATGACTTGAGTAGCACTGACCCAGTGGCTGAGACCAGCCAAGTCTGGCTGCCGTCTCTGGAGGCATGTCATCAACAGAAACCTCAAAGTACCAGGAACCCTTCCGGATACCGTGGGAGGCTCGCACCATGGAGTATCCCTTCTCCCCGGTCACCGTGAGACGGTCGTCAGAGATCTTCAGCTGAGGCGCTGCAGCATGAACACAAAGACTTGTATTCATCATATGAACGTGGCAGAAAAGTGGTTTTCTCATTCTAACAACGAGTTTTGCTTTGGAGTACCTCTGTCGTGTAATGCGAGCAGCACCTTCTCATACAGACAGGCTCTGTACAGATCACCAGGAATGGGTTTACCAGCCCAGCAGTCCAGTTCCAACTTCTCCGGGTCTGGAGCGTGAGGATCTGGTTCTGCCAGGATGTAGCGGTAGCCATCTTTATTGAAGGGATGCTCCAGCGGGTACCCGTGAGGCGGCAGGCGCTGGGCCGAGAACAGCGGATCGCTGCGTTGAGGGGGGGAAGAGAAGCAGAAGTTTGCTTTGTGTCTCTCTCAGCTTGATCCTGCTGGGCCGTTTTCAACATCATGACGCCTCAAAACTTTACCTTCTGGTTCTCTTTGTGGCTCCTGCAGCAGTGCCTTCCTGTTGTTGTTGTTGCTTACGTTTAGCCCCTCTTCCTTTTCCAGGACCAGGGGCCAAAGCACCTTCAAGAAACAATAGACAGATTATACACCTGAACTGGAAACACAATCAGTATCAAAGGTCATAGAGGAGATACACGTGGGGGTAGTTAAAACGAATGCAGTCCAACACAACAAGGAACTAACTCACTGTGATTCTGGCGGCTGATTTTGCTGCATTATTATTATGTCTCTGACCCCTACCTCCATCGAGGTGGGATTCATGGAACCCTGTTGTATTGGACTGCAGAAGTTTTATATTAATGTACTTCACAGTAACATCGGCGGGATGCCAGACGCCCAAGTTCAGCTTTGTTCCTGAATCAGGAAATGACTCAAGATCACTTGAAAACGCTGAATTAAAGGCAACAAAAAGAGGAGGTACTTGTAAATGATGGCCAGAATATGATTTATTTTTAAAAAACCCACAGGGCTCAGTTCAGAGGATTTACTACAAAGCACACGACTGCAGGGAGAAGACGTGGCGGCGACGGTGACAGAACCGAGTCGGGCATCAGCAGTGGGCAGAATCAAATTAAAGAAATGTATTTTCATATCTGTGTAATAATAATTTTAAAAAAAAGACATGACTGAGGAAAGACAAACCAAATTTTTGGAAGCCAACCACATCTGTTAGTGAAGCTACACCAGAACTCCATGACAAAACAGAGTATAAATAACAGCTCCAGTAATAACGGAATGTCTCCTCAAGGAAACACAGCTGTTGGTCATGTTTTTGGAATTTGGAAATTTTGGGGGGAAAAAATATTCCAGCCATGTTTACACATTGCACATCTAACGTACACCCGCAAAAACTACTCAGGACTTAAGTTCAGTCACACAACCGACAACCAGCTGCATGTTTTCATCGTCTTTCACCGCCAGCGATGCCGAGCACAGATTCACACAAATAAAAAAGTAAAAGCAGGTCATCCTAGGCGTCTGGTACACATAGAACCAGCAGGCACAGAAAGGCAGGAATTAGTTCACATGGCATTTTCCAAACACTATGAGCCTCTTAGAATACCTCCTCAGTGAATCAGATTCTTTTATTTCCTCCCACAAATAAAGCTAGTATAAATGAAAAATAAAGCAAGCAGGTTGATTGATGCAGTTATTCCTTCAAACAAAAAAAAGGGGATGAGTTGGTCCATGGTGACTAAAAACTCAAAAAAGAAAAGTGCTGGCTTAAAACAGCCAAGTCGGGATAAACAGTTTTTACATTTCTTACTGTTAAAAGGGTGTCTGACGGGATTTATCGAGTTTGTTTCCACATACCGAGCCATCTGGTTCAGATATCAACTGAAGAAAGTAACTCCATATCCATCTGAGACAGGGGTCACTGAATTAAGATTGAACCCCTGCTTTACTGGAACAATAAGAATCTACTTTAAGTTCATTAAATGTTTTAGGTCCTTATCTTAAAAAGCACAAAGAGAGCACTGCAGTAAAGCATCATGGGTAGTTCATGCATTTTAAATTAAAATCTCCAATCTCGAGCCAACAAAATTACATTTTTTGCAGTTTTTCTTAAAAAGCTATTTATTTAGAGGAGAAGGAGAGAGAGGATGAGGCTAATTAGCATTGGACGAAAGCCGATGGCGAATCAAAAATGGCGCTCTGCTCTCTCGTGTCTTGTTGATTGGAGGGCAAAGAGTCATTTCAGTGAGGAGGAGGTTTTTAGGGATTTTAGAGCCCGTTAGCAGCAAGACAGGGACAAGGAAGGTATGTCCACCGATCAAATGGGGGTAAAGCTTTTGGGGGAGGGGGCACCAAACAGATGCAGAGAGCAGACAGGGAGAATACAACTGGATGAGGATGAAGTTGCCCAGAAGATGCTTAATGAGGATCAGTTTGATTTAAGCTGAAGGGGAGAGACTGAAGGTCTGATTGGAACCTCAGGGTCAACTTCTATCCAGAGGGGAACAAGACACAACAACACACTGATCAGCTCCAAAGTACCACATAGTCACCTGAGAACGCAGATCCACCTAGAACACAATGCACAAGATTACCATGTCATCACTTTAGTTACTCTCAGTTTGGAGGAGTTTACACTGGCCAAAGTTTCTCCCTGTGGGACTTTGATGATACTTTAAAATGATGTAACTTGATCTTTTTCTAGTGTACACTTTTTTTTATAACCTTACCATTCAGGCCGCCAGTAGTGGGAGCAGCAGTGGTCTGTTTCTGTGTGTCATATGAGGGTCCGATGTTTCCCAAGTCCTACAGAGGAGCAACAGCTGTTGAAATTATACTTTATACACAAAGAAACATCTTTTGTTTTTTCTCCAGCCCAAATCTATTCAGTCACCCCTGAAACTGAGTCTTTTAAAAC
Source organism: Antennarius striatus (assembly GCF_040054535.1). Lineage (NCBI taxonomy): Eukaryota > Metazoa > Chordata > Actinopteri > Lophiiformes > Antennariidae > Antennarius > Antennarius striatus. The sequence goes on from NC_090790.1 coordinate 15,675,024, forward strand.
AGCGGTACTTTGAGATACGATTTTAATTTGTTCCGTGAGTGAGCTCATAGGTCACAAAACGCAAATTTTCCCCATGTAAAATAATTAAATCATTTTAATCCGTTCCAGCCTTGTAAAAAAGCCCCAAACTCCTCTAAATAGTGGGGGAAAAAATTGTACAAACAGTACTTTACCTTTGCATAATTAACTCAGTGGGTGCCACTAGCATCCATAGACGTCAATTACTTTTTTAAAGGGGAGGGCTGGAGGACAGTCTGGCTGACCTTGTCAGTGAAAATCTAATCTTCTAATCATGGAATACAGCGTCATGACGACGGATCCAGTTACAGAACAGAGGGTAGCGAATCACGGGAAGATGGGAGACGTTGCGACAGCTTACGATGAAACAAAGTTTTCTTATGTCAGAGCACACATGGTGTCGCTCTGAGTGAAGCATTTTACGATTGGTCAAGAACAGAAAAAAAACAAAAAACCATTAATGTCCGGAGGATCAGAGAAAATCTGCTGAAGGAGATCAATTGGTACAAAAGACTTGCAGCCAATGAGTAAATCATATACAAGTTACATAACAATGATAAAGAATGAAAAGAAACGCAAAAGTTACAAAAACACACAGCCTACTTCTTAACTCCTCAAACTAGAATGAGATCTAGTTTCAGCTGATGTTGTATCCACCCACCTACTAGTGGTGGTGTCCTGAAGCACAGCTCGAATCTTGGATTTTCACTCACATGTCGAACAAAAAGATGGACCGAGAAACGGCTGGTATCTAAAAAAAACTCGTATGCCAAGCAGCTCATATCTGGAGGTACTACTATACCTGATCCAACAAGCCAAATTTGGGGTACTCCTCCTCCAGGTCTTTACTGCCAGGGTCAGGGTGTTCCTTCACGAGGAAAACATCTCGTTCTTTACTCTGAAACATAAATAAAGACACGCAACTATGACTACATGCTATATTATGTGATAATAGGTGAGGCTGCAGCAAAACACTAGCTGTGAGAATCTCGCTGAGGGGTAGGAGACTCAGTGGAGTTGAACGGTTTCCTCTCTAAGCAACACATTACCATCGTCTTCACTATGTTGTTGGGCCAGGTGAGTTTCCCTGGTCTCTGACGAGTCGTCATACACTCCCAGTATTTGTCAATGAAAGGTATGATATCCTGCAGAGAGAAATACAAAACAGACGAATGATGAAATTTAAAAAAAATAATGTAGGTTTAATCAACATGAGATGAATAAAATAAGAACAATAATAATCTTTATTTGTATCTCATCTTTTAAACAAGACAAAAAGTTCAAAGAAACTTCACACATTACTGCTTCAAATTGAAAAAATAAAATAAAGCTAGAGTCTCAGATTAGCAGCAGCAACAAACGTCTCAATCCTTGTGCTCACCTTGTCTTTGGAGAACATCGTCTTTGGGTGCTCCTCCTGTGTTCTGGACCTCCATGTCAGGTTAGCCAGGGCTGTGAGACACATCTCCTTCAGGTCTACAACACAAAAGTGTTACTGGTTTGTGTCGAGTGCTATCATAAGACCGTAAATCCATTTTAGGACACCCACTTGCTTGTTTCCTAAGGAAGTATGTGTTGCCGCTGTGATGACACACATTACAGTGAAACACGTAATTCGTCATGAAGGGAAGACAGGTCCTGTAGAGAAGAGTAAAAGATAAACCTGTACTCATTATGCGGTCGCACAACAGCTGATCTTTCTGTAAATGAGTTTACTTACGCAGTGTCGATGCCGAATGTGTCTGCAGTGAACCACTTCATACACAAGGCACATTGTAACTCTACTTCTCCCAGCTGCCTTCCGCTGTCCTCATCTCCAGATCCAGTCAGAGCATCGGCAGCTTCAGAACCTTCACCAGTTGTTTCCTGTAAGAAAGAAAATCTGCTATTCAGACGGTCGATATTATAAACAAGTCATGGACTGAGGTTGACACTGAAAAAATTTGCCTTTTTTCCTGCGTATGAATATCCTCAACAATCAATCCTCTGTCTACCTGCCCCCAACAAAACACCCACCCACTTCTTCATACACAACTCGTTCAACCCCAGCTTAATCTTATGGGCGTTAAAACTCTTCCTGCCAGCAGGTGGGAGTAGTCTACTTGCTGCAGTCCAAAAGGGAAAGACCTAAAGTGGCAAGTGTCCCAACCATTTCACATTACTCTCACACAAGTGCCATCATTTTCACTCAATCTTCAGCTACTTTATTCCAGGAGATGTGGAAAGAGCTGTGCAAAAATAAAGTAAGAGCTGTGCGCACCCTTTACATGATATTCACACTCCTGTTTGCTTTGAGACAATCAAATTGACTTCACTAACCAGCGCCCATCACCATCCATTCCATATGCAAAATTAAAAAAAAAAAACGGCCACAAGCAAGCGCCAACTACTGACAATGCTGAAAGTTTAATGGGTTACTGTTGGTTTCGAGCCTGTGGAGAGAAACACATCAGAATTGATGTAGTAGGACGAAGTTAATTTGTGTGATGATCCAATGATGCGCTATAAAGACATGAGGTCTGAGCGCGATTCACTGTCTGAGCAGAGCTTTTATGAACCTACATAAAACAGTCAAGGTAAATGAATGCTGTGACGTGTTAATCAGTGCATCAAACCACCACACCAGAAAACAACACTGCTGTTGTGATGACTACTGTATTCTCTTTTGCATTCCAATGGCTTAATCCAAATAGTGGGAGATTATTGTATTCATTTAGGAAATCCATCGTCATTACACCAGGTAGCAGCATTATGGTCTACTGTGTGACTACTGTGTGACTACTGTGTGAGAGGAGACAAATCCCCTTCCCGATGAATCTTTTATTTTTTCTTTAGAGGGGGCATTCTTCAATGGTGTTCTGGGCGTTTGGTGCCAGGATGTGTGCCAGGCTGTATGTCTTTCACATGGGCACATTGCAGTATCATTAATAAAATTAGACAGTAGTTTATATGCCCTTACATGAACACTGCATGGATTTCAAACAACATACACACAAAAAAAGCATCACCAGTTGAAATGAAACTCCTACAAAACTCATAATCAAAAGTACAAAAGTCCAAAACATGTCTAAGAGTGTTACCGTCCCCTCTTTGCCATTTGATGATTCAGTATCCATGCTGGTGGGCAGCTCTCTAAACGCAGCATCACTGAAATTCAACAGAAAGATGAAGACTTTATATTAACCAAAGGTGGTTAATTCATATCAACTGGTAAAAACAAAACACAGCTCAAAGGGTTAGTGAGTCACAAATAAGAAGCTATCTGTTGCCGTCTATTCTTTACCATTCATCATTTTTAAAAATCGCTAAACACAGTAAAAAGGGGTGTGGATACAACACCAGTGTTCACTCGAGAGACATTTAAAATATAATTTCATACTAACTATATATTTAAATTTCCTGACCAACAGAATTATATTTTATGTCGTTCACATTTATGTAGGGTTTTTTTCCTCCTTACAAAGAGCATCAGCATTTTATCAAGTCCATGAAACGCTAACGTTAGCTAAGCTAGTTTGCTAACAAAACTTGCAGCTAAAAAAAAGTATATCTGACTTTCGTTTACGCCGACCTTGATAAAAGCTGTACATTAGTAAAAATACAAAATATTTATGTTGCATGGGAGATCCATACCCCTCTCCTGCCTCCTGTTCAGCTGCAGTTACACTGCCCGCCTCTCCTTCAGACGCCATCTTTCAAATCAATGAAAACAAAACATATCGCGAGATTGGGGCAAGAACTTCCGGGTTACTACCGTAAACCGATCAACAGCGACACCACAGGTTGATCTGCGAATTGCATCATATGAATAAAGGCCCAGTAAAGGATGGATGAAGATCAGTTCATATTTAATCTTAAACGTTATGATAATATTTGCATTAGAAATGTATTATTATTTAAGAACAGTATTATTTTGTGATGAATGTATTTTACTTGAGTATAACATTACTTATACTTCTACTCCACCGTTTTTCAAAAGAAAATATTGGACATTTTACTTCATTACTTTTATTTTATAATTTAAACAACTTATTTTTCCAATTCAAATCATTGATTTAAAAAATGCATTAACTCAAAAATTGTTGTGTCAACTGATGGGTTAGAGAAAGTTTAAGTTGGACTTACATAAGCTTCAGTCATTTTATGTTTATTTTTACCTGAAAATGTACTTAATTTATTTGTAATGTTCTTTGAATTGTCAGCCAGTTTTCATTCAGTTTTATAGATCTTTATAGTTCAAAAAGAAAAAAATTGGCTTGAGTAAAAAAAACAACACACAAAAACTAGAGTGACACTCAGATGAGCACACATCTGTACCGATGCCCAGTTGTATTGTATTGTGTTGTGTTGTGTTGTGTTGTGTTGTGTTGTGTTGTGTTGTGTTGTGTTGTGTTGTGTTGTGTCATGTCGTGTTGTGTTGGGTTGTGTTGTGTTGGATTGGGTTGGGTTGAGTTGGGTTGGGTTGGGTTGCATTGCGTTACATTAGGTTAGGTTGGCTTGTGTTGGGTCGGGTAAGATGAGACAAGAAAAACAAAACAAGATAATCCTTTGTTCGTCCCACAGGGGAAGTTTACAAATTTTAAGACCTTGTTCATTCCCTCAACTCTAGATAGTTCCTTAACTCCTGTGGTAACACCAGGCTGTGCTGTATCCCTGGTCTGTTCTCTTGTGTTGTTGCCAGCGGATGATCAGGTGTTTGGACATGTTAATGCCATCTTTTTAAGGAGCCTCCTGAGATAATAAAGAGCTTTATGAGAGCTGAGACCACCCCATGAACGTTCTCCGGTGAAACGTAATGTTAAAGTTTGTGAGGGTCGTTTCAGCACTAGTAAAGATTCGTAGGGCACAAAGGCAAGTGTGCCGGCTGACGCCTCACAAAAAAGCACGGGAATGCTAAGAGCACCCCCGGGTGATGTCATAAATGACTTTAAGGCATTGTAGAAGAGATAATAGTTGTGTTTTCTCCTCCCCTTTCCTCCTGCAGTGAGACACATCTGTGAAGATGGGACAGTGAGGAAGTTATGATGAAGAGTCTGTCGCTGTGGTCAGATCAGGATTGGGAAGCAGTTCCATATTGTCTGTCAGTCTAATTGTCTTATAATAACTCTCACTTCATTTTTCTATCAAGACTCTTCCTGTCTTCTTGTGGGATGTTTTTTTGCTTTCATAAGGTTGCTCTTGTTTTTTTTTTTTTTGGGTATAGCTGCATATTTAAGAAATATAACATTTTCCCAATTGTCTTATTCCAGGGTCTAAGAGGACTAATTTCATCTGTGTTGTACATCATGGATATATGGAACATTTCACAATGCAGTTGACTATGACTATGACTTACATTAGGTGCATTTTTACCAGTTTGAAGTGAATTAAAATGATGACAGATAAACAAAGCTTAACATTTCAGCGGATTCTGCCTACCTACTGATGACACAGCCTCAGTTGAGCTTTATTTTAAGGTTTTAAATGTTTCCTTCTCGCAAGACTTGAACTGATTCTATTATTATTATTCGCAGTGTCTTTTTCTCATTTATCAATGTTGATCTCAAGTTTCTGTCTTCATCATTTCTTCATCACCTCCAGGGTCCATCTACATCTCCTTGTCCTGCAGAACAAAGCCCGGGGTCAGTGAGGGTCAAGCCTACTGGTGACATCTGCTAATTGTCCTGATGGGCTGGCCTCTCTGCTCTTCTCAATACCAGTCACTCTGTAGGTGACTGTAGCTGGGAGCACACAGGCAGCTGCCACCTTCATGGGTCACCTCCACAGGACCACCGACCCCCTGTCTCCCGACCCCCTGACCCTCCTTTTGTATGATGAGGGATGGTCACTGTAGGCAATAGGAAACTGTGACCCATAATGTGGATTTAAGGATGGGACAGTTACCTGAATGGGGATGTTTAGGAAGTAAATGGAGGCAGATAAAACTGTGGAGGGATAACAATTAAGCATAAATACATAAAAGACAGTGGTGGAAAGTAACTAAGTACATTTACTCAAATACTGCTCTTCAGTGCACATTATGGTGTTTACGTAATATGCATCTTCATTTTAAACCATTTTTCACTTTTATCCCACTAAGATAAGATTTCAGACTTTGTAATCTGTACTTTTACATTATTTGGAATGTTGGCTGGTTGTTTTTCTTTGTCCATATCTGTTTATATGTTTGTTTTTCTGTTTTGGTTTTCCTAAATGAAATCTTGTGGAGTTGTTGCGTTCAGGGAAAAATTTAAACAAATATTCCACAGAAGATTTCAGGTCAGACAAGAACTCATTCTATTCCAGATCCCGGAATATTACTGATGATCAGGGATTTTGGACATTTTCTGTAATCTCTCAGGTACTATTTTGTGATGAATGATGTATAACAATCACAACAATCAATGACAGTGGAGTGTTCATTGTCCATCCAGATAATAATCCAGATCTGTTGGATCTAAATTTAAGACAACTTAAAGCTCAGGTGGACTTAAGACTAAAAAACTCTTACAGGTCTAGAATAATTTCCAGACCACCGTATTTATCTATTTTTACTCCGGCATTATTGATAAAAATAAAAACAACAACAAAAAAGTAGAAATCCAGATAGTTTTTTCTTTTTCTCCCATTAAAAACTGTTAGCAAAATTATTATAAAATAATAATATTGATTATTTTAATGTTTAACTCCCCACTAGTTGTTTCAGCGTTAAATACCGTAAAATAAGATGCGGCAGTGATGGCCCGCAGCTCTCATAAAAATGGAAGTTCCTCTGTGAACAGCAATGTTTTGTTGAGATGCTCAACAGGACAAATGGCGCTATGGAAACCGCTGAATGGAGAAAAAGCGCAAACTTTCCCTTTGATGAGTCTATAAATTAGCATCACAAGAAGCCTTCACGTGTCCTGCCAGCGTAAAATCTCACATTTGCAAATAATGACAAGCTAAACCACAAAAAAGAACACGGAGGGGAAGAAAGGAGGCACATTTTAACCAGATGCCCTGCAATAAATAACCTGCTCACCCCCGAGCGGACATTTACATTTTCAAGTGCCCACACGGGGGTCCCACGGGGTCGGAGCGTGTCTGTCAGCAATTCTTCAAGACAGACAAAAATTCATTTGGACAATGTTTTGAATGAAATGCAAATGTGGAAGCGCGCTACAGGTTGTGCTTATAAACCCCGGAGCAGCGCAGGGACCGACAGTGCGTCCTGCGTCCACAGAGCTGAAATGCAGCCACCAGCCAAACTACCGCCAATCCACAGGACACCGTTTTCTGTGGAGGATATTTTGGATCCCACAAAATTTACAAGGAAAATAATCTGTGTAGAGAATGCATCAGGTATGAATCTTACAAAATCAGTGTAAAGGGCTGAATTTTCTGATTATCGCATAAATATAATAGCGAATTATCTGCTTCAGGAACTCGTCGAATCGAACACCGAGCGCAGCAGCATCCTCCTGTAGGTGGCACCTGCAGCCCGAATGAAGACGAAGAGGAGGAGGAAGACGACGGAGAGGTTGCGTGCATGGGGAAGTTCCAGAAGTCGAAGGCGAGAAGACGACGGATCCGCACAGCTTTCACCCTGGAGCAGTTGCAGATGCTGGAGCGCAGCTTCCAGAGGTGCCACTACCTGTCGGTGCTGGAGCGCCACACCATCGCCTCGGCGCTGCGCCTCTCCGAGACTCAGGTGAAGATCTGGTTCCAGAACAGACGCACCAAGTGGAAGAAGGAGCGACTGCAAGGGAAAGAAGCCGATGAGGAGCAGAGCTTCACACCGTCCTTCGCATATCCCGCTGTCTGCCCTCCTCTCACCTACAGCTCTCTCTCCTACTCCCAGCGCGCTCCGTTCCAGCTGTTTGCGCCACTGCCGCCGGTGCCGTATCATCATTTTTACGCATGACTGGAGATCCGCTCCGAGTGACTGAGGACAGAACATGAAGCCGGCTCCAGGAAAGAATCTGCAAAATAAGAAACTGTTTTCATCATCGGGGAGAAATTCAACCGAAATTAAAAATATTATCGAATGTAATTATACTATAAGTTATTTTGATAAACATTTTTATTGTTGTTCTGTCTGTTTCGACTCCTTTTTTAAACCAAATAACTTGTTAGACAAAAACAAAAAGTGTGCGTAAAGCTCTAAAGAAACATAAATGTTATTTAACAGCTATCTTTTATAAATAAAAAGAGATTTAACGTCTGGAGGTGGATCACAGGTTGAATGATGGAGGAGGTGATGAGACTGTGTCTGTCATGAAATCAGGTCCTTTTAAAGTTCTAGAGGAGCAAAGAGAAAATGAGTGGGATCTTTTTTGAAGAGCTTGACGTCTGTGGTGATGATGAACAATCAGACAATAAAAGATTCATGTCCTCCATGAAATAGATTTTATACGTGTGTTAGGATTCCTCCAAATATTCTGGACAGATCACTATAGGGAACGGTTCAAAAAACTATCCAACAGATCTTGGCGGTTCCCCGGGTTATTGTCTGAATCCAGAGTGTTTTAAATTGATTCTTTATCACCAGCAGCACTCTAGAAGAATGGAAGTTATGTAGTAATTTGTAATCAGGATAGAGAAAAAAATTTAACTGTGTTCCATTAAAGTCACAGAAAATAGATGTAATCATACGAAAGACACATTTATTTGATTTACATAAATAACTGGAATAAAAGCAGAAATCAGACTGATGAAAGGGCAAAGAGGGTCAGAATTCAACCCTGTAACATCTGGCAACAATTCATCCGATAGAGGTAATGCTGGTGGACCGAACAGCGAGAAAATGTGCTCTGTACTGGCATTTCTTCATCTCTGAACATGACTCTTTGTCATCAGATCAAATACTTCACAAGCTACTGTCTCACAGCAAATCAAGTGTTCAAGCATGTTTTAAAAGTCTGCTCTTGTGTAAGGCAGAAGGATTTAAATCTTTTACCTACTGGATGGAGGCTGGAGGCAGATCTGAGGGTGGGCCCTGGGAGGCACTCCTACTGTTTTGCAGCTATCTATTAGCCATCCATGGTATTACTTTGATCAAATTTGCTCCTGTCAATATTTTGACAGACTCCATTTGCCGGAATTTATGGAGGTCTTGAAAGTAACCGCATTTGCTGGTAAACCACATGAATGTTTCAGCTGATTTATGATTTTGTTGTGCAAGAACTCATCAAAACTCTGGTTCAGCTAAATTTTTAAGTCGAATGAAATGGAATCCAAGACAACTGCAAATAATTAGGAGATCTGCTGAGGTTTTCTAGGAGTTTTTTCACCCTACGACACAATTCTAGCAGAGATACAGACACTTGTTAGTGGAGTTTTTTTGCTCTGAACTGATGCATGTGATATATTGATTAACATAACCGCAATTAAAACATTTAATTTATTGTGCATTTGGGGAATAAGTGTCTCTGCATTTTGTTTTGTTGCACCCCAGTCTGAGGAATCATTTGCAAAAAAACAGTTTAGCGACCAGCTGGTAACCTCTCTCCCTCTGAAGGCCGTCAACTTCAAGGTTTCATTTCCTCTCTGGGATCTCATCCGCTTTTCTTTTTTCCTTTCTTCTTGCAGGAATGTCACATGTGGCAGATGCTCCTCCCCTCTGCTCAGAGATGGGTGAGGGGAAAAGGGGGTGAAGGGCCGAGAGGGGGAGATGTGACAGGAGGATGTAGGAGAGGAAGAGGAGGAGGAAGCAGGGAGGCGCGTTGTTCTGCTGCTGCTGGAGAAAATCCCTTCCAGACAGATACGTTTTCTTTGCTCCAGCAGAATCGGGACGCTGCTTCAACACTTGCAGCCCAAAACATTTTCTTCTTCTTTATTGCTGACTCGCCACCAGAGAGGAGGAACTTCTCCAGACCTCCATAGACACGTCCTTTAGTCCACGGGCATCGCTTTCAGGTCTCCTGAGACCTCTTTAGGACTTCAGAGCCTGGTCAGAGCTGAATCCACACATTTGCAGGTCAGATGTTGGTTATTGGTAATTTTTTACAGCTACTTTGAGATTCAGGACTCATCTGGTTTGCTCATCCTCATCACCACTGAAGAGATGAGGGCTGTTGTGATGGCTGCCTGGGTAGTTTTGACCCTGTGTTGTGCCCTGGCCTGTGCTCGGCAAGATGTGCAGGACGACAAACTATCCAGAGGCCAGGTTCAGGTGAGGGAACACCGAGGACTGGTGGAACCCAAGAGACGGCTGGAGGAAGGAGATGTTGAAATGTCAGATGAGCCGGTTGGAGCAGTACAAGAAGAGAAGGGGAAACCTAAGAAGAAGAAAACACCTGAAGAAATTGAGGAAGGTAAGTTTACACAAAGACCTCTCAGAGGATCTATTGGACCTGGACGTTTATTTATAGCTTTCAGCCAAGACTCCGAGGATAAGCAGACAGGAAGGGCTGCAATCAATCTGCAAGGCAGGAAAACATGTGGTTTCAGGTCTGTTATCTATACTTCCCTGCTTTGAGGATTACTCATAAAATCCTTTGACCTAATGAAAACCAGCAGCACAGAAGGGTTTGAACATTTTAATTTGATGAAAGTAAGTCAGTGATTCAGAGATGATGGTGCATAATTTCAGCGATTCAGCTGAGGTTGTGACATTTTTTTGGCAGATTGACCACATTCATGACCTTCTTTCTCTGCCAGGTTGTGTGCAAAACTGAAAACTTAAATATTTGTTTAAATAATCAGAGAAAGAGCTTTCAAGCAGTGGCTGTACCTCAATTATATCGACTAGAGAGGCAGGTCTGTGGAAAAATGTGAGTAGGCGAGAACAGAATTATTTCCACTACTGTTTTCCATAAATTTGCAGACAGGATTTACGAGGGCTCACTTTAGTGCCACTGATGTTCTGAATGTTAACTTTCCGCTGCATAAAGCAAAACCACAGACCAAAGTGGCTTATTTAGGTTACATATATGGCGATGATTACAAAACCTGAGTCCCTAAACTATTTTTCATGTCTTTCGAGCTTTGTTTATGTAGGGAAGGCTTGTTTTATCAGTTGCATTTTCATGATATTTGGAGTCTACCTTGTGCTTATCTCCTGTTTACTTCAAGAACATTTACTTCTTACACTCGTGAAAAATATGTTGCTGAGCCTCCACACCCCAGCTGCTACCATAGAGTTCATACAGACGGAAAATCTGCCATCAATCATTTGTCTGCAAAAAAGAAATGAAGCAAGAATTGTTTAAATAGATCAAGACAACAGATGCTACCAGTGTATTTATGAAATCTAGCGAAAAAGTCTCAGAATGATCCAATATCTTATGTCATACAACATCAACTGTGTATAAAGAGTGTGTAACTCAATAAATGCTAAATGACAGCAGTTATAAAGACGTTCATGACAGGTGCCATGCTTTTTATGACAAGAATTCTATCATGGTTATGACATGTGTCTCATAGAGGTTACAACAGGTTTCATATGGTTATCATGTGTGTCACCCGATTATGACGGGTGTCATGTCGTGCTTATAGCATGTGACATATCGTGTTCATGAAGGGTGTCACATGGTTATGAGAGCTGCAATGTCATATCAAGTTGCCATTTTACTCTTATTCTACATATTATCCATGTTAAGGACTAAATCTACAGTAAAAAAAAAAAGAGCTGGTGACCAGGTTTGAACATTGAAATTCAAATTTAGACAAAAAAACCCCCAAACAAACATAAAAAATTACACATATGGTGAACTTGAAACTTTCTGTTGCTGCTGATCTGGGATGGTAACACTGCTGTGATTGTGGGTTACCCTCATATAGATCATATGTCATCCATATTGTGTTTAAGACACCAGCTTAGTGTTTTAATGTTGTTTCAGTCTGAGGCCACAGAAAAAATGACTGAAAAAATGAATGCCTCCTCAGTGTGTGGGGGGTAAGTAATGGGCCTGCTGTGAGGGAATGTTGTGTTTAAGTACCAGTGGAACATAGGAAAACATGTCCAGTAGACAAAAACATGCGTGTTGGAGTCTGATGATGATTACATAACAACGGTGGATTAAAAAGTCATTTGAAGAGCTGCACTCTGTAATATTCCACACAGCTCAACATTAAACCACATGTTTTACAATTTAAGCCTGTAAGCAGTTCTTCATCAGTCGCCTGAGGAGGAGTAAAATAACACTGACATGATTGGACGCCATCCATCCACAAATTATTATGATAGAAATTGATAATTAGGCCAGCTTTAAATGATTATAAAATATGGGATCACTTATTTCTTCTGTTTTCAGACTTTATGCTAAGCTAGGCTAAACACATCCTGAGTCACGCTGCTGCTGCTCATTCTCCAAAGAAGGAAAACACGATTCATGAGTCACCTCAACATTTTCCATTTGTGTATTTCTGAAGCCAGGGCTAAGAAAGCAGCAGAGAAGGAAGCCAAAGCAAAGAAACAGAAAGGCCCTAAACCCACCAAAAAACCCAAAGCCCCGAAACCAACCAAAAAACCCAAAGCGCCAAAACCCACGAAGAAACCAAAGGCGCCCAAAGCCACCAAGAAACCAAAGGAGGTGACGACGGTGCGGCTGACCACCGAGCGTTCACCTGTGGAGGACAAGAAGGTGCTGGAGGACCTTGGCTGGGACACAGGTGTGTGTTATATGATGGAGAACCATTACGGACACGAGTACAGTAGTAATAGTGATATTGGTTGGCTTGAAATGTGAGTGAAATACATTCAAAATGACATTGTTTCAATGAGTTGTGTATTTTTAATTGTATATTTTTTACAGTGTTTGAACCTGTGACCACAAAGAAACCTGCAGGAACCACTGAGTCAGACCGGGGTGAGATATAAACTGGTCCAACAACTGGTTTTAGTGCAAAAGCATCAGTGTCTTCATGCCCATTTTACATGTGCTTGGTTCAAACACAGAAATAAAACTCCAAAGGAAATGTCATAATAAAGTTGTAGTGTATGTATTTATAGGATATCATACATTTTTTACAGTACTTAGTTATTTAATGCAATTAAACTATTCTACAATCTGAACAACATGAATGCAAAAAAATGTGTTTTTATATCTGGTCTGGTGAAATTATGTTGCTTCATTTTATTGTCTTTACAGTGTTTGAACCTACGACCACAAGCAGGCCTGTATGGACAGAACCCATTGAACCAGACTTGGGTGAGACTTGAACTGGTGCCAGCACTGACATCAGAAATACTTCACTGATCACGTAACATTATATAGAAGATGGCCCAGTGAAATTTGAAGTTAGAAGGATCTGAGAGAGTCTTTCACCCCTGGTGATTTGTGCAATATTTGTGTGAATCTTTTGAAGCTTTGCACCTCATTCTTCCTCACAGTCTCATTTATGCAAACTTCTCCTAAAATTCAACCTCTCAAAGTAAACCTCTCAATGGGCTCTCTGGGATGTTGGATGAAGCTCCATCACCATCCATTCAGTCGAAGCCAAAGTTTTATGAAGCATTTTATGACCAAACTTGGAGGATTTAGTTGTATTACTGCAGAGAAGCATGCTGAAACAGAATATCCACGAAGATGGGAAAGACTCAAAACTTAGTTAAACAAAATAATACTTGGTCACTTCATTGCATTGTTTCCTTTAAAAGTATTTCTCCTACAAACACATGTCTCGTGTTCTTCACAGATCTGAGAGGCAAGAAACAAGTCACAACTCCTGAGGTCATCATGTACATACCAGGTACCCACCGCTCCACTGCAGCAGGATGTGTATTCTGTATTATATAGTAGTGTTGGTAGTCCTATAGTGCTAGTAGTAGTATTAGTAGTAGAAGTAGTAGTAGTAGTAGTAATAGTAGTAGTAGTAATAGTAGTCGTAGTAGTAATGGTAATAGTAGTAGTAGTAATAGTAGTAGTAGTAGTAGTAGTAGTAGTAGTAGTAGTAGTAGTAGTAGTAGTAGTAGTAGTAGTAGTAGTAGTATAGCAGCAGCAGTAGCAGTAGTAGTAGTAGTAATGGTAGTAGTAGTAGTAGTAGTAATGGTAGTAGTAGCAGTAATAGCAGCAATAATAGTAGTAGCAGTATTAGTACTAGTAGTAGCAGTAGTAGTAATAGTAGTAGTAATAGTAGTAGTAGTAGTAGTAGTAGTAGTAGTAGCAGTAGTAGTAGTAGTAATTGTAGTAGTAATAGTAGTAGTAGTACTAGCACTAGTACTAGTACTAGTAGTACTTGTAGTAGTAGCAGTAGTAGTTGTATTATTATTAGTAGTAGTAGTAGTATTGGTAGTAGTAGTAGCATTATTATTATTATTATTATTATTAGTAGTAGTAGTAGTAGTAGTAGTAGTAGTAGTAGTAGTAGTAGTAGTAGTAGTAGTTTTATCATTATTATTATTATTATTAGAAGTAGTAGTAGTAGTAGATAGATCTGGAGAAAGCTTACGACAGGGTGCCCAGAGAGGAACTGTGGTATTGTATGAGGAAGTCTGGAGTGGCAGAGAAGTATGTTAGAGCAGTGCAGGACATGTATGAGGACTGTAAGACAGTGGTGAGGTGTGCTGTAGGTGTGACAGAGGAGTTCAAGGTGGAGGTGGGACTGCATCAGGGATCAGCTCTGAGCCCCTTCTTGTTTGCTATGGTGATGGACAGGCTGACAGACGAGGTTAGACAGGAATTTCCATGGACTATGATGTTTGCAGATGACATTGTGATCTGTAGTGAGAGCAGGGAACAGATGGAGGAGAAGCTAGAGAGGTGGAGGTTTGTCCTGGAAAGGAGAGGAATGAAGGTTAGCCGCAGTAAGACAGAGTACATGTGTGTGAATGAGAGGGACCCAAGTGGAAGAGTGAGGTTAGAGGGAGAAGAGATCAAGAAGGTGGAGGATTTTAAGTACTTAGGCTCAACAGTCCAGAGCAATGGAGAGTGTGGAAAAGAGGTGAAGAAGCGTGTCCAGGCAGGATGGAACGGGTGGAGGAAAGTGTCAGGTGTGATGTGTGATAGAAGAGTTTCAGCTAAAATGAAGGGAAAGGTGTACAAAACTGTGGTTAGACCAGCGATGTTGTTTGGTCTAGAGACAGTGTCACTGAAGAAAAGACAGGAGACAGAGCTGGAGGTAGCAGAGATGAAGATGCTGAGGTTCACTCTGGGAGTGACCAGGAAGGATAGGATCAGGAATGAGTACATCAGAGGGACAGCACATGTTAGAGGTTTTGGAGATAAAGTCAGAGAGGCCAGACTGAGATGGTTTGGACATGTCCAGAGGAGAGATAGTGAATATATTGGTAGAAGGATGCTGAGTTTTGAACTGCCAGGCAGGAGGCCTAGAGGAAGACCAAAGAGGAGGTTTATGGATGTAATGAGGGAAGACATGAAGGTAGTTGGTGTGAGAAAAGAGGATTCAAAGGACAGGGCTAGATGGAGGAAATTGATTCGCTGTGGCGACCCCTGAAGGGAAAAGCCGAAAGGAAAAGAAGAAGAAGTAGTAGTAGTAGAAGTTGTAGTAGTAGGGGTAGTAGTAGTTGCATTATTATTATTATTATTATTATTAGCAGTACTAGTAGTAGTAGCAGTAGTAATAGTAGTGGTAGTAGTAGTTGCATTATTATTATTATTATTATTATTATTATTATTATTATTAGTAGTAGTAGTAGTAGTAGTAGTAGTAGTAGTAGTAGTAGTAGTAGTAGTAGTAGTAGTAGTAGTAGTAGTAGTAGTAGTAGTAGTAGTAGTAGTAGTAGTAGTAGTAGTAGTAGTAGTAGAAGTAGTAGTAGTAGTAGTAGTAGTAGTAGTAGTAGTAGTAGTAGTAGTAGTAGTAGTAGTAGTAGTAGTAGTAGTAGTAGTAGTAGTAGTAGTAGTAGTAGTAGTAGTAGTAGTAGTAGTAGTAGTAGTAGTAGTAGTAGTAGTAGTAGTAGTAGTGGTAGTAGTAGTGGTAGTAGTAGTGGTAGTAGTAGTGGTAGTAGTAGTAGTACCAGCATTAGTAGTTGTAGAATCAGGTGGTGTTAGAATAAGAACAAGGTGAACATCTTCAGACAGAATAAAACATATAGATTTATCGTTTATATGGATAAAGTTGAATATATGAACATTATAACCAGAGAGTTTCAGTGTACGCTTTTAATTCCTTTTTTATTTTCTGTCAGTCGTGTAAAACAACTTATTTTCATGTGTTCCTTGTGAAATAATAACTGTTTTCAATGCTGTATCTAAAACAAACAGAAAAGCATAAAGATTGTTTACTCACTTTCATATTGGTTTATTTTGTATTGGATAAGCTGTAATTGTGCAGTTGCTTCTGTTTTAGAGGAAACCACCTCCATCCCATATGTCGGCCCCTGGTATGAAGAATACGATTACGCCGACTGTAAGAAGGATTAATTCCCCCCAGATGAGTTTCAGACATCGTGCGTTCTGCTGGTCACGACAACGAGTTGTTTTCTTTCTGATTCACAGTGGCTGCTAAGAAGCAAGAGGAAGAGGAGGAGAGAGCTCGGAAGGAAAAGGCAGAGAAAGGTCTTTGCTTTACACAAAACCAGCACTAAATATGTCTAAATGTTAATTTTCAAAGTAGGATCAATGAGCTTGGAGCTGACAGCCACAGACAGGAAATCTTAAAACAATGAGGTACAGACTAACATGTTATTTATGGGATTTATTGGCAATAAGAACGACTTGTAGCCCTCCAGACATTTGTCCTCCCTCTTCATTCTTACGTGGTTTGTCATTAATCGCAACAATATGGATGAAACTGGAGGAAGAGAAGCGATGAAGACTTTTTGACATTTGCACTGTTTTGTATGGAAGCACATTTCTGCCCACAGATAAAGATGAATACATATAATGATTAAACCTTCTCTAAATAATCATCAAGTTAAGTCATGATTCTGAGATCATTTCTTGTTATTTTGAGACACTAACTCATTATGCATTCATTTTACACGTCATTATTCGATCTCCAAAGTCATCATTTGAAGATTATAAATTGTAATGAAACGCTGCGGTGTAATCTTGAAGATACTGTATTTGTCATTATTTTGAGATTCTAAACTCTTATTGTCATTACACTGGTAGAAAAGAGCTTTCATAGATTAATATCCTGTTTCTTATAAAAAAGATCAGAGAACAGCTGGCTGATGCTATGATGATGATGATGATGATCATCATCATCCTCATGCAGGGAGGCAGCTGAATGGATCCATCTGATAGTTCTTAATGTCTTACACAACATTTTGGATGACCTTTTAATGTGGATTGGAAACAGATGAGAAACAACTGAGTGTGTATGAAGACGCACACATGGAACTATTTTGTTATGAGCTCAATGTTTTTACTCGACACACATTGTTCTGTTGTTACGGTCTGAAGCTGAGCGGCTGAGGAAGCAGTGGGAGGAAGAGGAGGAAGAGAGGCTGAAGCAGATTGCAGTGCCAGCTGAACCAAAGAGTAAGAAGCTAATGTTTGTTCACTTGGTTTGCATGATTTAATACTGAAGTTAGACAAAAAGAGAGTTGAGAGGTCAACACAGGCTTTGATGTCTGTCTAACATCATGAAGGGGGCGGGAACACACAAAGTGTGTCATGATCATATTTATTTCACTCAATTATCTACTCATCCTTTGTGAAACATCATCTTTAATGCTTTTGACAGATTTATTAAAGGAGCTAGTGTGTGTTTCACATCAGATTCTTTCCGGAACATTTTCCAAGCAGGTCCTGTGTGTTTTTTGCGTGTCTCCTTTCAGAGTGTCCTCCTCTGGGTCTGGAGTCTCACCGGGTGGAGGAAGACCAGCTGCTGGCCTCCTCTCAGTCTCATCATGGCTTCTCAGCCCACAGAGGACGGCTCAACATGCAGGTAGACATCTCAATGCATGTTATCCCGGCATTCAGAATGTGTTTAAAACGAGCCCTAAGAACCACTGTGCTCGCCTGCAGGGCTCTGATAATGATGATGATCTGTATGGAGGTGCGTGGTGTCCGGAGCCAGAGGAGACAAACCACTGGTTTCAAGTCGACGCTCACCGAGAGGTGGAGTTCACTGGTGTCATCACTCAGGGAAGAAACTCAGAGCAAGAGTGAGTGCATGTTGGCCTCAGCTCTGACCGGAAGCCACGGTACAATTTGTCCATGTAGAATGCCTGCAGGATCTTCACTAAACTTTAACCAGTATTACTGATGCCTCAGCAGCTCCGGGATGTATGATGTAGCAGCTGTGCAAATACATTTACCAGAAGTGATGGGCAAAAACATTTTTCTAAAAATCTATAACCAATAGAACTATAATTTGAGTGATTTTGATGACCCGGGCAAACTGCGGGCCGTGGGCCACATCCGGCCCTTTGTGCCTCCCTGTCCGGACAGTCATAAATTACAAAATTCAGGTTTCCTATGTGGCCCCTTGTAAAAATGTATTGCCCACTCCTGCTACAGAAGGTGGTCTAGGCCTAAAACACATAGATGCAGGTGGGTGGTCTTGTCCGATCCCACAGAGCAGCTACAGACCCCAGTTGATTGGTACATCTCCTCTCATTACTTTAGGCCTATTTCTCATGCAATGAATAACTGTTGTACATAAATTAGACGTACTGTCTTCGCTGAATATGTTTGATGAGAATATACAGATCAAACAGAAATACCTGCCACCTCAGAAATAACCTTATTTTCCCCCAGGGAGGATTTTGTGTCGTCCTACTTTGTGGCCTTCAGTAACGACAGTCGTGATTGGACGATACTACATGATGGCTACGCCGAATGGGTGAGAGACAATTCAATAATACTCATGATGGTTGAGGTTTCAACATGACCTCATCACAACTCAACTCTCCCATTGTGTGTAAATCCTCTTTCTGCAGCTATTCTATGGGAATGTGGATAAAGACACGCCAGTGATGAGTCAGTTCACGCCGCCCGTGGTTGCACGCTACATCCGAATCCTGCCTCAGAGCTGGAACGGAAGCTTATGTCTCAGAGCTGAGATCCTGGCTTGTCAGCTTCCCAGTTAGTAACACAAAAATTAGCATCACAGCACCACTAACCAGAGTTACTATCATCATAAACTGTCATAAGCTAAAAGAAAACTTTCCCCTACTGGCGTCTACTGTCACTGTAACCAGGTCTCATGAGGGTGTTGCTTCTTTCAGGCAGCTACCCGAGTGAGAATGAGGTCAACCCCTCAGATGACCTGGACTTCAGACACCACAACTACAAGGAGATGAGACAGGTCTGCTGTTCAGGAAACAAAAGTAATGTCTCATGTTATTAACTGATAAATGTCACAAATGTGCTTCTGCCAGATGATGAAGATGATAAACGAAGAGTGTCCCAACATCACCAAGATCTACAACATCGGTAAAAGCGTTCAGGGCCTGAAGATGTATGCCATGGAGATCTCCGACAACCCCGGAGAACATGAGACAGGTGAAAGCAACACGTCAACAATACACCGTGTGGTAACGTGGCAACGCTCAAACACAAGATTCATGAATCACATGATTGGAATCTTGGGTTCCCTTAGAAAAAGAACCCTGACAGGAGTTAATGACTCCATACAGATCATTGGGTTTATCCATGTCTGCAGAAGATCCTGGGCTGACTTGGAAAGATGCTATTTACATTTTTTAAGATGAAAACGTAAGTGAACAGTCTGTCTGAGGAAGGTGCCTCAACATGATTCAAAAATGTTTTGCAAACCCTACGTCAGCATGGGGGTGAGGAGATAATGGATGGATTTTATTTTGGTTGGACTATTTCCTTAGTAAATACACATCTGTTATCACCAGGCGAGCCGGAATTTCGGTACACAGCTGGTCTCCACGGAAACGAAGCATTGGGTCGTGAGCTAGTTCTGCTGCTAATGCAGTTTCTGTGCAAGGAGTACAAGGACGACAACCCCAGAGTGCGCCGCCTGGTGGATGGTGTGAGAATACACCTGGTGCCTTCACTCAACCCTGACGCTTACGAGTTGGCGTATGAGATGGTACGATGGGCCTTGAACGCAACAGTCACAAGTCCCTCTCTAACATGAGTTGGCCATTCATTCATTCATTCATTCATTCATTCATTCATTCATTCATTCATAGAGATGTATTATCTATTATGTTACATAAAGTTACACACTATATTATATTATATTATATTATATTATTATTCATTATGTTAGTTAAAGTTACATAAAGTTACACCATTACCTTGGCTTAGTTAGCAACCCTGCAGTTCTGTATGGATGAAATTATAGTGAAAACATAATAGTACCAATTTTTTGAGGACCTCCACGGTATGCAGTCACTGTCTTTATGGACAATGTTAATTTAATGCAAGACCATTTTCTGAAATATTATCAGATTACCAATGTGTGAAATTCTGGTGACATCTTCATCCATCGTGTCCTCCAGGGCTCTGAGATGGGGAACTGGGGATTGGGTCACTGGACGGAAGAAGGTTATGACATCTTCCAAAACTTCCCAGACCTCAACAGTATATTGTGGGGAGCTGAGGACAGAGGTTGGGTCCCACGCATCATGCCCAATCATCACATCCCCCTCCCAGAAAACTCCCTTAATGGCTCAGTGAGTTTGACGCCAAGGGTATACTGTATCTCCATCTTGAATCCTATAAAATGAGGAAATATTCAGGCCTTTTTTTGGTGTTTTTTTGGTTTTTGCTCTCACAGCTCGCAACTGAGACAAAAGCCATCATTTCCTGGATGGAACGCACCCCATTTGTGCTGGGAGCAAATTTACAAGGAGGAGAAAAACTGGTCACCTATCCGTTTGATATGCAACGTCCCCCCATTTCTGTAAAGCTGTTTTATTTATTACAAAAAGAACAAATATGACCTCGGCTGTCAACCCGTTTAATGACACACCGATATTGTTGTTGAAGCTCAGCGACAGCCGGCGTTGGAGAGGAAACACCGAGATGAATGAGGAGACTTGGGCTCGCATTCAGAGGCAGAATGAGGGAGCTCTGAGGGAGACGCCCGATGACTCCATGTTCCGATGGTTGGCCATGTCATACGCCCACAGCCATCTGACCATGACGGAGACCTACAGGGGCTCCTGTCACGGTGATGACATCACAGCAGGACAGGGCATCGCTAACAGAGCCAGCTGGAAGCCGGTGGCGGGCAGTAAGTGTTGGCATCACATAACTAACTCAAGGATATCAAAAATAAAGTCACATGTTGGAGGCTTTGGAATATCAGAAAACGCCAGTAGAATGAGAGCGAGATAGACTCTAACCCTAACCCTAGATACCCAGACTAATAAAAACCATCTGCATAGCTAAACACTGTGGAGGTTAAGTGGGGCTGTGAACCAATCCTCTACCCTACATCCTCTCCCACAGCTATGAACGACTTCAGCTACCTGCACACCAACTGCTTTGAGCTATCCATCTTCTTAGGCTGCGACAAGTTCCCCCATGAAAGTGAACTTCCTCTGGAGTGGGAGAACAACAGGGAGTCTCTGCTCTCCTTCATTGAACAAGTGAGGACTAGACGGATGCTGGTCCACCAACGCTGTGCAGCATTAAGACATGGTTCTAGAGGTTTTGTTGTCCAGCTTTTTAAAAAATTCCTGAGGTCAACTTAGATGGATTCCAGCTGTGGTATTTTTAGGGTTTTGTGAGGTAGCAAAAGATTCAGGTAAAAGATTTCATGAGGGAACAGAAACACTTTTCTCAGCATGACAATTTGCCACAGCTGGAATCCAGCAGCTATTGTGGATCTGACCGAATTATAAAAAATGCATCATTCCGTCTTAAGACTTGTTGCTTCTCAAACCTGTTCTGCCACATTTGTATGCTGAACTGTTGGAATTCCAGTTGGGATTTCAGACATCTCACTGTTTCCTGTGCAGGTAAATCGAGGCTTAAAGGGTATTGTCAAAGATGTAGAGGGAAATCTGCTGGCGAATGCCACCATATCCGTGGAGGGAATACGTCATGATGTCAAAACTGGTAGGATGGGTGCGAGAAAAACATTCATAGAACGATACAGTTCATATATTACATTGAAAAAGAAAATGTTTTCTGTGACTCATTTCAGCTGCCGGTGGAGATTACTGGAGGCTGTTGAATCCTGGAGAATACCGGGTAACGGCCAAGGCTGAGGGCTACACCCCTCAGTCCAGACTGTGCATGGTGGGATACGACTCCGGAGCCACTCAATGCAGCTTCCTCTTGACCAAATCCAACTGGGATCGAATCAAACAAATCATGGCTCTCGGCGGCAATAGGCCCATCCGACTCGTCCCCAAAGTGAACGTGGTGAAAACGACTCCGGCCAGCTCAGTGGAGGCCGTCACCACCATAGACAGTCACGCCATCGCCCAGAAGGCCGAGCGGCTCAGGCGGCTGCGGATTTTGCGTCTACGGAGGCTGCGTCTGCAGAGATTACGAGCAAATCTTAGCACCACTCCTTCAACCACAACCACAACAACAACTACAACAACAACAACCACAACAGCTGCCCCTACGACAATACGTGAAACAGAAAGAACCACCTCCTGGTACGACTCCTGGTTTCCGGTGGATAGCTGGTCCACTGAGAACCCGTTTGACAGCATCATCTTCAACTCTGAGCCCACACAGGACTATCCTTTTGAATACACTATTGACTGATCACCACATTCATGTCTATGTGATGTTCAAAGACGTTACTAACCACTGCAGTTTGCTCAACATCACAGCTTTAGATTGCCATGCGGGTGATTCCTCGGAGAAGATCAAATAATATTCTGCAGTATAGTCCACAGTGACTAAATAAATATCACCCCTACAAATATGATCCAATATAAACTAATTATGAGAAATTCCTGGATCCGCACTGAAATTCAGCACATTCTTCCTCCCATTTTCCATATTGCCGTCATCCTTTTGCTACCAATCAAGTCGAACACACAATGCATTTTTTGGTTCTCACTGTTCATTCTTAAAACTTGTTTGCAGAGAAACTCCCTGCTGAGATGATATACGATAATTTTAATAGTCTGTAATACGCAGTAGGTCACAGTACATCCAGGATACCGTAACATACTTAGTCAGAAATATATGTCTTTAAGTTTCTTTAATGGCTTTTTGGTGTGATTGCTGGACTGAAATGACTGATTTAATTACTGCTGAATGCATTTGATTAAAATAATTTCTAAATAAATTTGTCTATTACTTTGGGATTATCAAACAACCCATTTCTAATCATGCTAAAGCTTTTTACCAATCTGACTCCGCAAATGTATTAAAAGGACATTTTTAAATAAGCTAATTAAGTATTTCCCACTCATGTTAGTTTCACACCCAATTGTCTGAGTTGACACTGGGTTTTAGACATTCATGGTCCCCAGAGGGTGAACACTCATGGCTTTTTTGATGATCAGCGCCACCATCAGGACAACATTCAACTGTGTCAGTCAAACTTAAATTGAACGTCAGCTTACGGTTTGGTGCTAATTGGTAAATTCCAGAATCCTATCTGGGTTCAGTGTTCATTGTTAAGATTCTACAGAACAGAAACACTGAATATCTGAGAAGAAATAGTTTTTATTCCCATAAACATTTAATAACAGATGCATTAGAAACAATCAGAATACATTTGAATACAACAAAAAACATAATTGAACAGGTGGAACTAGCTTTTTCTCAAAGTCAAAAGTCAGAATTCGTCGTTCATGTATCTTCATCGGCTGCGATCCTGGTCAAAGTCTCTGCACAGTTTTAACATCCAGGAATGACACGCATTCCTTCTGCAGCTGCTCTTATGACTGGCCTTTTTTTTCTTTTCTGTTCCTCCCTCCGGTGTACCTGAAACTCTTGAGCGGGTTCTTCCCCTTGATATTTTTCTGCAAGAAATAAAATCAGTTATTGGACCCACATTTGTTCATTTTTTGGATATATTTTCTGGTTTAACGTGCAGCATAAATTTTATTTGTTGTAAAATAAACACAGACAAACAAAACAAAACAAAAAAAACCCCAATGTCAGTGCTGCCTGGTCCTGATTCAGTCACCTGACATCCCGTTATTCCCCTTCTTGGTTAAGAGCCTCACCTTGAAAGCAGTCTTTGTAACACCAGATAGTTGCTTCTTCTTCCGCCTCCTCCTCAAAGACAGTGGGTTCACTGTGCTCCTCAGCGCCTCTGGAACTGGACAAAGAGTCAGTGATAATGAGGACACAATGATGGAGGACATCTCTGTGAATTCATGAGTGCGAGCATCTTACTGAGGTACTCGGGTACATTCCTCAGGTGAGGTTTGACCACAGCAGGATGGAGGTCTTTGTCGTGACGGAGCAGCTGCAGGTCTCTCGGGTTGTCCTCGAAATATGTCTGAGTGAAGGCAGGAACATCCAATCAACACACCTCCTCCACCTTTGCCTCCGAACAAGAGTGAGCCTGACTCACCTTTAGTTTCTCTGAATTGAGGAGTTCCTGTTTGATCTCCTTCAGTCTGGCCTCCTTTACTGCCTGCTTGGTCACTGAACGCATGGCGTCCTGCGCCCGAACAAAACACATCCTCATTAAATACACTGAAGTCAGTCAAGGAGGAAACTGTTCATCCTGCTTCAGATAGGAGGAGGACGCTTACCCGACACCTGTACCGGAAGCCTTCGATCTCCTTCATCTTAAACTCATATGGTTTCAAAACAGACTCAGTGTTATCTAAAAAACAAACACACACGTGACTCATCAATAAATATGTTTAAGTCAAACATAGGTGAGTAAAACCTCATAGCACAGCACTTTAATCAAGATGTACAAGAGGCTGTCTGCATCCATGACAACCATTGTCACTTCCCAGCTGGCTCGATGTAAAGAACAAATAAAGATTTCATTTCATTTATTGTCTGAGGCGTGGATCACGTGCAGTCAGTGAGGAAATATACCAGAGGACATATTTTACACAATAATTCCTCTCCACAGTTACCGGGCACCAATAGTTCATGTTGTGTCCGTTCCAGATGTTACAACAGAGGTGCTGGCGCCATCGTATGGAGTTCAGGAGAAGTCTTTGCCATCCTAATTTAGGATTTATAACTTATGATACTATTGGTTTCAGATTCCTAAAATGTCAAATGATTTCTTTCCCAAAGTGCAGCCTGGAAACTTTCTTCTGTAATACCAAAAATACTAAACGTCAAGCCAATTGGTAAAATAACACAAAAATTGGAAACTTATTAAGCTGCACTCAATGACTCATCGTTCCCTGTTTGGGTATTTCACACCCTAATAATCCGGCTAAAATGTCAGTGAAACAGATTTGTGTCATGTGACTTGGGCTCAAACTATGGAGTCATTGTTACCTCCTATGAGAGCCTCCTCTACCTCAGCCAGTAGAGCAAGCTCAGTGTGAGCGATGAAGGACAGGGCGGTTCCCGGGTTGTCTGCTCTTGCCGTTCTACAAAAGTAAATGCCACATCAGGATAAATAGATACACAAAATAAAAGTAGGGGACTGACCTCAAACATGACTTACCTACCAACCCTATGAATGTACGACTCAACCGTGGTGGGGAAATCAAAGTTAATGACATTGGCAACATTTTGGAAGTCCACTCCTCTGGAAACTCCGAACTCCTTGTCCTTACTCCTTTTTAAACATCAGAGACAATTCATCAGCACAGGAACATGAGGTGGATCATCTGGTTTCAGCTTCAATCAATGTTGTAAGACAATTTGTCATAAATATATCTGTATGGGAATCATGGACTCACTTTCCTTCCTTCATTGTCTTCTTCTTCTTCCCTTTTCCTGCAGGCGTCTGTGAAGCAGCAGCTGTGGGTTCGGACAGACTCTGTTCATCTGATGCAATGATGTAGTCGTAAAATCCCTGGTTAAACTGAGTGATGATGTGAGACCTGCAGCGTGGTGGGAAGATCAATAAGAGCACAAACATTTATTTTGTCGTCAGCTTAACATTAAAAGCCACTGGACAACCAACCAGAACAAGAAACAAAACCAACTGCTCTGTACATCCACGTCATCTCACCTGGAATGGATGGGCAGCTCAGAGTTGAGCACACAGGCAGGAATGCCAAACTGTTCCAGGAACAGCTTTAGCCTGTAGCTTCTGTCCACCGCTCCCACAAACATCAGCGTCTTGCCCTGAATCAGCCGCAGCCTCAGCAGCGTGTAGATGAGCAGGAACTTGTCCTCCTCCTCACACTTGATGCTGTACTGCTGCAGCTGGCTGCTGTCCGGCAGCTGAGAGCCCTGGAGCTTTAGGATCACCTGAGAGGACGCAAATGTGAGGACAACACAAACAGAACCAACTCTATGGCATCTTCAATGTTTTAAACCTGAGAATTTGTTACACAAAGTCCATTTAAAACTGTGACATTACAGGGTTGTGCAGCAGCAGCTCCTTCAGGGCCTGGACGTCCTCACTGAAAGTCGCGGACATCAGGAACGACTGGTAGATTTTTGGCAAATGGCTGGTAAAACAAGACAAATTGGGTATAAGGTGGAGGAAATCCTAAAGCTTAAAAAAAGAGGAAAGTTTGCATGTTGAAACTAGAATCTGAGCTGATGTCAGATGGGCTGACATAATGTATAAAAATGAGCAACTGGTATTTTATTTCTTATTTTCCAAGAAAAAAAAAAGCAACCCACAAAACAGATTTAAACATACATATACAGTACCTGCAAAATGATGCTGTGTGTAATCAAAGTGTTTAGAAGCCCTAAGATATAAAGTAGATTTTACAAAGCATTATTTACACACTTTTGATCCCTACTTCAGTGGGATCAGTCCAAGATATGGTGGAAATAACATTTTGCTTAAAGCTTATTACACTCTCAGCACCTCTGAAGATTTACATTACATCACACATAATTCATGGAGAATTTTTTGTTTTTTAAAATTAGGCCCCTATCTTTTTCTGCTTTTCTTGAGATGTTTTTTTCCCATTTAGTTCTAGAATGAATTCGTTCACATGGAAATTTTCCTTTTAGGGTGAACTGTTCTTTTGTTTCATCAGGTGGGAAACATGACTCCTGTGTGAAAAATAATGCTTATTCATCCATGTAAGCTTTCTTCCTAGAGAGCAAATGTTAAACCATTTGAAAGAACAATAACTAAAAATAAAATGATTCCTTCAACTACAAAGAAATGTCTCATTTTACGGAATCACCAGCCAGTAAGTTTCTGCTTTAACTCTTCTAATAAAATCTTTTCTGAAACACTTGATCATTCTGGTAATGGATTGAAATAACTCCTTAAAGCTAATTCTGATTCCACGTTCTCACCACAACAAGTTCTTCAGGTCGGCTTCGAAGCCAAAAGAGAAGAGCAGGTCGGCCTCGTCTACAACCAGCATCTCCAATGATGAATGCAGGACCAGGTTCTGAGCAGCGACGTGGGCGAGCACACGGGATGGTGTCCCCACAACCACGTCAGGCTTCTCCATTAAGATCGGCCTGTTCAAACAGTTGATTGTTAGTCACATTTGACACATTAGAATATTCTGTCAGATCAATTGGTGCAGAATTTATGAATTCAAATGTTTCTTCATGCATTGATATCATGGCGAAGACAAACCGACCTCTGCGATGACAGGTCAGCCTTTCCAGAGACGTCGGCCACTCTGACATCCCTTGAGCAGTACGCCGTTAACTGTCGGATCATGGTCTGGACTTGCTGACCCAGCTCTTTGGTTGGCACCAAGATCAGAGCTCGCACATCCTGCTCCCGGACACACTGAAAACAGCAAACATGAAGCAGTCAGACAGATGGAAAGGACAGCTGGGTAATATTTACAGCTCACAGATACCCAAAATATAAAATCCTCTTTCATATGTAACAGTTTCTGTTCTTTGCTCACCTGTTTGGAGGCCAAAATGCGCTGAATAACAGGTACAGCGTAAGCAGCAGTCTTTCCTGAGCCGGTGCGGGCTCGAGATAGAACGTCTTTCCCCTCCAGAGCCAGAGGGATGGCTTTCTCCTGTATCAGGGTGGGCTGGGACCAGCCCAGATCGGCAACCGCCTTCAGCGATACGACAAGAACTGATTTCACATAGCTCAACAGTATTGATGTGTCTCACATACATCAGATGACACTTGTCTTTTTTGTTTTTTTTCCTAAAAAATGCTTCGTTGCTGATGATCATTGTGATTCTGTCAAACGTTAATAAATGCCCTCTTACAAAAACACCCAAGTTACGGTCGAAATCCACACTTAGGCTACACGATTAGCAAAAAAGGTGACACTGCGATATATTAAATAACAGTTAAACAAAGGATTTGATAAGCAAACTAGAAATTGTTAACTCTACAACCCGGAAAAACTAACTTTGTTCAGCTTTGAGGTCTCATAACATCTGTAAGGGTTCGAGCTAACGAGCTAGCAAAGCAGTAAATAACTCCTCTTCCTCTTCACTGACGACTTTATGATTCCTCTGGGGTCTTAAAGTTTCACTAAAGCTTCATTTAACTTTCACTGGCAGGATCTAACAGGTTGTTACCTTTAAAAGGCGGTCGTCCAAGCCCATTTCATGGAAGTGTAGTCGCTCGGTAGCCATTTCTGTACCACACTGCGCTCACATGTGCGTCGCATAATTATGACGTCATGCCGCGTTCATGACCAGAAGGTATTCTTCCAATTACTACAGGACTTCTATTTTCTTCGCGTCCCCTCGATTTATTTTTGTCTTGTCTTTTGTCTTCACTTCTCTTTTATATAATTTGATGTTTATAATTCTTTTTTTTGCGTCTTTTTATTTTATTATCTCTTATTTTCCGTTCTCATCTATTCAATTCTATTTTTCTTTTTATTATCACCTATTTGTTTTTCTAATCTTTCAGAATTCTTATTTACTTTTCTTCTACCCTTTCTTCAGTCCTTATTATTATACTTGCCTTCTTAGCAGATTTGAATATTTAATTTTAAATGCAATTTTCGCTGAAAGTATCGAACGAACACAAATTTGTACAATAAATAATTGTATAAAATTTAAAATCTGTATTAAAACTCATGGATACAGCAACTTAACTTACTACATATATTTCCAAAAGTGTTTTCAAGTACAGTATAATGATTCCATCAACAAATACCTTGCATACTACTTACCTGACTTGAGTCAATTTTTAACACCTTTTACCGGTAGATGGCGACAGATGTCACCAACGAGTGAAACCCCAACGTCATATAAACATCATTAAATATAAAAATAACTCAAAACAGAAACCCACAACACCTGAACCAGTGAATTTCGCCATGTGCGTCAAGCAGCAGTTTGAAAACGACGGCCAGGTGTATGTGTGCAGTCACGTGACTGACTGAAGACTTGTTGAGAGGACGGCGAAGGTGGAGGTGATGGTGTCTGGTGGATGCTGAGCAGCATCATCCCATCATCATCCTCCCACAGTGAATAAATGAGTCAACATGGCCGCGGAGCAGCAGCAGCATTGAGACGCGGAATAAAACAACACACAGGTAAATAATAACAAATAAACACACACACGACTAAACAAATGCAACATCCGTTTATTTTTCATAGGGAGATGATTCGCTGAACGCTACAGGTAAAATGTTCCTTATAACACGGATTAGGCTGTACCCTGAACGCGTCTTTTATTCTGTGGTTTCTGATTTCTTATTTTAGAGAAATCTCCTCATTCCGTTCCGTTTCTTTCAGATTAAATGGCGTTCATGTCCCGGTTCTCTCGATCCCGGAGCAGCTCCAGGTCTCCGAACCGAAAGGACTCGGAGCGCGTCTCTCCGAACCTGAGCGTGTCGGAGCTGGAGAGGATGCTGTACACGGGGAAAACCGCCTGTAACCACGCAGACGAAGTGTGGCCACGACTCTACATCGGAGATCAGTGAGTTCACACAACCCTCACACTCACCTAACCTGCGTGGAGATACTGAGTTACAGTTAAAAGTTGGTTTGTCACATTTATATATTGAGTGTGATGCTATCTTCATATTTATCATTTATGTATTTGTTTATTTATTTATAAAAAAAATATTATTTTAATGCATTCACACTTCCGGTTAAATTAGGTTAAATTTGGTTTTAAATGTTAAACACAGTTTGATCGAAACACAAATGTGCAAAACTGAATATTTATATATATTCAATTTTGCACACACATATATATACACATACATGGGGTTTTTTCCAGTTATATATATATATATATATATATATATATATATATATATATATATATATATATATATATATATATATATATATACATATGACAGAAGTCATAGAGCTTTTTGACATTTAATGTAAAAACCCCTGATTTCTACTAAATGTTGCAGAGGGTATGCATGCTGCTAAGTCACATGGAAGTTGATGTTTCTACAACCAAACTGAGATGGATAGGAGAGAAGATACCTTAAATGAAGGGTTGATTTTTCTACAGAGATATTGCTTCAGACCGGCGAGAGCTTTCCAAACTGGGTATCACACACATCCTCAACTGTGCCCAGAGTAAGTGGCGTGGTGGAGCTGAGTATTACGCCGGCATGAACATCACCTATCATGGCATCGAAGCTCACGACTCCCCCACCTTTGACATGAGTGTCAACTTCTATCCTGCGGCTGAATTCATCCACAAAGCCCTCACAGGTGGAGGTTAGTCTAATTCATGGATGTTTCTACAGGGAGCAGTGAGAAATGCAAACCAGACACCATTTAAATGTGTATTTGTCTTTGTGTGTTAAGGTAAGGTGTTGGTCCACTGTACGGTAGGAGTTAGCCGCTCAGCCACACTGGTGCTGGCCTACCTGATGATCAGACAAAACCTGACGCTGGTGGAGGCCATCAAGACCGTGAAGGACCACCGAGGCGTCATCCCTAACCGGGGCTTCCTCCGTCAGCTCAACGGTCTGGATGGGATCCTGAGGGAGAGCCGGAAGACATCGCAGCAGAGCTGAAAACCTCCAGACGTAGCAGCTAGCCTGGTTACACCGATGGAGGTAACGGGACCAAGTTAGGAGCGACCTGTCGATTTCTGATGCTACAGATCTTTAGCAGCAGAAGATAGCAGGTTTCAATTGACTCCAGCATCTACTCACTACTGCCAGTTTTATGTATTATCATGTATTCACTTGTTGACTTGTGTTTGGTCCTTGAGCCTCTGGAAATTCATGAACACTGGACGCTCAAACACTCCAGTGAAGCTCGTATCACACATAAGGAACGAAGTAAAGTCAATCCCTATATCTTTTAAGCTGGACATACACTTCATCAATTTACCTGTACGGTGAAAGTAGGGCGGTATGATTTGTTGAGTTTGCAGTGACGGTTAGAAAAGAAAAGCCAGCAACATTTTACTCTTTAGACCAGACCTGGGCAAAATGCGGCCCGCAGGCCACATCCAGCCCTTTGTACATCCCTGTCCAGCCTACATGAGGCCAATCATAAATTACGTACACAAAAATTACATAAATTAAACACCACAATTTCAAATAGCCTAATATAAATATTTACAGACTGTTTTATTCTTCCAATTAATTATACCAGGTATTTAAAATATTTAACCCAGTGCATTTTACAATGGAAGAAAGTTAAGCAGAATTAAGTTAAAATTATTGTTGGTGTGGCCCTGTGACACAATTCAGGTTTCTCATGTGGCCCCTTGTAAAAATTTATTGCCCAGCCCAAATTTAAACTGTACATTTATGACACTTTCCAAAGTTTGACAATTCACACCAACGGTGTTGCCGTAAGAATCAAACAAGATGATGACATTTACACAACTGGGCTTGTGGTTGTTATAATCAACTAGAAGGTTGATTACAAATCAGTTTGGTAGTTTGTAGAGAATGAGGAAACTTAGCGGAAACCAACCAAACAAAACCTCCTTAGTGATAAAATCTGATCACTGGACCAAATCATGGGTAAAAATGGAAATGCTGGCTGACAGCAGTACTCCTACTCCCTACTAGAATATACATCAGTGCTATCGTTTTCTAATTTATGAGGGATTATTTGCTGCGTTCCCATCGACTCTGGGTTGTGTCCCTGTGTTTGATACTGTGTTGAATATTTTATGTAAATCAGATTGCCGCTCAGCGTTTGCGGGACTTTAACACTCAACAAGTGTTCCTCATGAAGTGCTCTGAACAACTCGGACATTAGTTGCAGCCCAGGTCTAAACCAGCAGTTATGTAGCTTGATTATTATATTACTGTGTTGTTATATTTATAATCTGTGACAAGTTTGTGAACATACAGTATACATATGACTTCTTTGTTTTAACGTGTCAACTAAGCTCAGTATGTTTTCTCAACAGACCCTCTTGCCTTTTGTATTCTTAGATATTGTGTGTTATGATCTGAAATCCATCCCATAGACTCCAGAGTGCTGAAGTCTGTTTGACCAGGTTTATTACCACTATAGGGGCAGGCGAGGCATTAAATATCTTAAAGTTTAACTCGTTCTTGATTGCAATGAACTACATAGTCACTTAGATGCTAGAGTGACAATCCTCAACTGAAACGTGAGCGTTAAAGTCAGCCCGCCGCCCCTTGAGGAATAAAATGACTCCAAGCGGTGCTTCAGGCCATGAAACAACTTCCTGTCTGGTGTGTCACATCAACTTTACAGTGACTGTTAGCTGTCTAGAGTTGTACTCCACATGATGATTTAATATACCAGCACAAGAAGCATTTAGAATAAATGAGCAGTGGGAGATAATACCGCAAACGTGCCCTTGCAAAAGCTGCCAACTGCCCAGAGGACATGACAGTGTGTAGCGTCAAGCTCACAAAGTTTGTCTTGGTGTTAATCAAGAGGCTCGTGTTCTCAATTCAGAACAACGTGTTGACATATGAGACTCTGCAAGTACCTTTGTGTGTTATTAATGATTACCTCAGACATATTTATGTGACTTGTCGTCTTCATTTGTGCTGTTTTGATTTCACCATCTTGAAGTACAGCTCAAGAAAAAATTCAAAGGTATACAATGACTTCTGTCAAAATATACTCATCCAAATATGGCGATTGATACCACTTTTATATATTTCTACTACGCAAGAGGCAGACACAGGAAACACCTTAGTATAGCTTGGCATCCAACCCGTTTTTAAAATTTAGCTGGTTTACAGTTCAACCAAATGGACTGACAGTAGTGCTTGGAGCAACAGGTCTTTGATTTCATTAAAGCAAATTTTAACAACTATCGTTAAATATCTTATTAATGCTTTATCAGATTACGACCACAAAGGTAAATATTTCATCCGTTAGTACTAATACAGAAGTATTTTGGTTGGTCAGAGAAACTCTGCTTGACTTTGTAGCCTTTTCCAAACTTTAGAAATCTTTTTATGCTAAGCTACACTAACTGCCTTCAAACTAATGACACCCAACACTCTCCAAGACAGTCAATATTTCCTGAAATGTCACTGTATTCTCAGTTCACCACAAAATCAAACAAACATATTTTACCAAGTACTGTGTGATTCATTTCTGTTTGACCTGCTGAGTTTTAAGGGTGATGTCTAGGAATCCTACAGCTTCCCTTTATTACTGTGTGATGGATGTTTACAGCCTGCCTGTCATGGAGGAAATGTACATGTGCTCCCATTGAATAGAGACAAGTTAACTACGCTACGCTAGGTCACTTAAGGTAATGCAAACATTAATGGCACCATCCTTGATTAACTTTGTTACCTAGCTCACAAGCAAGTCCTGTGGCTAAATTAATTTGAATACAGATAGAACTCCTTTAAAGAATCTCATGGATATTTTCTTAACAGGATATCTCTAACCATATTGATCTTCACCTTTGCGCCATTGGATCTATACCTTTTGTACCTGTAGTTTTACTGTCGTGGTCATTTATGTCCCGTTTATATCGTTGTGATGTGTTTCTTTTCCAAGTGAAACCTTTCTATTGGAAATTCCTTTTGAATTTATTTTTCTATCACTCCTTGAAGGAGAAACTGGCAAAGGATGCATTGATGCCTTAATCTGAGAACTTGGTTTTTAGATTTTTGTTTCTATGTTTTTGTGACTAATTACACTGAGCATTGATACCTTTGTTTTGATATATTCTGTACTTATTGAACAATTAAAATTATATGTGTGCTCTTATGTGTTTTGTATTAATCAGAGGTAGATTTTGCCATCATTCTGGATCCAACCACTCCCTCCTTTCCCGCCATTTCCACATGACATTCCTTGCCCACACCCTCACCTGCTTCACATTTCCCCTCAGGCCTGCAACATAAACAGGTTTGCATCCGGACATGCTCTACTGCCATGTTTCTCCACCTTTACTTTGTGCAAGTTATTTCCGTTTTCAAAGTTCAACATGATGCAGAGGTTGAAGCCAGACATTCGTGCAGCAGCGATCCGAAGGCGGTGCGACATCACAACTCAAATCCCTTTTCATTACTTCTTTATTGGAATAACTTAATTTAACTAGATCTATATTTATCAAGTTACACATTAGATATAGGGCGTCCAGTCAGCATTCACTAGCAGAATGTTAGGAGTCTGTGGGCAAAATTGCCTCATTAGTAATAAAAAAAGAATCTTTTGATTGTAGAAGTCACATTTCATAGCCAATTCTCACATTTTATTTTACACAGGATAACCTTTCAGGAATGGAGCTTGTATAGAGTAAAAATAAATCTGCAGCACTAATTAAAATACTAATTAAAGCACTGTGTGACTGGCTGAAACAAACTAAAACGTGTGTTCTTAAATAACGACATTCACAAAGCAAACGTTTACGTCAATTTCTTTTATTCTTGAATCGTTTTAGATTTTGTCGGCAATATATCCTTGAAAAGGACTGATGAGGTACAAAATGTTAAATCAGTCATCCATGTGGTTGATTTTGATGTTTTTCCACCGATGGTGTTAGAAGTGCTGGAATGTTGATGCATCCGACAGTGAACGAACTTAAAATGCTATTATAGTTGACCACAGTCTGCGATGATAATTTTTTTAGATGTTTTGCCGCTGTCTGAGCCAAATGCTTCTACTTTTTTGACAACATCCATACCCTCAACAACTTTGCCAAACACCACATGCTTCCCATCCAACCTGCAAAGGAGAGAAACTTCTGAAACAAACTGAAACTGATGACAAAAACTTAGATGCAGCTGTTTGCAGATCAGAGAAGCTCACCATGCAGTTGTAGCTGTGCAGAGGAAGAACTGGGATCCATTGGTGTTTGGTCCAGCATTCGCCATGGACAGGGTACCAGGTCCTGTGTGCTTCAAGGCGAAGTTCTCATCAGCAAACTTATTCCCATAGATGGATTTACCTCCAGTCCCATTGTGATTGGTGAAATCCCCACCCTGCATGAAACAAAAGGTTTATCATTCAATTGAAAAATGAGCTCAGATTAAATCTGAACCAATCAATATACAGAAATGGGACTGTTTCCTTGTCTTCACCGTACCTGGCACATGAAACCAGGGATGACGCGGTGGAATGAGGAGCCTTTGTAGCCAAAACCCTTCTCTCCGGTGCACAAAGCACGGAAGTTTTCTGTCAAATAAAAACATTCCATCTTCACCAGCATCAGAAAAAGGATCACAAGGTACAGTGTACCATCACTGCTATTCTAAAGACTTTCCTTCAGCATTAAAAAAAATCTGATCATGCATTAAAGGAATTAGTCAGGTGGTGAGGAAATGGGCCTAGACAGATAATGAATCCGCACCTCTCTGCTCTCTCACATTTGCATCTCTGAATTTTAATATTATGTCACTTGAAAATTTTAATTTTAACAAAATACTTAACACATTAAAGTACCTTGCAAGTTGTTATTGCAGATTTGACAGAGCCCAAAATCGAAGAAAAAGATAAAGTGTAAATATTCTGATGTTGCCAGAGTCTATTCTGTACTGTTGAACATTTAAGGCGAACTGGAGCCCTCCTCTGATCACTATTAATACAGCAGCGCTACCACTCCCATCTGGCTCTGAAACGGGTTATTCCGGATTCTACTTCCGGTCTCACATGGCCTCCCCCACAAACTTGCGCCTGAAAGCCTTATTTCCGCAACCAAACTAGAACTCGCTGCAGGAACAGCCCTGCGGTCATCGCGGCCCGTCTTCAGAAGTTTTCGTGTTTTACATACCAGCAGTTTTTGGAACCACATCATTCCGGAGCTGCAAAACACAGACATTTATTGGCCTTTTTAGGGGAACGTGCACATGGTTATTAAAGTACAAATATAATAGTTACATTACGAGCATTAAAACTAAAATGATCTGTTCTTCTTCTTACCTCCATTACGACTCTACCAACTGGACTTCCACTAGCCGTAATATCGAAGTAAACTCTCGTCTTCGCCATGTTTAACCACGCGGATACAACGACTCCGATCAATGAAAACCCCTCATGCAAACGGCTCTTTAGATCCTTTGTTGGAGTCTGCGCACTAGCGATGTGAGTAATCCAGCCAATCACAGCTTGAATAGCACAAGCATGGACCAATAGGAATCAGGATAGGGCGGGGTTAAACTGTGAGACGTCTCGCATGGCGGAGCGACGAGCGGATTCTTCTTTGATGGAGTCGAGGAGGTGGAAGAAGTCTTGTTCGAACGTGTGCGGTTCGAACTAGCTGTGGTATGAGGTGCGGAAAGGAAGCCAAGTGGGTCAGATGAAAGCTCATTCCGTCTGCCAGACCGCACATAT
This sequence comes from Antennarius striatus, assembly GCF_040054535.1. NCBI lineage: Eukaryota > Metazoa > Chordata > Actinopteri > Lophiiformes > Antennariidae > Antennarius > Antennarius striatus. The sequence goes on from NC_090790.1 coordinate 15,711,554, forward strand.
TTATAAAAGAAACTCAACGTTCTTCTGTGAAGGCAGCATGACACGGAAGAAAGGCTTTAAAAAAAAAAAATCAATAAACCGAAGAAGTGGGTTTGTTCTTGGTCTGATGATCTGAAATGTGGTTCCCTGCCAAGCAGTCAGCCCACTTGGTAATAAAAAAAGAATGAAGGAAAGAAAAGTGTTAAAAGTGGCGGCATGAGGAAATGAAGGAGGAAGAAACAACCCTCACACATACAGACTGATCCCCGTCTTGTTTCTGGAAGTTCTTCAGAGCTGTGTGCCCAGCTACAAACCCAACCATATATAGGGAAGTATGAGAGCAATACACGGACTCATTAAAGGAATCATGAAAAAAAGACTAATTTCACCCAGAGTTTAAAGGAACATTTGAGATCGTCTCGTCTCATAACGTGTAAAGATCTCTTTTGTTCCTGAATGAAGAAGAATAAAGAATAAACTAAAGACGGGTGGGGGTCATTTCTCTTCATCCGTTTCAGCGCTCCTTCTCAAAAGTCTGTAGATTGGGAGTCGCTGTTATATTTTAATAAATGGTTTAAGTTTATATTTTGTTTTGTGATTTTGAATAGTTATGGAAAAAAAGCCTGTTCAAGCCCGATTAATTCAATTGTACAAACATCCGCTAGAGGGCGCTCGTGGGGAAAGTCCAAAGTTAACGGTGGTGAATGGAGATAGAGGTTCAAAATGCTTGACCTACTTATAAAGATAAAAACATAATTTCACTTGCGTTTAAAGATAACATCGGATCGATTTTATGCAAGAAGTGAATTAAAACATTTTGCTTTTCATACACATGAGGCGATCTTGTCCACAAACCACTAGCAAAATCTAATATTACTATTACATGGCAAAGACAAAGACTTTCATTAATTAAATTAAAAGTAGACTCTTGAAAATGTATTTCAAAAGAAAAGTCCTTTTCATCATTTGGTGCCTGGGATTTTGCTTTCTGCTGTGCAGTCTGAAAAGTCTACCACTGGAACAGTTAGTAAAAACTCTCCTTTACGGGGACTCTAGAAAAGTGAATAAGGGTTACCTTAAGTTTAGATCCATTTATTACATGTTTTCCCATTAAAAACATGTGCATGTGCATTGATTTTGAATGTTTGTGATAAAATAAATGGTGAAGACTTTCATGCGTTGGGTCTTAAACCTGAAACTGCTTCATTAAGTGTAGATCTCAAAACTGACAAAACATTTGAGGGGTTCTGACACAAGCTACTAACACAACGAGCCTGTTACTCCACGCGGAAGTTTCCAACAGTATAAAACCAGCTCAAATAAACACAAATACAACATTCAGAAGTAATAATTAAAAATCAGTTACAAATCACTGTAGAGAACTAAAATAGAAGGGGGGAAATACAGACCTGCCATCTGTTCAGACTTTTGGATTCAACAAATGATAGAACTATCCATGCAAGGAGCCTATAGAGTCAGGCTGGGTATCTGGTCATGATACCAGCCCTTTAGAATTTCTCACATCCCACAGAATGGAGACCACATGGTTGATCCAGAATTCATCTTTCATCTAAGGGGTGCCTGTGGATTCCCCGGGAGGAGCTGGAAGAAGTTGATGGTAAATGGAATGTCTGGAGTACCCTGTCACCACCATGACCCAAACCTCGGTCAACAAAGATGATTGATGGAAGTCCTACTGATTTATCTCCATTCAATCCCTCCAGTAAGTTCTTTTGCTACCCGAGGTCTAGTGCATAGCATGGTGGATGCAGGTCAAGGTGGGGATGTGGACACTCCTGGTATTGTAGACCAGTTCTCTGGCTCAGACGAAAATAAGAGGAAAACATTCTTGAATGAAAAGATATGGAAATAGAGTTCAAACCAGTTTATTTACATAATCATTTATTAACTGTGGTTTGTGGAGGATGGAAGAGAGGGTACTAAATATTTTAGAACAAATATTAATACAAGAGATGTGTGTAGGAGTGAGAGCAGACATTTCTCATCCGATTCTAAAGATTTACACCATGTCAAATATTCACTGGAGTGTAAATGGTAGAGGGTAAATCTGACAGGTGAGGCCAAATTATTTTATTTCACCACAGTTGGCAATGACAACTTTGGATTTAGGAGTTCCACTCTTTGTGCCATGCTTCTCCATTGCCTTGACAACATCAATACCCTCCAGAACGCTGCCAAAAACCACGTGTTTACCATCCAGCCTGCAAAGAAAAGGATCCGATTAGTATGAAACAAACCCACTAGAGACTTGGAGTGCAGTATCTGGTTACCAGTGAGTTGGAGCTGTGCAAATGAAGAACTGGGACCCGTTGGTGTTCGGTCCGGCATTAGCCATGGACAATGTTCCCATTTCTACGTGCTTCAGCAGGAAGTTTTCATCATCAAACGTCTCCCCATAAATGGATTTACCACCAGTTCCATCATGGTTGGTAAAGTCCCCACCCTGCAAACAGACGTAAATCCACTGGAATTATCAACCAAACCAGAGCTCAGGTTAAATGAAACTCATAAAAAAACAAGAAAACAGGATCAGCTCCTTTAATTCGCCGTACCTGACACATGAATTTAGGAATGATGCGGTGAAATGAGGAGCCCTTGAAGCCGAAGCCCTTTTCTCCAGTGCACAAAGCACGGAAGTTCTCTAATATAAAAGACAGTAAATTAATTATGAAACCAATGAAATTATAGATAAATGGTAGGTTGACATCGCAAGTAAAAGCATCGTTTACGGTTGAATCTCTGGTCTTATGTCCTTCAGGTCTTGAGCTTTGTGCTCCTTTGTACCCTTTTACCGCTATTTTCCGTCATGTTGAATCAATTTAAAATCATTTTGAGATTCTAGTTATGTTTTTCTATATTTTTTAACCCTTCATTTTGAATTTCTAGTCATTTTACTTTTGTTTCAAGCATCCATTTGCAATCATTATGTCCTTTCACCACTATCATTTTACATCTATTTATAATCAGCAATTTTCTTACAACACGCATCTGCAGGACATTAATGTAAAATAAGCAGGGAACTGCATTCATTTTATGGCTAGATTTGACTTCTCTACAAACTATCAAACTGTTTTGATGCCATAACTAAACACTTAATTTCTTCATGTGCTTGACAGGTATTTCCTGTATGATTTTCAGATTCCGCAACTACTAGTAGCACACTCTAGTAATCACTCGCATGCATATATATATATATATATATATATATATATATATATATATATATATATATATAATTATTGTGTACAGGCCCTGAACACACACACACACACACACACACACACACACACACACACACACACACACACACACACACACACACACACACACGGCCTGTAGGCATGCAGTGGGAGGTAGAGCGGCAGGCAGTCCATGCTTACTCCTAATGAGCAACTTGTTAAAGAGGGGCTGTGCCTTGCTCAATGGCACCTCGGCAATGCTCGGGAGGTGATCTGACACTACCCACTGTCAGTTCACACTCCGGGTAGCTGGGCAGGAGCGAGAAATCGAACCGGCAACCTTGTGATCATTGGACGACCTGCTCTACCGCTGAGCAACTGCCGCCTCCTAATTCTAATCCCACTTTCATTGGCCTCAACTGCTCTTCTGTGAATAATTCAATGGCATATATGATGAAATTATAGCTAATCTCAGAACTTCATTTTGTTAAAGAGTTGTTTATTTTCCATTATAAATACTGATACCCTTTGTTATGAGCACTAACAAAACTAATTTCATCCATTTGACTTCATATTTGTTATCGCAACATTCCCATATATACAAACATACATTTTGTCTATATTGGAATTGAGTTTTATTTCAATTCTGATTGTTATTTTATTCCAACATTTTTGCCAAACCTCTGAAGATAATTTGAATTTGTTAAAGTTTACTGACCTGCAGTCTTTGGGACCTTGTCAGCATACAGCTGCAAGACAGAATATCAAACATGTTTATATGCTTCATGGTTTGATAAGCAAAACCTTCATTTTTAAATGACAAAATTTAAGGTATTAAAATGTTTCAAATGAGTTTTAACCTCATTATACAAAAACATATTCAGATTATACTACATTCAAATACAGAATCCTGATTCACTCTATTTCATCAGTTTATCTGGAAGCATCCTCCAGTCTGCCATAATTAAAATGTTCAACAAACACTTGGTGTCAAATATATTTGGCATCATATCTCACAGAATAATTGTACATCACATTTTAATCACAGATGTTCGTTTTATGGCTTTGATGATGAATTTTGCTATTGAATTTTGAACAGTGTTGCCTGCCCGGTGGAGGATTTTTGGATTAAATTATCTGCATTTAATCAAAGTGTTAATGTTTGATAACAAAATGGAAGCCTCGAATGTGCATGTCTTAAAAAAACCCGCATGAATATGGAATATCTTCCAAACACGATATTTGACTATAAAGACAATCAAATGCTAAAGATGAGTGTTTTCCTCACCTCCATTGAAATCCTACCAACGTCGGCGCCATTTATAGTCACGTCAAAGAAAACTCTGGGGTTTGCCATCTTCCCGAACACAATAATATTTCACACTTACGTAAATGAATGAATCACAGACAGCTCTACAGACAGCGACCACGAAGGTCTATTTATACGGGTTCGTGTTCCGGTGAGCCGTCGCTACTGACAGCCAATCAAAGTTGAGCTCTGGTTTTAAAGGACCAATCAGGGCGAGGTGTGATGAGCCTTCATCTCGGTTATCGTCAGAGCAACCACCGAATTCAGAGCAGTTGTTTTTTTAATCCAACTCCGCAAAATAGAAGGGACATAATTTTATTCTAAAAAAGAAATAAAGAAATGTATTTTCCTGCGACAACGCTTGAAATACACTGAATGTAATTTTCAATACCTCTTCGCGTTGAAGCACATTTTGTGACGCAAACCACTTAAAGATTCAAACAGCTTCATGTGCAGATCATATTTTTTATAGAGAACCAAGCAAAAAGTCATTTAATATCACTTTAAATTATATGACATTAAGATTCCTTCCATTTCGATATCTGCAACAAAAAAAACAACTACTTTATTTACTGAAATTGTTTCAACACCAGAGGCGCACACAATTAGTTTTGTCAAATAAAGTGAATTTAATTGAGGAAAGGGACAAGGTAACTGTAGGTACAATGACGATTATGATTAAAAAATAAATAGAAAATAATGGCAATTACAATGAGTTACAAAATATGTGGAATAGTTTACATATTAAAAAGCTTTTTTTTTTTTCTAGCATATTTGCAGTTAAATAGTTTCCAAATATAACATTATTGTGTTGCTCAATTGGCAAATATTTCCCACTGCCTTGTCTGACCACAAATGGAAAATCACTCATAGAAAAAACGTCAGCTTTAAAAAGTGGTATTAAGAATCATTTTAACTGCATTACTCGATGTCAGCTGACTGTTTTCTGTCATACCTGCTTCTGTATGACCTCTTTACAACTGGTCTATAATTTTCTGACATACAGGAAGTATACAGTGTCAACAATGATTGATTATCCAACTAATAACATCAAACTTACCATGATTTGATACACACACGTTCTCTAATGAAAACAGCTGATTATACAGTACATAAACCCGCATCATGATGGGTTAAAATGATTCAGAAACATACTTTGAAATGGCAGAAAATGCCATGACACACAGCTCATATACAGTATGCTTGAAACTCCCCCTGAGGGGGTAAAAACCAAAGGGAAGATGGAATCTTGAAATATTTCACAGTGCTGATGGATGTTGGAGATACAATGAACCTCAGCTCGTATGTATAAGAACATGACAAAGCTCAGATTTTTTTTTCCTTGTTAAAAACGTGAGGATCTTCTATTTCTGAGCAGAAGAAACAAACGTGACCACATCTAACTGCCCGTATCTTACATCATTTTGTACTGAAGGATGATTCTGGTGAAATTACTGATTTTTCATATTGTCATCAAATTCTATTAAAAGAATTAAAACAGTGAGTGATTCGCAAAACGAGTTTCACTAGAAAACGTGCTCCTTCAAAAGTAATCATAAACTTTGACTCACACCATCCTGCTGATGGTACCTTTACCCCAAGAAGACAAAGGCAGGTCATAAATATGTAGTGAGTGCGAAATGTCATTCATCTAATCACAGTGATCAGACAGGTAGTGTGTAGGCTGTGTTTATGACAAATTTATTCTCAACATTACAAATATTCTCTACATTACAAATATTTCCGTAAGCCTATACCACTAGAGATCAGTTGGGGCAGCGAGTGATACAGGAAATGTCTACAGACATGTGGATGAAAAAAATGTTGGACGTCACAACCTCTACCGTCACTATTTTCACTATAGAATATGGAATCTTTACTGTCCTCTGGTGGATGTGTCGACGTTACAGAAGGGAAACGAGCATGTTGACGGCTATTTCTAAAAACGTTTTATTTTTTACCGAGAGGACAATTTAGACGTGAGCGGATTATATTTACTTTTCTGTAACGAGGACTTCAGTTTTCAGATTGAGCCCTCTGAGTTTGACGTTTAAGGTGCTGGGACGCTCTAAACACACTGGAAACTGTTTTGTCCCAGTAGACGTCTGTCAAGGCGATTTGACACCAGTGGGTCATGATTCTAACCCCCATTAAATATTCATGACTTGCCTTTCAACATTTTGGGTGAAAACAAACATTGTATTCAAGAAACCAACATACACACAGGAGCACACAAATTGGTTCGATCCACTGAAAATACTCCCAACATGCAATTTGATGAAAACAGTAATTACTTTTTTTTCTATTTTGGAGATTATTGAACTTTTACGTATAAACTCGCGGGCAATTTTTCAAAAAGTCTTTTTTGAACCATTTGGGTCTGGGCTGAGAGTTACAGACAGGAAAGTGATGATGTTGACGACGAAAAACAGAATCCCTTAAACCTTTAATGGAGTGATTCCTAAACTGGGAACAAGCACGGATTAAACTTGAAGATGGTGAATAAACCAGGATAACAGCACGGCTATTTAAATTTTAAAATATGTTTAAAATTGACTTTACGACTCTGGAATGTTGAAAGAGGGCATACTGTGTGATCTGAACCCTGTTATAGGTGCACAACAAATTCTGGAGACGGTCTGAATGTCATTTTGGTCAGCCTTGGTTGGTTCTGCATTGTTCACCTGCTCCTGATCAGCTGTCAGACAGTCGGAGGAGGTTCTAACACACCAGACATTTTGATCTGAAAACCCTGTCTATTATTAACAATCTCAATCAAGGCCTCCCATTCTCTCCACCAGGTTCCAGTTTCACAGTAAACCCTTTGCTAGCTAAGTTCCACCTCTTTGGTAAACCTAACTTCTACTGGTCTTGAAGGAGCTTTAAACCCAATCTTTATTAACAGCCTTCGATGAGAGAGAGGCCTCGCTAGCGCCGACGCTACGAACGCATAAATCAAAAGCTTTGGCTTGACATCACTGTAGATTTATTTTTACAGGTTGGACTAAGCAACATATCTAGACCCGTGCAGTGTAGACCCAGTTTAACACAATGATATTCATGTATTTGTTGACGACAATGAGGTATAGCTATATGGTGTTATGTGACAGAAAAAGTTGGAGCCTTTGTTTTAATGACCCCTTTAACACAGAATTCAAGCGAGACCCTTCTCTGTGCCAGCTTATTTGTCTTTTCGGAACAAAACCACCGTGATCTTAATCTGTCGGTGTTCTGCTCGTAAGAAACGTGACATTAAAACACAGCATCGTCTGTGTGGATGTGATGATTTACACACACTTTGAGCGGCGCTTTGCGAAAAACCAAATAAGACGAACACATCGTTCCCTTTCACTTGGCACCTCATTAGCCTCGTCCTCCGCTCTGAGACTTAAGAACCTCCCTGTGCTTTACGATTTCTCGCCATTTTTAAGACATTTCTGTTTGGTGTTCTTCTTTTCTGAATTTGTCGCTAACCGCTACTTGATGCTTTCTTTTAAATCTACAGGGTTGTGGGTCGAACACATTGTGACACAAACCCTCCAACTGCCTTCATCTCTTCAGATCGCTCTGTTTAAATTCTGCGATGATGCTACATCAGAGGAGGAAGGAAGTTGACCTGCCCACTCCATCGGCCTTTCGTAGCAGTCCTGCCTTAAACAGGGTGTGTGAAGGGACTTTTGTGTCTTATCTACTCCTCATAAACACATCCCAGTTGACTTGAACAAATAAAATCTATAAATACTTAAATACCTTTAAATCCTTCAGCCTGTGGTTTGTGCTATAGTTTTAATGCTGGTCTAAAAAGTCAGTGTATTCTTCATAGACAGTGTTCCCTCCTGTTCCTGCACTGAATGAACGTCGGAGTACAGCAGGACATTTTCAAAATATATACATAAAACACAATCATGTACTCTCACACAGTCACACGGGTGGCGAGACGGCGCTTTCGACAGATGAGGGCGGGGCTACAGCAAACGGAGAGGCAGAGGCTGGGCTGGAAGATGAAGGTGGTCAGTTGTTCTCAAACAGAGACAGCAGATCGTCGCTGCTGTTGTTGGGGAGGTCGGGGGGGCCCAGGTAGGACAGCAGTTCATCCGGATTGGTCAGCTCGGGAAGAAGCTGAGCGATAAAACACAAAGTTGAAATTTCTTTCTTTTCGTTCTCTGACGTCACGATGTAGTAGATGAGTTTGAGGCCTGGAGAACTGTATAATTCTACTCTTACAAAATACAAGATGAACGGATTTCCACTCACATCAAGTGCATGGTCAGCTCCATCTCCTCCAGGAGCTCCCGGGCCTCCCAGAACGAAGGAGCCTTCCCCCTGCAGCCGGGAGTTCAGGGCACTGGTGTTCCGCGGCGGCAGAGGGCTGCCGGCGTCACCAAGACTCTGATTACCGTGAACACCTGAGCTGTGCTGCTGGAGGATGTTATGGGCGTGTTCTATCCGTCCAGGATGAGGCGTCTGACGTCAAACAAGAAGAAAATTTTTATTTTACGGGCATGACAACGTAAACTTAACAGTTTGGACGCATGAAGCCTGATCGCTGAGCTCTTTTCTTAAGAGGACACCAGAAGTAAGTGACAGAGAAGTGGTCGATACTTTAACCACCGAAAACCTTCGGCGGATAGGCGAGCAGCTGGTTATGACAGTTTTGAGGAACTCGCTGTTGTCGACTTCAGGTTCAGTTCAAGGCTCTCAACTGAGGTCACAACCAGAAGGACGAGACAGTCAGTGTTGAATAACAGCACCAAACAATTTTCAACCAAAGAGATGCTCACTAGTATAGGGATTCATCAGAATATCATTAACCCAAACCTGAATTAGTTCTGCAGTCAGATCAGGGTGGTTTTAACTACATCTCATTGAGGTGTCACACATTTCATACCATTCAAACTCCTGCCTCCTTCTCCGTTGTGGTGGAGGAGGCAGGATGCACACAATCCTGTGTGCTAACAGAAGGGTATTTTATAGATGTCTAACCTGCTCAGACTGATAGGGGAGCGGAGGCGGCGGTCCAGAAGAGGTGTAGTCAGCGAGCGTCGGGGTACCGGGAGTGTTGGGGAAGTCTGTGAATCCTGTTTGGCTGGAGAATCCCTGGCTCCCTGGGGCAACAAAACAAAAGACGAGTTACTTCTAGCCAGCAAATAAAAACAGGTCAGTGTCGTCTTGTGTAACAGCGGAGAGGGGGAGGGATGGTGGGGGCTGCACTCAGGCTCTGCTCTGCTGCTTGAAATATTGTTCTGGGTCACTTCCCATCCAAGAAAGATGGTGTGCAGTATTGCATTCTACAGATTATACATAGCACCAGAAAGGCATGGCTCATAGTAGAACTACAGGCGTATATAACTTAACTGTGACTGAGAGGTTGGTTCACTTCAGCATTAACAATTGTCCAACTCCCCAACAGGTCAAATGTTTGTCCTTTTCAGTCATGAATCTACCTGGCCTGTTGTAGTCGGGGGTGTTCCTCCCTCCTGCGTTCAGACTCTGGTAGGGGGACAACGCCGGGCCCAGAGCGGCGATCATTTCCATCACGTTAGGCAGGACCATGTGACTCGGGCTGACTGTTCGGCAGCGTTTCAGGACCGGACCGTCGGACTCATCCTTAATGTGCAAGTCTGGTTTGATGGGCACCGGCCTCCAACCACACACCGGGTCTATGGTGATCTCCTCGTAGTCCGAACTGAGAAGGAACGCGGGTTACTGCACGTCAATTAGCAAAAATCTTTGTGACATCAAATCCACATGCAGGCACATACTTCTGGATGTAGACGAGAATCCCAAGCATGTACTGGTCCACTTCCAGTCCCTCGAGCAACGCTGTTTTACTAAAAAATGACAGGGATGAAGTGCTGTTGACATTTCATTCTGAGAAGAGCCTGAAAGGTGCAATCATACCTCATTCTAGCACTTACTTGCATACAGGACATCTCCAGGTCCCTCGTTCACAATTCAGCTGCAGATAGGACTCCAGGTCGAAGCACTGCACGATAAACACACCAGCATGTGAACATTGTTTTTGCACACGCACGTCTGCAGGTGTGTGACAGCTCACCTGTATGTGTCGGCAGTCATGACCTCTGGCCGGCAGCTGGATGCGTCTGAAAGTGATCGGGCATTTGAGCGAAACTTTGATCGCTGTCTGTTCCACACCGTCCTCTCCATTCAGACCGGGGGTCCCGGGGATAGTGCCGCTGCTGAAGTTTCTTTTAACTGAAAAAGTGAGATTCTGAATTTTACAGTGCTCTAAAAAACAAATGTCGCTCATTCAGACCAGACTGATTTACATGGCAGTTTTATCTCTGGGTGAAAGACGCTTTTGGCTGCACCAAAACTGAGTCTGCTTTGACTTATTTTGTCACCAAAACAACTCATATTTTGTTATTTTCCAACTTCCGATTTCCAAAAAGGGGGTGAGAAAGGCACATGGCTCCAAAAAGCACAAATATTATTATAAAAATTATTGCCTGATCTTCATTATTTGCACAATGTTTTTTTTCCACTCATATTTGAAGGTATTTTCTGTTGGTGCTTCAAACACTGAAAAAAAGAACATTGTGTTGAACAGGCGAGTGAAAACTGAGGTACACGAGTGCAATGAGCTCGTTTGTAGCCAGCACCCCTGATGTAAGTTCACAAAAGCAGCTTTCCACTCACTCTTGGTGATGCAGTGTTCAGCTGGCAGGAGCCTCTTCTTCATCAAACCCTGCAGAACAGACCTGACTGATGGCCGGTGGACCAGCTGCAACACAAACAGATGGGACTACGGAAAGAGAGGAGGGGGAAAACACGTTTCAGGAGGAGCGAATACGACTTACTGTTCAGGTAAAGTACACTTCACATTGAGACTTACGCAGCAACAGGCCGTCACGGTGATCTGTACAGTGTTACGTCCCGGTTGACACACCTGCTTCAGGTACAGAGGCTTATGGGAGGTTTTGTTGTCGCCTCTTTCGATGCACAAAGGCGTCGCATTGACGCTCACCTGGTTGAGGAGGAGAAAAGTAAATGAAGCGTATTCGTGAAGTGTTATATACGAATGATAATTATCCAGCGGTGATGACGTGTCAAAAACTAAAACTGCTTACTTGCACAGAGGCGGGCCAGTTCGTGTTCATCTGTCTGTCCTCGTGGTGGTAACATTTAAACTGCAGCTCCAGATCAGGTCTGCAGGGGGCGACACAACACAAACCATCAGGGGAATGCTGGGTGGGGTTATCAAACATTCCTCTTTTGTTTTTCCTGATGGAGCGTTTTTAAAAATCACTCAGGAAGGGAAGGTTTGTCCCTCCATATTCACACTGAAAAACTGTTGTGATGAGAATCACTAAATATTTCTGCTTCATGCAGCATCTCCTGTCATCATCTCAGAGCAGCACCTTAAATGTAAAGAAACTCCAGCCTGCCAGCGACTGTATGATGACTGACTTTGACCTTTAATTCTTACCGCATCATGAGAGTTTTGTACACGGAGTCTCTCAGCTGGAAGGCGTGGTTACTGACCGCCAGGTTGTGCTCCAATCTGAATGGCTCCAACACAATTCCATCTCGTACTGGGAAGGTCAGACGCAGGTCGTCGCTGGGGTTACCTTGATAGGAATAGATTTGTTGGATTAAAGAGGAGGAAAATCCTTCCCATTGAAGAATAAGGAACACAGAAGTTTCAAGAGCCTCACCTGTTGAAGGCTGCTGGCTGCTGATGTTGGGTTTGATGTCTGCTGGAAGGAAGGGGGGTTTTGTGTCCTGCCCTGGGGACAGGTAGGGAGGTATGGAGGTGCCAGGCGTCATTGGGGGAGTAGGGTTCCCTCCCATCGGTGAGCTGGGATACCCGGGCATCACAACGCCCCGGCCTGGCTGAGAGACATTGAGGAAGACGAGTGTTTAGATCTTCAAATCTCCACAGGACATCATTTCGGAGTTCTGGCTGAACCGGACAGTTGGATTAAGATGAGTGGAGTTACCCCGCTAGCTGCAGCCTGTGTGAAGGCGTTATATCCTCCTGCTCCTCCAGACGGCAGGCTGCCCTGACCGTTGAAGGGCTCTGACTGGAGGACATGGACAGGAAACATGTTACTCAGCTAGTTACTGTAGTTAAGCTAACAGTTTGAAGCTAGGAAACCGGAATGGGGGATTATTCCAGCTCCGCCTCTGCACTGGAAGCGGTGGTTATAAAAGCAGTGGATCCAGGGCAGAAGGACGAGACACGATTATGACATTTCGACAATGTGTTCAACCCAAAACTGTGGCATTTTAACGACAGCTAGTGGAAGTAAAAGGAAAACACATTTGAACTGGAGAGGCTGGATGTTACTACCTTGTAATACTGAGGAGGGTTGGGCTGCCCGGCTCCAGGGGGGAACTGTCCTGGGTTGTGGGATCCAGAACTGTACTGACCCATGAGGGGCATCCGACTGGTTGGATAAGAAGGTGAGGGGGCACATCGTTGCTGCGGACCAGCAGGGTACTGCAGAGGCTGGTTAGGGTACCCCGACATGCCCCCAGAACCATAATGCTGCACCGGGAAACCCTGTAAGAAAAGAGGACTCGTGTCCGCTCCATTCTTTACACTCAAAAACACTTCCCTCATTTCGTCTGGTCTGTAAACATCAACGTGTTCCACCAGCCCGAATGTCTGTATTCCCACTAGCAAAACCTAAAGATAAAAATTACATTTACGGCCGTCCCTCCTGCAAGTCTAAACTCCCTGAAGAATCTTGTTCCAAATGTTGTTTGATGTGTTGCTGATGGAATTAAAGAATCTGCTTCTGTTGTGATCTGTCTTTACAAAAAGCTGTGGTTAAAAGCATATTTGACTTAATGTCTGGATAATTCATTCTGACGGAAGAACAAGAAGTAGATTGTGAACTTTCTGCGTCATCAGACGGAGGTTAACATTTGCCAAGCTTGCAAGAAGCAGAGGAAATGAACAACGCGCACTGCATTAAGATAGAACTTCATTAATCCCGAGGGAAATAAGTTGTTAACCCGCTGTATGAGGAAAAGAACTGCTGCTGCTCCTGTAGGTGAACGTCCTGCTTTTGTTTTAGCTTTGATCACAACAGAGATTTATGTAAAAATCAGGGTAGAATTTCATATTTCAATCAGAGTGGGGTGTTAGGGTTATGGTAGCAACTTTAGAACTGTCTCATGTGCGATCAGACATGTGGTCACTGACCTCTGAATGATAGGGCCGTTTCAGCCCCTGCTGTCCTCCTGGGTAGCCCCCGTGTTGGGGCATCTTCTGAGCCTGTGCTGGGTGCGAAGGGTACATGCCTCCACTGGTGGGTGGAGGTCCAGGCCTGGAGGAGACCATGCCTGGAGGAGGGCCGCGGGGGCCCGAATGAGAGAGGAACTGGGTGCTGTAAGAGGAAGCTCCGCCAATCTGGGAGAAACGTGGAAATGATGACGCAGTAATGTAAGAAACAGTCCGGAGGCATTTAGGACACAATGACTGAAATAGATGATGTGGGTTGAAAATTTAAAAAAACCCCACAGTAAATAAAATAATTTTTCTTTCTTTTCGTGGGTGTTATACTAGGTCTGTAATTTAAAATGTGACGTTTCGCATGCGAGTTCTGACTTTTCCTAAGAAATCCTTCTAAGAAATGTGAATTGAATATTTCAAATCTTAGAAAGTTTGTAGCTGCTGCCGCTGTTGGTCACTCCCAACCGACTTCAACTCTCACGCATCAAGAGGAGCCCATCAAGACAGTGTAATCTACTAATGTCCACTCATGCAATTTGTGATGGTGAGGAATCTATATTTCTGATGTAGTGATGGTTTAACGACACCCCAGGCTAAGAATCCTTTACCTGTCCATAGCTCAGCTCCTGATTCTGTTTCTCCTGTATTGCCGCAACAGTTGCGGTGGCAGTGGCGGTCGCCGTGGCAGCAGCGGCGGCCACAGCGGCAGCAGCGGCCTGCGTGAAGTCTGAGGGTGGGCGGACGCCCAGACCGGCACCTCCGCTGTTACCAGAGTAACTGCAGGGGGCAGACGGGGAGATGAGTCTGTGAGGTTTGTCGTGAGCATGACTCAGAGCAGTGGGTAGACATCCAGTATGTGGAGGCAAAACCAGCAGAAATAGAAAGTAAACAGGACAGAGTCAACAAGCAGGAGGAGAAAATCTGCTCCGTGTCAAAAGAACAGGGAAGGGACAACTGGTCATTTGACACCGATGGCTTGAAATTGTTTTCACTTCCTGGATAAGAAATTGGGTTTGAAATCCATCTGGCCGTTTCGTCACTCAGGCTCTTCCGACACAGATTGCACGACAGTGTCAGGATGAAGCCCCTCCTCTCCCTCTCGGATGTAGCTGCTAACTGTTACTAGCTGCTTTTTAAATCTCCCCGGTGTGAGTCACACATGTAACACGTTATCAAAACACGACACCCCCGTCCTGTGCTACCACCTCGCTGGTTTTTTAAAACCAACGTCAGTTCTGCACTGTTGCTGCCTCCACAGCGGGGCTGAGGGGTAGTACGATGACACGCCCCACCTCCCTTAAACATTTATAACCTTACATAACAGTGAGGTGCAATAAAGGAGCAACAGTCTCAGTCTGATATAGCTGTGTAAAATGGGGCATAGGGATTTTTAACCTTAAAAATCCTCCACTGACTTTAGATGAATGATTATATAATCATTCATGGATTTGGGTCCATTTCCAACACCAGCTGATAAAAGCACGACTGCCTCTAGGTCCGATCCTAGTTCTGCTTTTCAGCCCTGCCCCTCGTTTTAGTCGTGCCCTTTAAAGCAGAGTTAGGAGAGGGGAGCAGTTGACAGCGTTTGTCAAGAAATGGGACGTCATCAGTAGATCAGTTCGGGTTCATATAATTATCACAGACATTTCTACAACAGTCAGGTCCTGTAGTGGTTTGGAAGCAGATTCCTCTTCAGCTGGGAATCGGATCAGATTCCTGGTTTGCTCAGGTGTCCCTGGAAAACATGAACGTACTCCAGTTCTACACAGACCTATTGCTGCTACTATTATCCGCTAGAGACGATTGTGACCTCATTTACAGGACAGAAAACACCACAAACTGCATGTAAAACAAAAAAAAAAGTTTAATGTCCAAACCTGCACAAGAATAGCTTTTCTAAAGTGTATGTTAAAACAATCCAATGCTAAAGTCATCTGCATCTATACTGATCATATATTGCGCTGAATTTTCACCTTTTTTTCTGGTTATTAATGAAGATGTAAATGCACTTCTTTTTATTCCGCCCCCTCTGCAAAGCATTTTGGAATTTTTCGACCTTCCATTTCAATTTTTTACCCTTCAGTTTTGAGTCTCCATCTGGTTTGAAGGGTGAACTTACCCCTCCATCCCCTTAGAAACGAGAAATGCTGCCCTACATCACACTACCATGTAAAACACAGCGAGGTAAGGCTAAGGGGTAACTTGGTTTATTTATTTATTTCCACATCTGTTGAAGTATTTCTGTAACTGTGTAAAACATGACGAGAGTTTAATTCGCCGCCACACAGAAAGTCACATTCTGACTTTATTGCAGCTTTCAGAGGAGGAAAGCGTCGTACCTTCCACCGTAGGCTGAGGCCGGGTTGTAAGCAGCGCCAGGACGTCCGTACATAACGGGCTGGCCATAACCTTTAGAGACTGCCTCTCCATACGATTGCTGGCCCATGAACTGGGAGGCCATACCTGGACCCATACCAGGGCTGCCACCGGGCATCATGTGACCGCCAGAGCTTTCACCAGGACCCATGGGTGCACCAAAAACCTGCAGGTCAAACAGACAGGAGTCATGATGAAGAACTATCACACAGGAGAATGGTAGAATGGTCAGGAGTCATCATGAGAGGGGAACTAGGGCAAAACATTAAGCTTAACGTTGCTCTCACTGAAGAGAGACTGAAATAAAGAAGAAATGAAATCAGAAGCTATATTCTGTTCAGTATTGAAGGTATCATCAATATAATAGAAGACTGTCCGACTGATCTAGATACATCATTTCGAACAACTGTTCTTTGTTGTTGTCGGATTGAATACATGATTCCATTTTCCCTCCAAAGATCAATGCTTTATTTAAAGAGTCCATAATTTACTAAAAATATCAAAGACACTGGAAGGAATAATAAATGTTTTAACCTGTTTGTTTGTTAGTTCGTTTGTCAGCTGGACTAATAAGATTTTCTCGTAGAAAGTTTTTGGTCAGACCAGAGTCAAAACAGTTAAACAGGGAGGGTCAATGACGTAGAAAGAGTGATTAAATGTAATTTCTATTTCATTCTGCAATTCTATGCAGATGAATTAAAGCTTTTCTAACCCGGAAGCTCGATAACTGTGGTTAGCACATAAACTCACAATCAGGTCACTGTGTAATAGTTATGAAAGGCCTTCCAACGTCCTCAAGAGCCACAATGTTTTCCTTCACAAATGACCTGGTTGTGAAGCAGCTCATTCTGACTTGAAGTGTAGGCGTGACCTTTAAGAGCAGATTTCAAGTGTTTATTTACAACTGTGTAAAATCACTCCCGACATGTGGACTTAGCTACCGCTAGCTCCGCTAATAATCTTCCAAAGGAAATATTACACTTTTTGAAAAAAAGATGCAGCCTTTACAAATAAAAATGACATTAAATTCCTGCAGCTGATGATGCAGAAGCTGTTCTACATCAGAGAAAATAGAATCCCAGGGCGCTCATCCCCAACCAGTGATTCCACTACAGCTGAACGGGACGGGCAGGGGAATTCTTGATGTGACGGGAGAGCCACGTCAGTTTTTCCTCTGTATTCATTGAACAGCAGCAGGAGCGCCGCTGCTAACATCTAAAGTCATCATTTATCCCCTCCACACACACTCACAAAGCACGGCAGAGAGGAGACAGGTGAAGATAAAGACATTGGCAGCGGATGAAAACGGGCTCGGTAGCGAAAACCTTGTCAATGTTAGAAAACTTTTTTTTTTACCTCAACAAGGCCAGAGTAAAAATAGACCAATAAGACATTTGGATTAAGCTGGAAGTGACGCTTAATGTGAGGCAAATGCTGAACCAAACCCCTGCCTGTTCATTCACTTGTCTGTAACCGATCCGATGGTAGCTGGAGAGCTAACCGGCCTTGTGGGCATCCATTACCTTGGCAAGCTGTTAACACACCAGACATAACTGTGTTTAATTAAAACTGAAAGCTTACTTCAAAATTAAATCATGTCCACACTTCAACCTCCCTGTTGCAGACTCTTCTTTTCTAAACAAAACTGTAATGGAGCTCACCTTCACAGGAGGCGAGTGTCCTCTGCTGGTAGGAGAACAGCTCTCTGTACTATCAAATCCGAATAAATGAACAGCCAAACAAATAGATCAATATAGAATATTGATCCCTCATAGATTCCAGTTGGTATGTTCACTGGCTGGGGCGATCACTGGTTTCTACGAGAGCAGAGTTTAAAGAATAAAATGCCTTATAGGCCCACCTGCTCTAACTTTTAATGCCTTTCTCTGCCTTCTGCTGGACATAATCCCATAATCGTTGAGAAAGAACAAAAAAGCTTAAACCTGTGGCCGGACAGATGATCAGCCGGATAATCAATGAGCTGAGATCAACTAAAGAAGATGAGGGGAGCTGCAAACTGAACTGATTATTTGCTGGGGGTCTATTATTAACAAACACATTCTCATTTAATACACTTGTTCTTTACAAAAATGTTAACCAGACAATAAGTTTTTTTTAAATTTAATTTCAGCAGCCTGACAAATTTAGGTAATGCCTTTATTCATAACAGGGTCAATAAATAAAAGCTTGTGTGACACTGCTACAGAAAGAAATAATAAGATGTCGGTTACTGTTACCTGGCTGTGTGTGGAATTGGTCACGCCCCACACTGTGGTTACTACAGAGAGAGATCCTGCGTGCTGATTGGTGCCTGGTTGCCAGGAGACAGGGTCATTTATGAAGGGGCCGTCAGTGCTGCAGAGGGATACGAAGCCGAGTTACTGGGAAGGTTGGAAGGTTCAGGAGAGCATTCATATATTGATGATATCACAGTGTTTATTATCCCCTCTTTAATCCAAAGCGTTATTATGGGGTGTCTGTGCTGTAGCAGAATAGAGACGGTGCTGAGCTGTGATCTGGTTTGTTCATCTGATGGTTGAGGTTACCTCTCCATTTCCTCCTTTTGCACCATTTCCTCAACAGGAAGCAGTGACACTAACACCACACATGTGCAGGGTTAATAAAAATGTCAACATTTCATCATTTCTGAGCAAAAAGCTTCAGATTTATGAGATGGAATGGAGTCCCTTTTCTTGTCCGGTGTTGGTGGCGCATCCCTCCTCTGGCTCCCTGGTAGAAACAGTCGACAGGCTTTGTGGCTGCGCTCAATTAAAGTGGTTTTGGCTTGAGTGAGCCTAATGAAGATGTTTCCAGAAGGGCTGAGTGGAGAACACTTGGCCGTCGATTGCTCTAACAGTTTGTAATGAAGCCGACTGAAGCCGCTCTGATGGAATTCATTTCTTTGCAGGGGAACCGTTCAGCAGTGACTCCACCTACGGCAGCACTACTAAAGTCATCTGTTTCTATATGATCAGCTGTCTTCTCTGGAGCAACCTAATGTCCCTTTGAATAACTGTGTGAATAGATTTACGCATTTATTATTTATAGGTGTTGTACCTCACTGATTACCACTGACTCATGCAGGGATCATCTCCCGTCACTTCTCTATTCACTGTTCTTCGTGACATTAATAAAATATGATCATGATTATGATTTCTTCTAGATATATATTCATCTTTTCCCATGATCCCACGCTACCTCGTGATGTCATCAATCTACATGCGTTGTTACCTCAACCAAACGATAAGGGTAAAAGTCAGGAAAGAACCCATTAAATAAAAAAATATGAATTTGGATAAAGGACACAGATTCAGGATGATTTTAAGTTGCATCAAATTCACAAAGTCTAGTAATAAATTTGGAAAACCAATAACTCAGGACATTTTAAACGAGGCATTAAAACCAAACATTATGTGTAAAAACTAAACCAGGCAGCGGGGACTCAGGTGAGGTCCCAACAGGTTCGGCTGAGGACAGTATGGGGGGGGTTTACCTTTGTGGATTGGGAGGTAGGGAGGGTTTCATGGAGTTGAGGGGGTTCATCGGATGAATGGGGGATCATCAGAGAGCCCCCACTGTCCTCGAGTGGCAGCCCTGAGAGGGATAAAGACACACATAAAGAGACAGTTACTCAGACCTCATTTGCTGCACAGCAACAATTTATCCTCACTAAAGCCCACACTGTGAGCACAAAGACACAGCGCCCTCCCACTCAGAGCCACTCACTTTAATCTGAGCCAGTGTGTGTGGACTGTGCACATCAAAAACGTTAGCCTATCACTGACTGCTGCAGCTCTGATCGCTCTCAAAGGAGGGGGAGGGCTGCTGAAGCTAAATTTAGCTTGCTGATATCAAAAGGAATTCGTACACACACTACTACTGTTCACTCCTGAGAGGAATCTTCTTCCATTGGTTCAGCCCTGCATGTTTATCCGCCACTTCCCCTCCTTCAATATTCTCTCCGCATCCCTCACCCCCACTGCAGCGATGCTCTCCTCCCGCTAATGATGGCTTCCAACTGACATGTTAATTTTCCAACATCACAGCCACGAACACCCCCCCCCCATACACACACACACATTTCTTTCCTTTTTTACACTTTACACTTTGCAGATTTGGGTCACACACCCTTTTATAAAGGAGGGAAGGGGGGGGGGGGGTCGCTCTGATCACATGTACCTGATTTCCCACCTATCAAAAGCCTCCAGACGGCACCTTGTAACTTCCATCACAGCTCCAGCACACAAAGAGGGGAACACGTAAGATGTCTGAGTCTCAGACTGAAGCTGCTGTGGAATCACGGAGACGTGCCGTTCTCTCACGCTCCCTTCACAGCTTTAACTTCCTGACATTTCCTCTGCTATTTGTCGTCCTCACTGTCAACTCGCCATCCTTCCTCGTCTCATCCTCATCTTCTTCCACTAACCTCTCGGCTGCTGTCGCCGCACTGGAGGCGTTCAGTCAAACCTCAAACGACCCTCAGATCCGTATGGGTTTAGACAACACTGACGTTTAACAACGTCCATACTTCATCCTTCAAGAGATGAAATAAGCTTTTGGTCAGTTTTTTTAATCCAAGGTAGTTTTTCTTCTCTTCCTCCGTGTCATTGGGGTGGTTGTTGGGTCTGTTGACTAAAAAAAGTTACGTCTAGACAACCATGTTGGAATGAAAGGTTCCACCTCTTTGTAATGCTTTAACTGCTGTGAATCAGCAACATAAAAAAGCCTTTACATGATGCTATCACTGAAAACAGTTGAGTTAACACTAATCCAGACATAATGTAGTCTCCACAAATTAGTTGAAAGCTGCCGATTTCATCTGGAGCCAATTTCAATTAACCTGCTAATCAATCTGAGTCTTGACTAACAGCCACTAATGTTAAAGTATGTCTGAACCGCTTGAGAGGCTGGCAGCGAGTCAGTCACAATGATTAAACACTCCCTCTATAACTTAATAAAATAGGAATAAACACATTTCACATTATTTATTAGCTGCCAATCCTGATCATCTCCAGCAACAGCAGAACATATTTTTAACAATGCACACACACTTCAGTGTTCTCTTGTTACAACATCACTCAGCCAGCGATGGAACGGAGACCAGATTCCATTGAATCAAATCTGAGGCGCTTTGCACGTCAGAAAAACCCCATCACCAACACAAATAAAGATTCTACAGGCAAAAATATTGAGCGGATAAAATGAGACGCCTTGTGATTTCTAAAACTGCCCAAACAGACAGATAAACAGATGCCTGTTTATCCATATATTTATCGAGGTTAATGTTTGGACTGTAAACCAGCAGTTCTCTTTATGGACAAAGTCCTAAACCGTGACCGAAAAACCTGTTTCAATAATATGACTGAATATGACTTATTATCTGTGAAAATAAGCATGATTGTGTCACATTTGACTTTGCAAGTGGGAACACTTCTTTAAGTACTTATCATGCATTTAGAAAGATTCCATCGACACCTCGGTATTGTGTTTGGAGCAGACGACTCATGCGGGTTTCAATCTGCAGGACGTCGTCTTCAATCTTGAGTCACCAGCTGACCTCCTCCGATCAACTGTTTTTCATTTAATCCAAGTTTTGGTTGAATTCAACACACCAAACCCAGATAAATTTCTATCAAGTGACAAATTTTCAGGAGATCAGTAGAAATGTCCAATGTTTTCAGTTGTGTCTTGTCTGGTTCATTTTTATCTGGATTATGCATTAAAAAAATACTGGAGGAATGTTTTTAACTGTACAAAGTAAGACTGGAGATACCAATCAACATGAAATGGTTTGGAGCGGTGGGGCACTGGTTGGGTAATACATGATTTATGTCGGACTGCTGGACCTGGGTGGAAGCAAGTGATCAAGTGAGTGCCATTCTCCTTCGTTTAGCATTTTGATATGGTTTCATTTATACGGTTGATTCCTAAATCAAGTGTCTCGCAGAAGCAAATACAGCAAACGCAGACATTAACTGACAAACAGGTCTTTATAAATCACGTCACCCTGATAAAGATTTTTTTAATATAAATTCATGATGTATATGAGTCATCTGTATCTACTGCATCAGGGAAAAAGGAGAACAACATGATTCACGATAAGTGTACGACCTCCTGGGCAGGAGGTGGGCAGCATCTGACATTTGTGTCTGATAAGTACGGTGTCATTAAAATACATTGTACAGACAGCTGTTGATATATTACAAACTAATACTGACACCTGAAATAATTATACAACAAAAAATAAGATTCTCTGAAATGACCCTGAGCTTCACAAGTAGTTACTGTTTACTTGTGTCGGCTGACTGATTAATCATTCAAGCTGTAAAATTCAAGGTATCAACTCTTGAATCCACTTTATAAATATTTTGTCTGGCCTGACAAAGGCTGAAAATAACAAGGATATTTATTTTAATATCACACAAAACACACAGAAGCAGAAAAATAATAACTCTTTGGTATTTACACTTAAAAATGACTTTAACAAGGAAATTATTTGTTGAGCTGGTGAAGTCAGTGAAGTAACCTAATGATTAATCAGCTGCTAGGTGAGCTGTGATTTACTATTAACGCTGTGGTACATGTATAATTGAAAAGACGTGAACAGGTTGATCGGTTTGACACATCCTATTATCAAAGAAAAAGCTGTTCGACAGTCCTGACTGATGAAAACTGTTAAGTGCTTCACTGCAAATATCAATAATGACTTCAAATGAACACAGACTGTACAATACACACACAAGCGTGTTTGATCTGCAGAGCACCTGCCTTAATAAAGCTCTAATTAAGAGCTCAATGGGATCTGAGAGATTACCAACTAATAGCTTCTTAAATACAGTAGAGCAGCCATCATCATGAGAAGCAAACGGCAGCTCGCAGCAACGAAATTATATTATTACAGCAAGGAATGACTCACATGAGACACAAGGATACAGAGGAGAAGTTTGAGAGGAGCCATCAGGAGATTGAGTTCCCTCCTGACACCGGTGAAGTTCAGATCGGCTCTATTTGTATGATTTACAAACTCCTTCAGTTTAGCAGCCACTTAGAAAAAAACATTAAAATGGTGCTAATTAAACCTACAAAGATGCAATTCACATCATTCCTGGTAAACATGTGCAAATCGTCATCGAAAAAATACGCAGCTCACAAGATGTGCTTCAAATACAAAGAGCAGGTGCAACTTTCGATTCAGGTTGCAGAGTTTTGATTTTAGATGAGAATTAAAGTGACTGCTGATGGACTGCGTAACACTCTAGTTACAAAAAGCTTCTTATGAGCATCCATTAACCTGAATATCACAGACCTTTTAGTAGTAATAAGGTTAAACACAACAGCCCAGCTGTATTAATAACTGACCTTCATTAAGAATGATTTGGTAATAGATCTACAAAAGCATTTACCAAATCCTCCAACTCTGCCAGTTCACCGAACTGGGACAAATGACAGGTCACTCAAGAGACTTCCAAACATTTGACCACTAATGGCTGTTTTTATTATTAAACAGTGACTACTCTTATATCATATAATGACAGAACAGAAACAAAAAAATACAGTTAAATATCAAAATTATTTGTATGACAATTAACAATAAGCCCAAATATCAATAAAACCATAATTGGGTTATCTATGTTAGACGTAACTCAGAAAAAAAAAGCCAAAACCCGTTAAACCTTTTACATAAATTAAAAACTTTTGCCAAGTACAAAATTGTATTGCTGTATTTAAAAACACTAGAACATCACCAGACAGAGCTCAAATCTCTTCCAAAGGCCAAACATTCACTTTTATGCCCCTGAAATCTGTGAATCCTTTTTTTTTAAATTTTGGATCAGCAACAAATCACACAAACACACACACACACACACAACACACACACACACACACACACACACACACACACACACACACACACACACACACACACACACACACACACAACCAAAATATGGCTGTATACCGGCTAAGTTCTGATCCAATAATCTTCCCATGTATGTAATATAACAGTGTGGAGGGCGGTAAACGCCACAGTGTTAACTTAACATACAAAGACAAGATGCTCGGTTACACACGCAGACACACACACACACACACACACACACACACACACACACACACACACACCTCAGCCTCTTTATCTCCTTACCTAAACACGGATCCAAACAAACTCGAGCCGAGGCAACATGTTATTATAGCCATAGTTCATCCAGGAAGTCCTGATCACCTCAGAAACACAACATCATCCCGCGCACACTATAGAACCCCGCTGTCAGTTTCAGCACAACCAGCTAACACAATAATTCATCTGCTGATAGTCAGAGCAACGCCAATCATGCAATATAAAACAAGCTGCAGCAGAACAGAACAAAGCATTTCAGCCTCTGTTACCCATCACCATCGCCTACCTGCATGAAAATGCACATATGTTGCACTACATCGCAAAACAAGAAAAAGTCAACGCTATTACGATGTAATAATTACGGTGGTTAAAAAGTCCCGTTTTGGTGCGGGTGGAGGTGCGTTGGTATCCCCCCAAGTTTGAATCTTGTAGCAACAGCAGGCTCTTTAACACACGCAGCCGTTAGCTGCCAATGCTACTTAGCGAAGTTTGTGTAACGTTAGCTTGTCTTAGGCTAGACGTTTAGCTACACGACAACGAGACCAGATAGCTGAAGGGCTAATCGCGTTAGCTTGAGAAGTATAAAGAGCTTACCTTTAGCCTGCTGCTGCTGCCAGACGATGACGGGAGATGGTTAGCATTAGCTAGCTAGTTAATGTCGCAGTCGGGCTAAGACAACGCTGCTCACATTAAAATATACATGAATGTAAATATATATATATATATATTTGCATCGCAGTCTTGCTGATGAGTAGGTTCTCTATTCCACTCTTTAAATATTATTCTTTATGTAAAACTTGTGCGGTGACACCTCTAAATTAGCTATGAGGCTAATTAACTAACTAAATAGCCAGCCGAGTTAATTAGCTTGTTAAAATTAGCTTGTTAAAATTAGCTTGTTGCGATCTTTTTCTTGTCGGGCCGTAACCTGGCAGCTCAGTCTACCTTCCTCATTGCACAATGACCCTCTATAATATATTCATGAGATCACAGGGCTAATGTCTCCCACAGAGAAAGGCATTTTCCTGTCCCTCCTCCCACCAGCCAGGCGGCTGACTGACTGCAGACCGGAGCAGAGGATCATTTTGGAGGAGAAGGTGGTGGCGGATGGGGGGGGAGGGCATAAACAGTGACGTCATCTGCAAATGATGTATGATCCATGCACGTAGCATGTCTCACAGCTATCATGCACCTGCAACAACCACATACGGTATATGTCACAGATTAGTTCCAGGTGTCACTTGAAGCCCAGCCGGTGGAGTCATTAGAGGTGTCTGCAGTATGTTGCCAGAGGGCAGTGCAGAATAAAAAGTCTAACCTGCCTGTGTTTTTCAGACCTCTGTTGCCCTGGAAACAGGTGCAGAGACTTCCCATTTCTTCATTTTTTTTCCCTCTACACTATCCACCACCGCTACCACCTCGCTGCTGCCTTTCCTCCCCCACGACCTGCCGCATAGTACAATCACACACACATTTTGCACTACTGCAGTCATTTCACAATGTCACACAAAACCTGAGCTGGAGCCTTGACCCCCGCTCTAGCAGACATCAGTGCCGCAACAATCTGACCTCCAGGAGGGAAACAAAAAGAGGGGGAGAGAGTGGGAGGGTTGAAATCAAGACCAGTGGGAGTAAAAACAAAGCTGCTCTCTGTGCTTCTTTTGGTGTAAGTGAGGATCAAGTTGGTTATTCTATTTAGAAATGTTACAATTACACATCAGTTGACAAAGAAAGCATGGATGAAATCTCAGACAGCTCTACCTGGATGGAAGGATAGGAAAGAGTGTGAACAACCAGGGTGATAAAATTTGTGACTTTAAAGATGAAAAAGGTGTCATCTTTGTCTCCCTTCTGCAACGAGTCAGCTGGAGATGATGTTTTTCCAGACAGCCCCCAAAACATCATACAACAAATTCATGAGCATAGGAAACACTTTCCATTCCTCCATTGAGCCTAGATCTATGGATATTGTTTTTGATATGGCCTGTAGAAATAGTCGTTGGATGGAAAAAGTGATTTGAAGCAAAGCAAATGCTGAGCATGAAAACAACTTATGGCAGTTAATGGATGTGTGCAGTTTGGTGAAGCTAGAATATGTATTTGGCAGAAAAACAGATGGACACACTGATGACTATAAACTTTCACATCTTGGGGATGAAATGACTCAATTCAAAAAAAATTTGTCTTAATATGGCAGAAACAGGCTTTTTTCAAGAATGTATGAACACAAAAAACTGATCTTTTCAAATCAGATTTGAGTCTCTTCATATGTGGTACTAATTCAGATATGTCCAATTCCTGGCTGTGCCGTATGATCGGAATCAGATTGGAATTTGTGTGAGATGACAGCAGCAATGCAGATGGTCAGTTGATCATTGGCTTACAGTAGAGTTCTCCAGAGGTAAACTTCATTTTGAACAACGAGTCGTCACAAATACGACATTTGTTGCTGTTGGTGACGCAGATGACAATTCGCAATGCATCAGCAATCACATGTCTGCTGTTTGGGTGTTCAAACAGAGCTGGATACAGGCCACTGGGATTCTGAATTCAATTGTGGTCTCACATATCGTATCACATATTATGTCTGGGGGGTCTGTCCAATCAATAAATCAACCTTTAACAGAGAAAATGTGGCTGAAAACTCAGAAGGGGGTCACAGTTTAGAGTTTCGGAAGTGAAAAACTCCCTGTATGTATCAGGGTGACAAAATTCGAAATGGTTGTGGTTGTAAAAGAACTGCCTTTCTTTCCCATGTCTAGAACCACTGATCAACCACTTTGCACAAACACACATCCTATTTTACAACTGTAGCTGTGATTTTGAATTTCATGTCCGGAAGCTCCAGAGAAGGGAGGCAGAAACCCCAGACACGTCTCAGTCTCCTTGCTCACTGGCCTTTTTAAGTCATCCTTGTGTTTCTGCTGTTATGTGTGCATACCATTGTGGTGACTTCTCTTTGGCAGGAGGCAGAACATTCCAGAGAAATGGTTGACCCAGAATAACACACACAGACGCAGGATGACTGAGGTCCTCCACCCTTTTGTCGCCTGGGCATAGACACGTGACATTTCATGGGGGGGGGGGGGGGGCAGTTGTACGCTGCTGCAACAGAAATGCACATGACCATCAGGACAAGAACTCATGACACTCATATCCCAGCCATCCTCTATAACGTCTTGTCGTACACTCAAACCATGGAAATCCTAATTTTCACCTTGTCATCCTTAAAGAGCTCCTCAGGGCTTAAGTATAAAGCTGCAACTGATCCTTATTGTCATTTCTGATCAATATTTTATACTTTAAAGTGTTTGGAAATAGTCTGAAGTCTCTTTTAGTTTTTCACCAAGCCTTCAAACATCTTGTTTCATCCAATCCACCATCAGAAGTTTTATGTTAATCCATTGTCGATGGTTGAAAAGATCTATCAATTATTAAAATATGTCACCAAAGGGACACTTTTTACACCACCAAACAGTAACATTTCCATACCTTCATATATTATAGAAGTACTATTATGATTGTAATTACTTGATCGCCGTGGTTACTGCTTCAAGATTTAGCATGATTTTAACTCCACTTGAAGCAAATGCAAAAGTAAAAGAAAGATACAGGAATAGTTCACTCCAACAGTAAAAATCCAGTCCACATTATGACAGCCTTCAGTTTAATACAATGTGAAAATAATACCTTCATTCTTTTATAGCTGTAAAAGTACTGTCACCATGTGGTATTGATGAGTAAATGAGAATTCTTCCAGCTGCTGCTGTGGCAGATGATTCCCATGTTTCTCCATCCAGAGTGTGATCGTCTGCCTGCGGGATGTGATGCTGTAGAGTAATTACACTTCTGTATTACACAGTTTGGGAGCAGTTCATTGCAGCTGACTCCAACCATCCTGCTATCATTCTACCGCTTGTTTTCCTCCTCTTACATGCTTCTCCTTCAGCCATCTGTTACCAAACATTCAGACTTCACTCTCGTTTGAACTGAAAGCAGAAATTAACCAGATGTGGAAATGAAATGTTTCCCTTCCTGAAACAATCCCAACATGTGCAACAGCTGGAGCGGAGCTCCTTTGTTAATTTAAATAGATAGATAGAAAGATAGATAAATACGCAAACACTGAGAATTTGTATTTACAGTAGTTCCTTAATTATTTGGATGTAAATATGAAAGGTCAAAAATATTTACTGTACGTCTGAATTTGATATTTATCAATGTATAAACTGTATTTAATGTAGATCACATGCTTGTGTGTTAAATAAGTAAAATCAGAACTATAATTGTTGTGAAAATAAATGAACTGACAGAAAAATATTTCAAACTGACCAGCCATTATTATTATTATTATTATTATTATTACTTTTATTATTATTAATAATAATAATATTGATAATGGTAATAATGATAATAATAATAACGTTATTATTATTACTACTACTATTATTACTACTACTACTACTACTACTACTACTACTACTAGTACTACTGTTATTAGGAATTTTACTACTGCTGCTGCTACGTTTGTGGAAACAAACTAATCACTGCTGCCATCTTGTGTTCACAGATGTTTTGGATCTAAAGGCCAGATCTTTCGTGTTCCTGCAACAATTTATTATCATGCTGTGTAATAGGACAATGTACCGTGTAGTAGAATTAACAACAAAATATAGTTATAATCTTTATAATAATGATAAATAGCGTAACAGTTTTACTTAAACAGTAAAACACAAAATGGTAACATTTAGTAAACATATTCAAAAGGTAATTAAAAACTTGAAAATAAAATTCAAGAGGTGATCCAATGCAGGGATATCATTGCTTCTCTTATTTCTCCTTCATCAAATTTATGTTTTATTCTCAGTCTACTTTATATAACAATGGTGATAAGCCATTGAATTAAAACTTTATTTTTATGACCCTGTTTCAGTAACAATGGCTGTCTAAAATATATATTATAAAAGTTCTTAGTGTCAAAAAATTCATGGCTGTAATTTTTTACAAACTCAGATATGATCAGCAATGATAAACGATAAATGTGGGTTAAATAACGGTGTGACGTCAGCAGCCGCTGTGTCCTTCACTTCGTTTCACTTTCGTTTTAAAGAGAAAGTAAACTTCAGTTAACGGTGTTGTTGGTGGTGATTTTTGCAAACACTCGTCGTTGTCTTTGGTGAAAGGTGAGTCCCGCAATGTATCTGACGCTGCGTGGATTTTATTGTGCTCGAAACCTGAAACAACCCGACCGCAAGTGTGCGTGAAAGTAAAAGTAGTCTTAGTATTCATTATCCCCTCCTTAGCAGACGCTTCAAACTTAAATATAATCAGACAGTGTGTCTTCTAGATCAGAACATGACACATGGATCTCCGTCTTTTGACATTTTGACATAACCGTTATGTTTATGTGTCCAACAATCAACTACTATTTTTTGTACAATTGTGGAATCCATATGATTCCATCTTGTCAAATAATATCCCGTTTATCATCTTGTCCTGTGTCTGATACCCCAGAGATGGCTGACTGGGGCAACAAGGATACCCTAGAGATGGCTGACCAAGGCAACAAGAAAACCCCAGACATGGCTGACCATGACAGCAAGACTCCCCCAAAGACGGCTGACATGGGCGAAAACAGATCCCCAGAGATGGCTGACCACAGCAACCACAAATCCCCAGAGATGGCTGAAGAGGGCACCAAGAACC
Organism: Antennarius striatus; assembly: GCF_040054535.1. Taxonomy (NCBI): domain Eukaryota; kingdom Metazoa; phylum Chordata; class Actinopteri; order Lophiiformes; family Antennariidae; genus Antennarius; species Antennarius striatus. The sequence continues at coordinate 15,741,451 of NC_090790.1, forward strand.
CCCCAGAGATTGCTGACCATGGCAACAAACATGCTTCAGAGATGGCTGACCATGGCAACAAACATGCCTCAGAGATGGCTGACCATGGCAACAAACATGCCTCAGAGATGGCTGGACAAGGGAGCCAAAGAATCCGAGAGATGTCCGACCAGCGCAACAACAGCTCCAGGATGAAAGATCTGCTTCAGCCTGATTTCCAATCCCCAACATGTCATCAGGAAAAGGCCAAGCAGGCTGGCTGCTCCTTCTCCACCTCAACTTCAGCGCCGCCCTCTGTGGCGGTGGTAAGTCGTGCACCAGCAGAGAGGGAGGTGTCTTCGTGGGCTCAGGAAGGGGACGGCGCTTCATGTTGTCTATTGGACGATCTGAAGCGACTTCCGCAGTGCTCAAAACAGCTGGGACCCCTGAACTTCAGCAGGACACACACTGTCCTTATCGACGTAAGACGCTGTCCAGACGTCTTTGCTATCACATGTTGTTTAAGTACTCCACGTTGTTTAAGTAAAAATACACATTTACAATTAAGACTGCATTATTTGTGTAAATTTCAACTTGGGGCAGAGATCTGTGTCGTCAAGGTCAATAACAATGAGATTCTCCAGACGTTACATGTGTTGATGAAATGGAGGGCAAACTGATTAGTCACAGAGAGCTAATAGAAGGTTAATAGAGAGAAAACAAGTTATTATTAGAAAGTTGTAATCAAACAACTGTTGAAGTGTTCTGATATCAAATTCTTCCCAGTGTCATTTTCAATGTGAACTTTTTGCCAAACCTTTACTGAAATGAAAGAACAAAGTTCTTTTTGCACCATCCTCTGCATAATGTGTTGTCACACTCTTTTCAACATAACTATTTTTTCCCCTCCCAGTTGCATTTTTTCAACTATGAAGCGACACTTAAACCTCAGGAAGGGAAAGACACCTGGTCAAGTAACTTTGTGAAAATGCCGTGTTCGCAAGGGAGTTACATGACAGTCAAGACTGGAATGTCAAAGGTTTGTTTATGGCATTGTCACCTTTACAGGAAGTCACAAAATCTGACTTAATTTCTGTCCCCAAGGAAATGAAGTCATGTGGGCAGCTGGATACATGCCCAAATAAGTCTGTATATGACAACTCCAGGTGAAATCTGATTATCCACCTGAATTGCCCTCCTTTTGAATTTGTAGCTTCCTGTTTGATGTTTCAGTCTGACAAGCATGAGGTGTACCTCATAGAATCTCTGTCAACAGCAAGTCACCCAGGTCTGGAGGTGGGACGTGATCTCGAAGCATCTTGGCAGTCTGTCTAAGAAGGCAGCAGTGACCGCTGATGATGTTGAGGTTTGTCGGGAGCCAAGATTAATTATAGTTTGACTTTTTTAAACTGACATTGTCTCATGAAATGTTTGAACTTTCTATTTCAAACCATCTCAGAGAGCCATCATGAAATATAACCCCAAGTATAAAAGCCAATGGTCGTTTGATGGTCTATCCGCCTTCCTGAAGGTCAGCGTCCAAACCGTAAAATCACTGAACCAACAGTTATTTGAACTCTAAAAAAAAAATCCTTTTTTTTGTACCAGAGTGTCCCAAAAGCGGAAAATTACTTCAGTTCGTTGCTTCCGAAGGTGGCTGCGTTGGCCTTGAAGCTGCCTGATCACGTGAAGAAGGTATGAAGCATGCAGGATCCAGTGACTATGGATCACCATCATCACAGTGGTTCTGAATACCTGTGTGTTTTCAGGCCATCCCGCTGCTTCAAAGAGGACGTCCTGCTGCCATCACTTTGTCCCAAGTTCAGATATCCTGCCTACTAGCCAACGCATTTTTCTGTACATTTCCCCACCGTAACACAACATTACCTAAAGCGGAGTACTACAGCTTCCCCTCCATTAACTTCACCAGGTCAGGACTTACACTGGTACCGGACTGCAGCTTGGACTATGTTGAAGTTAACCTTTCAGTCTCATCCTACCTGTAGTCTATTTGGAAACTGGTCAGGACGGAAGAGAGAGAAGCTGAGGGCTATCATGCATTACTTCAAAGTGGTGACAGATGACAGTGAGTTGATGTTGGTTTCCTCTTCCTGTCTTTGGACGCATCAGTGATAGTCTGACTGCTCATTTCTTTGCAGATGCAAAACTTGATGGACTGTTAACTTTTGAGAGGTGCTGCCTCAGAGCCTCAGATGCACCTGACTGGAGGAGGTAATAAGGGTCTTTACCCCCATTGTGTAGCAGTGTTGGTTTGTTACGATGTTGTCTAGACATTTTGTGGAAGTTGAGTCAAAAGATCCGGATCATCATCTAGATCCATAATGCCTTCAAAGCATTTTTTACCATTGTTAAGCAATTACTAGAATGACTCTGTGGTATCAAAGTAAGATCTAGTTTGGAGCTGAAACCATTCAGTTTAGGGTTAAATTTATCTTCAAACGTTTTTCATCTTTATCCTACAGAACCACCACCACTAGATTGTCTAGAAAATCTATCAAACTACTAATGATAACACGTCTGTTTTTTAGCTGTAAGGAGACGTTGCCAAAACTTCATGTCACATCACTCGGCACCATCGAGGGTGAAGGTACAGGGATGCTCCAGGTAGGAACTGACCCCCAGCAGAGATGTTCCAGCCCAGACAGAACCGGTGACTCAGACTCGGTCTTGTGTGTTTAATCAGGTGGATTTTGCCTCATCTTGGATTGGTGGAGGTGTTCTGGGCTCTGGTCTGGTGCAGGAAGAGATCCTGTTCCTCTTGAATCCAGAGCTGATTGTGTCTCGTCTCTTCACAGAGAAACTTGAGGACAATGAGTGTCTTGTTGTTACAGGTAGGAATGAAATGATTGGTCCATTTATAGATGCATTAATACTTATGATTGGTGAGTAACATCTTTGTCTTTCAGGTTGTCAACAGTTCAGCCGTCACTCTGGGTTTGGAGACACCTTCGAGTGGGCCGGTCCTTACGAGGACTGCGTCCAAATGTGAGAGCATTCATATTTTTGTCTTGAATTTCAATGTTTGGGGTTCTCTCATGTTCAATCTGATGTTTGTAGGGACGAGTGGGCTCGGAGGCAGAGGCATATCGTAGCTATCGACGCCCTGAACTTCAAACACAGGATGGAGCAGTACAACATGAGGCATGTGACCCGTGAACTCAAAAAGGTGACGTACTTGTATGCTCCATTATATGTAATTATGACTTAAGAATCACAACGTAAAAGCTCCATCCTTGTTATTCATGTCCAGGTCTAGCAAAAATTTAATTTAATGTGTCCTTGAAGGCATACTGTGGATTTAAGAGCCGTGGGAACAATGAGCCGGACATTGCCACAGGAAAGTGGGGCTGTGGAGCTTTCAATGGAGATCCCCAACTTAAAGGTATTTTTTTTTACCCATAATCCCTTGGTTGATCACCAAACAAGGACTGATAGCTGTAATATCCCCGTCCAGCCGTGATCCAGCTGATGGCAGCAGCGAAGGCAGACAGAGGTCTGGCCTTCTTCACCTTCCAGGATGAGGAACTGAGTCGAGGCCTTCAGCAGATCTACCATCTGCTGCTCTTGGAGGGGGCCACAGTCGGTCAGTTTTCAGGACGCTTGAAAAGTAGCTCCCGTCTCATTTTCAGTTTTAATTTTACTACATTCCTGTCTCACAGAGAAACTTTACAGACTTCTTGAGGACTTCTGTGCTGTTCAGGGCAGATCCAGGGCTCTGCATGGGAGTCTGTTTGAGTTCATCAGCAGCACCATCAGACACTCCAGGAGTCAGCTGTGACCATGGCTTCATGTTGTCATCAGGTTTTTGAGAATACTGATGAAGTCTCTGCTACCATAAGTAGATTTCAATAACAGCTTGTAGAGTTTAGCAAACAGAACATTTAAACATGTTTTCAGTTTAGGAATGCAGAGTCCAAGAGCTGCTTACAAAGAAGGTTAAATGATTTCCCCCCCCCCCCCTTGACAAGCATGAAATTAAATATGGCATATTGTTTTCTAGTGATTGCTGTTGTCGTGTTATTTCATTGGTAATAACATGCTGCTTGACTTATTTAAAATGTCACGCTAGCTGCCACAGCTGTTATCGTCACACCTCTTGCTGAATGCTGGCGTGTCATTTAAAATCACACCAGAGAGATGTTAAGTTGTTGTTGATTTGTTAGATAGATGAACAAATGTGGCATTGATGAGTTTCTTGGTAGTTGCATGATCTCTGACTGAAAAGAACCAGAGCCTATCCAGACCTGGTTTTAACATCCATCTCAAATAATGGTGTTAATGATCAAATATAACGCTTACTGAATTTACAAGTAGTTCCAAGCTAAGAGGTGAACACTGATAGTATTTTACAAAGTGTATGTTTCTCCGAATGGAACAACTCTTGTCTTTTTAAAAGTAGTGTGGACATGATGGATGAGGTATTAAAGACTAAAGGAAATGGTGAGAGAAAGAAATGGATGTTTAGTGTGTTTTTGCTGGAAGTGCAAAAGAAGTTGACCTATAATTAATCAAATAAAACAACACTAACAAATAACTTGTGTGAAATGTATTTGTCTCTTCGTCTCAGAGCCAGGAGTCTCAACACTAAATACCTTTGTGTTTCTTTGAGTGCAGGAACAAGTCTTTCAGATTTTTTCACAGCGGTTACTTGCAGTTCAAATAATACTGACATGAAAATGCAGTAAAATGTAAGACGCTTCTTGTGATAACACTGTGGAAGTTGACAGAAATACTTGTGGTTGATGGAACAGGAGCTCCAACCATCTACCTCAAGCTCCAATTTAACTCTTTGTGGAAGAAAACAGACATTAACAGTTTTTTTTTTTATCTCTGCAATGTTCCTATCTGTAATTTTATCCAAATTGTAGATCAACAAGCAACTTTTCACATGGTTCTCTCCAAATATTTTCAGATCAGGTTGGTCTTGTTCCAGTGGCGCTTTATCTCCATTTATTTTAATGAGTTGTTAGAACCAAATTGAAGGCTGAAAAACAGAAGTATTAGAAACTATAACTTTATTTAATGAAAGCAATAAAACTTACACTGTATGAAAATAAATACAACCTTCAAATATGAAGAGCTGAGGAATTGTGTCCTAACAGACAGTTATATTTATCATGGCATGATTTCTTTAAAATGAATAAAATAATTTCAAGTAATCCCTCACATTTGGCACAAATATACATTTACAGAGATGAGGCTGAATGAGTGGAGGAGGAAATAAATAGCAGAGTAGGTGAAAAATTTCAAAAAGACATGTGTTCAGATGTGAAAAAACGATGCAGTGATTTTTGAATCTCCCCCGACGAACAACTTGAAACTTGTGTAGCTAGTTTAATCCTTTTATTTACAGACTAACTGATGACGCTTTTAAAGCAGAAACTATAAAACATAAACTTAAAGTGTTTAAAATGTTTCATAAGAGTGTGAATTCATGATAAAAAGGCACTTTAAAAGTAATTGTAAACATTCAGGCCTCATCACTTTGCCTAAATATCATACTCACTACAATGTTTTTCACAAACATTGCAGCAGTCACTGCTCAGTTAAAAGTGGCCTCCTGAGGAGATGCGTTTAATGAGCTTTCCAAGGGAAAGATTAAACTTAAACCTGTCAGTAAAACTAGGCTAGTTTAGCAGAAACAGCAGAAATGGAGGCAAACTGCTAGCCTGGCTCTGACCCTACTTTAAGAAATTCGAGCTAGTTGTCGATGTTTCTTTATCTTGCCACTGATTCACGCATTAATTTCTACCACCAGCAAAGGGATTTTATTTGTGGTGGTGACGATTTCTCTGATCTGTATTGTCACAGCCCCTAAAAGCACCGTTAATGATTCTCTACTTACTCAAGGTGTTCATCAGGGACAATGATTACCCTGCACCCTACAGTGATTAATTTATCCAGCAGGTGATAATATTCTAGTACGATTACTACAAAACAGGACGACATGATTATGGAATTAATTAAATAAATCTTCAATCTTTTGCATGATTTTTTACGTTGAAACATTAATTTACATTATCTGTCATTACTGAACATGAGGTCTTCGTGGTAATAGTGTCAGGGTTCTCTGTGCATCTTGTTAGAAGATGATATTGTCATATATTGAAGAAAAACACATCAGTGCAAAATGTTGTAAGCAAACAGTAAAACCAGTCTGGGAAGGGAACCCACTAAGAGGGAGGTGTAAAAAACCCAAGAGGATCAAGGTGTAAAATAAAAAAAATAAAAAAGTGAAACCCTGCAAGGTGTGAACCCATGTGGAGCTGTGTGTAAAAACCCTGAGAGGTGTACGGATCCGCATGGACTGAGGTGCAAAGCAGGTGTTACAGTTTTCCTGAGAATGCTTCCAGATCGAACGCTGTGTCCAGGAAACGCTGCAGCTCCATCTGGTGAGTCTGCTTGTTCCCAGTAGCTGGAGCTGCTGCCGAATCACGACCAGCATACCTAAACACATGGAAATGAGCACGCATGCAGGCGCAGATGCGATTCTTGGTGAACCTCCTTTTCTATAACTCACCAGACAGGGCGGGTACGGTTGGTGGTGGTGCGGATGCGGGGTCTAATGTAGTCATAGTAGCCTTGATTCTTGTGCTCTTCTTGACACCACAACAGATCGGCGTTCACATAACGATCTGTCTCTACTTTCACCAGATCAAACGGGAAGGGTGACAGCTGGAAGCAGAAAAAAAATTATGTTGAAAATATCTGGAACTCTGGAGATACCAGCAGGTGGTATCGCTCTTTGGGACCCCTGACTGACTTGTCTTCAGTCTTTTGTTACCTGTTCAATCCTGATTACAGCCACAGTGTCGTCCATCCCTCTGTTCTTGCGTTCTCGGATTAGCTCATAGTAGACCTTGCCACAGCAGAAAATGACTCTCTTCACCTGTTCTGGTCTAGCAGCCGCTGGCCCGTCATCCGGTATTAGACGCAGGAACTGACTGCCTGCAGGAAAACACACATTTGTGCTTCTGCTCTGTATTTCAAAGGACGGTTACATCTTTGTCCACTTTCTTCTGATAGTTCTCACCTGGCAGCATGTCATCAAAGCTAGACCTGGCCTCAGGATGGCGCAACAGCGACTTGGGAGTAAATATGATCAGCTGGAGTAAGAAAGACAGAGAACACTCCTGTTCAGTGGGCATAATGGTTTGAGTCATCCTTCTTCATGGTGTGCTACTCACAGGTTTCCTGAAGGGCTGCAGGATCTGTCTACGGAGAACGTGGAAGTAGTTTGCAGGAGTAGAGCAGTTCACAACGATCCAGTTGCAATCATACAGCTGACGCACTTCAAAGTCCTTTGTCAGCTTCTGATGACAGAAGAAGGGATGAAGATGACAGGAAATGTCTGTTAACACTTTTTTTTTGTTAGAGTTATGGAAAAGGTTTTGGATGGGTTCCCATGAAACATGGCTCTTTGGGTGAGTAAAGAAGTTCTTAAATTTTGGAACAGATCTGGATAAAAAGGCACATTTTTGAGTTTTCCTGCTGTAGCCTGGGAGATTAAAAGTTATGTCTCTGTCAAGTGATACAAAATATAAAATGTCTGTCTGAACTTAGTTTTAAATAACATTTATATCAGACACATAAATCTGTATAACAGAGAGTCCCATGGGTAGTTTCAGTTTCTGAAATTCACTCACAGGGAACACGTCAGGGTCATCATTGCACATTTGTAGAAATCTTTCAGAGCGGGCAGACGAGTGCTCTGGACCCTGAGAGAGGGAGGTAAAAATGAAAAACATCACATATCTTCAACAGACATAAATACAGAATGAAGGAGTTCTACTTTTTTGGTCCTACCATTCCCTCCATGCCATGAGGAAGCAGCAGCACTATGCCGTTCTGTCGGACCCACTTGGCCTGACCTGAACTGATGAACTGATCAATGATACACTGAGCCGTGTTATGAAAATCTCCAAACTGGGCCTCCCACAGAACCAGAGCATTTGGACTGGCCATGGCAAAGCCTAACTCAAAGCCTGCATGCAGGACAACAAGTGGAAAAAAAGAGAAGGTTTAGTAATGGAAGCAACATCAGAAAAGATTACAGATGTTTTCAGAAAACCGGACTCATCACTTTATATCCAAGGTCAGCTAGTATGTATGTCATGTGACTGCCTAAGAGGAAACAAAACTCCATAGCAGCAGAGGGCAGAAGTCTGTCAAATAGGTGAACCCAAAATTCTGTGTGGATTTCTTAAACTGATCTATTAAAGTTTACTTTACAGTTACAAAATACCAACCCCACTATTTCTAAAAGGTGTTTGTAGTATTACAGGGGAGTTTGTGTTTATGCTACTCACCCAGTACCCCATATTCAGACAGAGAGCTGTTACAGACAGTGTAAGGAGCCTGATCAGATGATATGTGGTTCATTGGGATGCAGATCCTCTTATCAACATTCTGGTCATGGAGAACATGATGTCGATGGCTGTGAAACCCATCAAAGAGAGAAAAATAGAAAAAAATGTTCTACTATTTATGATTTTATGTGATACTATGTCATGATTATTCATTCGATTGACGAGAATTTAAGAGATTAATAGATTTCTGGTTCATTCAGAGAAATGTCAGAAAATAATGAAAAATACAACGTCCCAGAGCCTTAAGTGATGTTTCCAAATTTATTAGTTTGAAGAAACAGTACAAGGTAGAGGAGTGTACTGTCAAAGGTTACAATTTAAGAAATTTTCATTCGGTTAGCAAAATGTTTGTTATGTGCTTCTTCATTGACTTTATAGTGTCATTCCACTAACAGCCTGTTCACTCCCTTGATTGCATTGTACCAAATCAGCTGAAAACTTAGGCTGTGGTCATGCACTACCTGAATGTGCCTCTCTCAACATCCTGTCCGCTGAGGCGTACATGGATCCCCTCTTTGAGTAGCGAGCCGAAGGCCATATATTCCCCAAGAGCCCAGTCACATACTCGCTGACTCACCATGTTGGCACGGCCCTTTAAGATACGACTCAAACCTGAAATGTAGACACGAGGAAGACATGGAGACCAGAAATAGACTGGCAGAAGATTCCCAGACTGAGTCAAGAGGAGGACTGACGGTACCTCCATGTACAGTGAAGTCCTGCTCTGGGACGGAGGCAGCGACCTTCCCAATGTGGAGGAGATCCTCTTCTTTGATGCCAGTCGAAGGGCAGGTCATATGTTTGGGCTGTCCCTCCAACGTGAAGAAATCTACAGACAGAAAGAGGGTAAAAGATTTTTAAAAAGCCCAGACTATGTGCTGTAATGAGTAAATCAATTAATTTAAGGGGTTAAAAAAACTTTTTCTACCGGGCCAAGGTGAGTCTAGCCAGTGTTTGATATGAAGGATCTTCTCATCTTTGGAGCGAGTGTAAGCATCCTCACAGATTTTGTCATAATGAGCTACTTCCTCCTGAAAAGAAACAGATGGATGTTAAGTCTGTTCCTCCAAAATGCATGTTTAAAGAATCAGTTGAGATGAACTGCCGAGGTGCCCTTGAGCAAAGCGCCGTCCCCTTTATAAATTGCTCATTAGGGCGCACCAGGAAGGAGCTGCCCGCCACTCTACCTCCCCCTCAACTGAGTGCTTACAGGCCCCTTGTGTGTGTTATGGCCTGTGCACACTGTGTATATGTGAATGCGACTAACAATTCATGTGTCCCTATGGGGATCAGTATACTAAATTAATGAAAATAAATGTAAAAAAATCAAAACACCTTCAACCTTTATACATGTGTAAAAAATAAATTCCATTAGATTCATTGGCTTAAATTTCCCATCACCTTGTGATGGGAAAATTTAACCCTAACCCTAAATAACAAGCCTTGAAAATAAGGCTTGTTATTTAGATTGAAGAAAAAGGTAGAAACAATGGAGTCAGGACTTGAGTTTTACAGCTGGCTAAAATGTCCTCCTTTGAGGAACAACATCTGGTGAGAACTGCGCCGGTTGCCTCACCTCGTAATCCTGTGGCGTGATGATTCCCTCAGCAATGAGCTTTTCTGCAAACTTTTTCAGAACCCCTTTCTGTTTCTTGATCTTCTTATACATCAATGGCTGTGTGAACATGGGCTCGTCCATCTCGTTGTGGCCGTTACGTCTGTAGCATACCTGAAAGGAAAGAGGCAAGAGGTTTATTTTGGGGGGTTTTAACACTTCAGTCCAGAGTAACACGTTGTCCTATTGCGTTTACTTCAAAACAGAAGTCACTAGGATCTTTAAAGAATAGTGGAATTGATAAGAGAAAAGCCATTAATCAAGATAAATAGTAATCTTCACATGCTGGCAGCAGACAACATTCACATTGGGAACACTGCAAATACACTGTAAATATAATTAGCATTCATATTAGCAATAACACTTTTATAAAATGACCCCAGGCCCTAGAAGTAATGAAAATAAAATACAAACCTCACAAGGTGAAGATAATAAAGAGACATCTAAAATGTGGGCCTGGCTGGTTCCTTTAGAGGAACACAATTCAGTGATCACCCAGTCATCCGCCAAACTCTGAGAATACCGAAAGAGGCGTCTGAGCGGAAACAATTTACTTTTGTCTCTTTCTTCAGGTGTTGGGAAAAAGCTGCAACTCTTTCTAGGGAAGCTCCAGACATGTTTTTGGACTAAGAATCTCCTCTAGTCTGATTGTCTGGTTGTGTCCTCCTCCCTGTCTCTCCACTGTTCCCATTGGCTCACTTCCCTTTGCATTTAGTCTTTGTGTTTTCCTGTCTTGCCCCTTAGTTGATGTTTAGGCTATCATCTTCTCGTGTTTCATGTAAATTTTTTCACCAGCACTTTCCTCATGTAATATCTGGTTTTCTTTATGGATATTTCCTTTCAACTGGTTTTAAAACATCTATGAACTGCACACGAGCATCAATTCTGAGTCATGTCTGCAATCAGGTCCTCGTACTTCTGGTTGGAACTTGACAGATTGTTAGTAAACATAAATAATGGCCTTCATTTACTTACAAGGTCAACGACTACGTCTTTATGGAAAGTGTTCCTCCACTCCGCCGCTACCTTACAGACATACACCACAGCTTCAGGGTCATCTGCGTTGACATGGAAGATGGGAGCGTTGACGACCCGGGCGACATCCGTGGGGTAAGCAGATGAGCGAGCCATCCTGGGGTCGGTGGTGAAGCCAATCTGTGTATTATTTATGAGTAGATTAAAACCTGCTGTCGTTCTAATCATCCACTCAAGCTGCTGCCAACAGTAAAGATGAAGTAATGATGGAGTGAGCCGAGGATTGCGGGGACAGGTTTCTAACTTCAGCTCAAACTGAATGCTAAGAATTCTAATAGACAACAAAACTTCATTCAAAGTCATGACGTAGAAGAGTGAAAGTTAAACAAATGAAAATATTTCATCTAGCTGAGCTGGTTTTAGCTTCAATATGAATTTAAATACTGTATAGCGTTTGGCTACAACCAGTGACTATAAGGAGATGAAACAGGATTTGGAACCTGCTGCAGAATCAGGATTTTACATTTATTTTACTTGACTGACGTGCTTACTGTCTTATTACTGTCCATTCTTTTGTCTAAGAATGTACAAAATGTAATAACTAGCAATGCAGTGAAGCTGTGCATCTTGAAGTGCAAATGCGGCAGGGATTACTGTATTTTTTTTACATTTTGTTGACACAGAAACTTCACCTGACTTGATGACTAGATATTGACCACTTAATTTATTTTAGGTGACCTGTTCCTTTAATCTGAACATAAAAGAGCGCACCTGGTTGTTGACCACGACATGTATGGTGCCGTGTGTGGTGTAAGACGGCAGGTCAGAGAGGTGGAACGTCTCGTACACAATACCCTGACCTGCGAACGCAGCATCGCCATGGAGCAGAATCGACATCACCTGAGAAACCATCATTCAGGTTACCAATGTGTCAACCGTGGGTAGTTTATTTGCTTAAGAATCAGACCCAGCATACCCTCTTGCCCTCAGTGTCTCCACAGTAGAACTGCTCAGCTTTCGTCTTTCCCTGAACCACTGGGTCCACAGCTTCCAGATGGGACGGGTTTGCCATGAGTGACATGGTGATTTGGCGGTCGCTCACTCTGTTCATCCTCCTGTGATACATTCCCAGGTGATACTTGACATCACCAGAGCCCTGGAAGTAGAAGGTAAGGAGAGAGGTAGAGAAAGCATGTTTAAGCTGACTCATGATAACCTGTGTAAGTGTGTAACAGTCGAGAAATAGAAAAACATTCAACAGACACCAAAGATATATTATTAATCCATCATTTTTATTTTCTTAATTTTGTCAAAACAACCAATAAAATATTTGTTTCACTCTTTTTTTAACGTAAAGAAACAGAAAAAGATAAACATACTAGTCCTACTTTATGAGCATGAACATGAAGCTCTAGTCGGGACGGTAGCTTAGCATAAAAACTGGAAAAAAGGAAGTAACGCTTCTATTGCTTACGCTGAGTACTTTAAAAAGGTTTAAAAAGAGGAGATGTTATTTCATGTGCAGATGTTTCTGGAACTACTATTGAATTTAACAGATTCGGTCAGAAGTTCATGTTTAAACCTCATCTGCTGCCTCCAGCTTTGAGTCAAACTGGCAGAAGATTTGTTCCAGCTCCTTCCGGATCACATTTGCCAGCACGTTCAGCCGGCCTCTGAAATTAAGATGAAGGAAGGAACACAAGAAAATTCAGGGAAACTTCCTCTTATGGCATCATTGACATTAAACATACTTGTGCGTGATTCACTGTACAAAAAAAGAATTGTATGGTTTCATGGACGGATAGATTTTAGAGAGGCTGGACAAAAACATGGACTGAAAGACTGAATGATTTTAACTTAATTTGAACTTTTGTTACCAATCATCAACTACCTCTTGTGTGAAACTGTAGAAAAGTGGAACACATCCCATTTATGGATCACTTTAATATTTATGCCATTCATGATACAGATAATCTCCTTCAGTTAACAATTTGCTTTCATTCAACTGGATCTTGACTGAGCTCGCTGCGCAAATTAAGACAAACAATGTGAATTAATACTCCCTAAAGGTTTAGTCTAGGTTGGAGTGTCATGGTGAAAGAAGCAGGAGCCTGGTTACCTGTGAGGCATCCCCATGATGACGTTCTCCACGCCCCTCTGACTAGACACATCGATGATGGTCTTGAGTGCTGGAATGAGTGATTCACAGCCTTCAAGACCAAATCGTTTCTCTGAAGACCATTTCCTCTGGAGAAACTCTTCAAACCTGTGAACAGTTCAGAACCTCTGCTACCGTCCAATACTGTACTCACAAAAACACTTCATTCTCCAGCTGCTTTTGTATTCTTTGACAGACCTTGTGGATCTGATCATTCTGGCCAAAAGAGTCCTCTTCTCCTCCAGACTGAACTGCATGATTCCCGGAGTCTCAAACTTCTGCCTGATCCATTGGCACTGGTCCACATCGTTAATGAACATGAACTCCACACCAATATGCTGACAGTAGGCCATCTACAAAAGAGGGACAGATTGGGACGTTGACAGGAGTCTAATTTCAGGTATTGAATGTTCTGGTAGACCCAGAAGCTGTTCAGCTGTCCAGATATAATAATACCAAAAATTTCAGATTCAGGTCTTATTTTAGCTCTTGAGTTGATTTTTAGGATGTTTGATGAATCATAAGGCTCCTCCTGGCGTCATTCTTCATTACGTTTCTCATCTACAGTATGTATGGAAGTCTGTCTCCACAGGCAGAAATCCATCATCTCTGACAGATTCTTTTACTTGTGATGAATCTGTAAAGACCTTCTATCTAATGTTCAACTCATGTTTCTGTTTTTATTCTGCTGAAATGTGGAACATCTTGTATCTCAATCTCTGCATCCTTCAAATTAAAGACATTATTTTGGCTTTTTTTGAAAGGTAAAGTCACTTTTTTAAGTTATTTTACCTCAAGACGGTGTATAATCTCTCTGAGAGGCAAAACACTGTTGTTGCCTCCGATGAAAGTGGTGGTGGGAAGCCGGAACATTTTGTCCATGTCGGATTCAGACAAGCCATAATAACCTGTTAAAGAGAAAACATCATGCCGGACAAGAACAGACAAGCACAAACCAGGATAGTGTGGAGGAAAGAAACAGTCGGAACAGGAAAACTAAAAAATAAGAATGTAAATTCAGGATTTCCTGGAATTTGTCATCTGAGCAGCTTTATAATTTTGCAGACTACATGTATCTCACTCCACAATCTCCACATTGATGAGATTTTGAGGAAGGAGGTTAGAATACATAACACTTACACTCTCTGAGGATGAGCAGATTGTTTGATTCAAACATTTGGTCTTTAATTTGCGACAAAAAAATCACAAAAGGAAAACAACAAATCTCCATAAGATCAACGATTTGGCATTTTGCTTGAAAAATTACAGAAAGAATTTATCAAAAGACAAAAAAATTAATCTTTGTTAACTAAAATTGCTGCAGTTATGATTTCACAATGATAATTTTATTGATATGGCATCTTTCAAAAGATAAGATAGAACTCGATTAATCTTGAGAGAAATTCTGTAAAAACAACTTGTCTCAAGTATTATAACCGTAACCAACCATATGTCACAGGAGTACTAAGATCACTATAAGTATTAAAAATCATTTTTTCATGATGACAATGATGTTAATTTTTGAATATTCAAATAATCATTAATGAATACATTTTAACTGCTCATTACAGTAATGCAGCCCTACCGCCACAAGGTGATGCCGACACACCTACAGGCAGATGATGAACGACCTGAACTGACATCACTGTGGAAGATTTTGTATCAGGTTTGTGTTTTCACACATACCCAGTACAAACATGCAAAATGTAAATTAAAGTCATTGTCTATCCGATCCCACGATAATGGAATTTTAACAGTCAACAACGGAGAACAAACTTCATGAGGTTTATATGATATAAGTTGTTTTTACAAGTCCTGTAAACATGACATTTTCGCCTTTTTTAAGATCAAATCTTCACTTTAGCCTCTAAACTAGAAATGTCCTATTATCTGAGGAAGAAAGGGCTGTTAAGTGTGAAGTTCCTGTAAGAAGGTGAGGACATCATGACTGACATTTCATTTCTGTGTAAACTGTTCTTAACAGTGAATAAATCAGCTATCAGCTTTTATGCCTTTCCTTTCCTTTAAATAGAAACTGAATAGTGACCTAACATATCCTGTCTGTCTTCGTCAAGCATTAAGGCTGCAGGCAAACCTCCCAAACAAGACCACACAGATCCTACCATGGCCTGCTTTAAACTCATTTGACTGTTCCTGTTTTTGAGTACTGTATGTTTAAATGAGTTCACATATTTCCCCTTGTCTCTTTACTAGGCTAAAATAAATGCCATTATTCTGATATTCCTCAATGACAGTAGCTCAGTCCACAAGGACTTAGCATGAGGACCAGAGAGTGGCCGACTTCCCCCACTGAGGGATTAATAACGTGACTTATTAGCTGTTATGGAGTCGCGTTTGCTAATTCTCAAAATGAGTAGCAGCTGTCTTACAAAAACCCTTGAGGTTTGGAGGTATAGGTCAGACTGTGATAATCTGAAGAGAACAAACAGACAGCATGTACAATATTTATCTAACGCGCGTGAAGAAATGAGGCGATATGATATATGAGGGGTGGAGGGTGCATCTGAGACTGGACATCTCTGTCAGCAGGGTGAGGTCATGACCACAGGTCTCAAGCAAGAAAATAGACTCACTTCTGTTTATTGTATTATGGATCTTCAGACTTCTTTCATGCCTCAATGCTAATGAATTACCTGCAATCTAATCATGAAAACATTTAAAGAAGCAGATAATACAGTTTCAGTCCATACTGGCTGCCGATCAAAGGTTGACAGGAGCCAATAAAGACACACACACCACACACCACACACACACCTCTTTTTCAAGCAGTTCCAACCCTAAATGGCCCAGAGAAGAAATGAAAGCCAACACAGAGGAGGCCACAGCCAGCGGCAGCAGCAACATCTGAGTCAACAAGCCATTGATAAACAAGGTTTGGAGTTGAACTCTGGGAGTTTGAGTTTCTCATTCTACATCCAGCAGTCAGATCACACAGACGTTCCCTATAATGAGAGAACTCTGGAGGCATGGAGACAAACCTTTTGTTCTTCTATACACCTCAGTGTAACCCAGTCAAAGCAAGAACAATGAAAGTGAACAACACTGCTATCACCTGTGGAATCATCCTATTGCAGCTCATGACATTCAGCTGCTTTAGAACTCGGAGGCCCACAACCTTTTCATTCGGCATAAAGACAGTTTACACTGTGGCAACAGAACTGTATACTTAGTTGACACAGGAATAGATTGGAGAAATCACGTATTCCAATAAGATGAATGGAAACCAAGTGAGACTAAAGGAAGTCATTATCATTCTAAATTCTATTTATTCATTAATAAAGCCAAACTGGTTCTCCCACATATTAACTGGTAGGTACAGAAAGTTGTGTGCTCACGACCATAAAACAGGTCGATTATCTGTGCCCCTCAGTGAGTTTGACTTGCACTGGACAGGCTGATAAGAACCTCAGAACACACGTGCAGAACCAAATGCGACCTATCGGGGTGGAGACATTAATAAACAACCTCCAGCCACTATATGAGTAGCTGCAAAATGATAGAAATTAAGTGGAAAAGATCTGAATATTGTTTGGATATGCGGTAATTTATTTTTAATATGTGGACCTAGAGAGGCCGGCTGTGCCACATGGTGGCCTGGAACCTACAGCACATTACATGCTAGGCGGACTAAGGTTTGGTTGATTAACGTAAACAAAAGAGGCAAGAGGTCAAGGGGGAAGGGGAGACCACTCATGATAAGCACATGGAAGCAAATGGAAGTGTGAGATGGACCATAAAAATAAAAGGAGAAAAAAACAAAACAGGAATACAGGAAGAAAAGGGGGACTTCAACTGGAAGGTAGGACAAAGGATAAACTTAAAAGATTGAGAGCGGACTAAAAAGATCCAACATCGGGAATGACAGGAAAAGGGAGGGACGGTGTGAGAGGAAGACATTTTGACAACATGTCTCACCAACTTTCTGGAAGCCAACAGCACATGGGGCGTCATCAAAGTCCACACAGCTGATTTGCAAGGGGTCCAACTTTGCAATATGATGTCCTCGTACCTACACACAGTTTAACAGTGTGAAGTCAGGCGGAAATACAACAGCGGAGCTGTAGCTGAAACACCAGCCTAATAGTAGCAGTCACACTATAGCTCCACTGTTACAATTGGTTAACAGTAATTACATTACAGGAAACCAGTTTACCTGGTATGCTCGTATGAGTGATTGTACAGCTAAATGATCCTTCACCAGCTTCTCCACATTGGGCTGAACCATCTGGACGCTGGCTCGTCCAGTTGTCCCATTCAGGGGTGGAGGGCTCTGATAGGCCAAACCAGGTGGAGCCCCAGCATTAGCATTACGGAAAAATACATCCCAGGACTGCAGGGAGAGGGAATGACAGGAGCCCAGTGACAGAAAGAGCATTAGCATTTGATTAATACAACACTGCACTGTTTTGGATTTCCTCAATGTGTTTTCACACCTTCTGCTGAAGTCATATGAGGTCACACAATGTGAACAAACAACAAAAACACAAGAGTTTGGTAGACATGCTAAAATGCTACTGATGTGTTCCTGGTAATATAGCATTAGCATGGCAATATATGCTGAGCGTAATTTGCTCATATTTACTGTAACCAAAAACAAAAGAATTGTAGAACTCAATACCAGAAGATGTCTCTACAATAAAAATAGCCCAGAACTGACAAACACGAGATACCCACACAGTACAAGAGTTTCTCTCCAAATCACCCTGTCTTACAAGAATTCTTATTTAAAATGTTTTATTGCAGAATCTATAGGAAACCCATACCCTAACCAGCTGTAAATTATTCTTCAAGTCATGGGTTTACTGGCATTTCCTTTATTTTGAAACAAATGTACCACTCATTCTAGTATAAATGATTTCCAGTAACGAGATGGAACTTCTGTATTTCTTTCCAAAGTTCAAGCAGGGTTTATCTGTCAAAGATTATCTTTATGGAGTATGACTTCCTCTGGGTGTCTTCGGACATTGTGGTCTTGCTGATCAGTGACAAAAGACTAATGTGATGTGTGTGTGTGTGTGTGTGTGTGTGTGTGTGTGTGTGTGTGTGTGTGTGTGTGTGTGTGTGTGTGTGTGTGTGTGTGTGTGTGTGTGTGTGACAACAGAAACCAAAAATATCACTATGATTCCAAAAATGTTGCAATCCTCTGTGAACTGAAACCTAGTTGCAATATCCCTAGTACTATATTCAGTTTCCTTCATTACCTAACTTGTCCAGAATGGTGAATATATTTTATTTTATGGGACAAATCAAACCATCCTTTCCTTCATGATCCTGCCATTATGAATATCAGCTGATCACATCAATACAATCACACAGCTTTGATCTTTCTGCTGTTATCTTATATTCCGATTCAGAATCACAATATCAAATATTCACATGAAACATTTTTTCATATTTGCTGTAGCACGAGATTGTCCCAGCACTGTTCTCTTCCTGATGTCTCTTCATTAATGACATTTGACATGAAGAAGTGTTCCCACTCACTTGTGGCTGTTTCTCTGCTATTTAAACATTGGCAAATACAAAACATGCATACTGTATTGAGAGCATCTTTCTGTTCTGTGAGGAAGTCTACCATAAAACCAGGCTTCTCCAACTGAACTTTGACAGTAAATGTAGCAAGGCCTCCTTTTACCTCACCTACAAGGTTTGAAAGTATTAGAAGGCGTTCATATTTAAAGATGAATATGAAGCACAGACCGCAAAGTTAGTACAGAATTACTACATCTTAACAGTCCCCTGTCAGTGCAACAACATCTTAAGCAATTACTGCAGCCCTACTCCAATTTATGCTGTAAACTAATGAGGGAACATTCCCAGCTTTCGTTATTACTTCTGTTTTGTGATTCAGACGGAGTTTCGTCACATCTCACATCTGTCAGGGGATCCACGTCAGGTCTTTCCTGTCTTTCTCTGATTTTAAATTATTCATGCTTTTTCCCTTTTCCATGCAATAATTATTATAATGTCATTTAAACTGGATACCTTCAGCTATGTTCAGAAACGTTCAGCAAATCCACATGACACGGAATGCTGCTGCACAGATTTTAACAAGAAATATTATCACCTCACTTTTGTTCTCGCAAAACTGTTTAACTTCCTACTGGCTTTAAAATTTTACTCATCTTTATCAAAAACAAAACCATCCTGTCCTCACACTTTAACAACTTTGATCCGCTCACTCTGATTTTAGTCTTTATTTTATGGCCATGACACATTTCTGAAAAGAATTTAAGATTCTGTTCAGAAATGTCAGTTATTGATCCCGTAGGGAAATTATTCGCACACTCTGGATCACACTTGTTAGTTCAATCGCATGCATATTGGTGTGTAGAGGCCCGTAACACAAACAGAAGAGGCCTGTCAGCATGCAACGGGGGGAGGTGGGCAGCTCCATAGTGGTGTGCCCCTAATGAGAAGCTTATAAAGGGGACGGCGCCTTGCTCATGAGTGCCGCAGCAGTGCTCGCTTCAGGGCATGAATTGACACCTCCCACTATCAGCTCAACCCCTAAAGTGACTGGGCGGGAGCAGGACTCAAACTGCTAATCCTGTGATCACTGGACGACCCACTCTAACAACTGAGTCTATTGTTTTAATCTAGTGTATTTTCCTTTTCTTTGTGACACTCTCCTCACCAGAACTGAAAAACGAGTCTCTTAAGTTTTAAAAAGTATTCCACCCGAATGGATGTTTTTCATTTTTTCCCATCATTTCCTGCTGACGTGCAGAAATATTTAAGCGTAAGCAAACACACAACAAGCACAGTGCTGACAGCTTCTCTTTGTACCTTTGGCCTACTAAAAATTGGTCAGGTATCCTGTTACCATTTAAGAGTAATTTACATCTCTTCAGCTCCACAGGGAGTACTGTAAGTGACAGGACGCCAATAGTAAAGACACACACATTTAGCAGACGTCTCATAGTGTATCTGGATTAGCAAACTGAAATGCTGAAGGCAATGTTTCCAAGCATACTTCACCTTGTGCACATTCCTGGGGTCTTCCAACCATGCATAGTACATCTCCTCCACATAGTTGGAACTTGTGCCATTGAGAAAGGGCTCCGCTGCCACAGACGAGCTCAGGTACCTCACGGGACGAAATGTCCTGAAGCCCGGTTCCTCTGCTAACAGTCTGTGTTGTGATAGGCTCTGGGCTGTCTGTGTAGCCGTTAACGGCCGAAGCCGTACGATTGCAGTCCTTAAACGGTGCATTCCAGGTGATTAATCCAAGCCCCTCTCTCCGTGTCCTAAAAGAACGTAGCACCTCCTTTGCACACAAAGAGCCTCCGGCTCCTTTGCAGCAGTCTTTCTGTTTCTCCCGTTTCACCAAACTGGCTGTGTTCTCCACCACTCCCGCTCCTTCTCAACCGCTGACTGGAAATACAAATATTATTCATTAGGACCTTCATCAGTCAAACAAATCCTAAACAATACGGCTGTATGTCTGTCACTGTCATCAATAAATCACACAATAAGAGCTGTATTGTCTATAAGCTTTTACACCAAGATCATGCAACAGCAAAGGAAGAAAGCAACCCTTGTAGGTGGGTTCATTTGTTTTTTAATTTAAGATTAACAAATCTGCATTTAAACTGCTTCAGTCTGTAACTTTCATGAAGGTGACAGTCCCACCATGAACTGGCTGTTCAACAGAGGCTCATCTCTGAATAGGGTGGGTTAGGTATTGTCATGAATCTGGTGTTGTTTACTCCCGACCTCCACGACCGGGGTGTGTTTCAATGAGTCGAGCAAATTGTACAGTAATATTTACTCACATTATATAACTTTTCCTGTATTGGCTGACAAAAGAACTAGTGAGACTTAGTAATGAGGATGACTTATGCAGATGACTTCCAATATCCACTGGTAAAGTCTTATTTGGTTGGAAATAATCATTCATATGAAACAGAGAGGGATGACGGGTCTGCTGATCCCAGCACACTCCAGTGTTTTTCTTCTTTAAATGTGAATATAAACATAAAATACATAATAATAACCCCGCGTTTTTCTAATTTAGAGACCCACACAGCTGTAACTTTATAATTTTCTGTATTTTTTAAATTGATTCGGCATTACAGTACAGTTCTAAACATAGTTAAGACCACAAACAGGACCTCATAACTGTAAAATCCAGCAACATAACACCCTAAACCCGACCCCCATAACTTCATACAAGTTGTTGTAGACTACGATCCTAATTTACCCACATAAATTCAACTCTAAAGAGAAACAAGTTGATGAAACTAGAGATTAAAAAGTTAACAAGAGGTTACGCCCTTCATTTTAAATAATTATCTGCGATGAATATATTAAATGAAAGCTGCGGCAGCATCATAAGACTAAGTTTGAACTTTCTTCAAACATTTTTAATTTACCCACCTTGTCCAACAGGTAGCCATTTTATCGGGTAGTCCTTGTTAATGAGATTAATGAGAATTCTAAACTTAATTTTAAAGTTTTTGAGTCACATTATTTAAAGTGCAACTATCAATGAAGCCGGTTTAATACTTAAAATGTAATTATCGACGGTGCCTAGCTTGAAGAACTAATTGCTGAATGTACTGATGTACTCTGACAAAACACAACCAGACGCTAGAGCGCCTCTAGACTCCACCGTCGTGCGCGCTCTTTTCGGTCTGTAAAATAAAATGTCAACCCTCCAAGTTAAATAAAACGATCACATTTACCTTTCAGCTAAAACTTTGGCTAACTTAAACTCTTTCCAGTTCGTTACCTGTCCCGCCGTTCGCGCTGCTGTCTCGTCAGCCTCCCGAACCCAAAATAACAAGCCAGCTGAGCGCGAGCTGTGGCGCGTGAGCGCGCGTGTGTGTACGTGCGTGAACGTAAGAGTCTCGCGCTTGGGTCCCGTCTGAACGCTGTGGCGCTGATATACGTCACTGCTGAGGCGCTTACGTCACGAAACGGTAGGACTGAGGAAAGGAAAGGACTGAGCGAAAAAAAAAGATCAAAAATCTATCTGCCACTTCACAGATCAATTACAAAGAAAAAGAAAAATTATTTTTAAAAATTACCAGCAGCAGCAGAATATGACTGGGGTCACCTGGGGTCATATGTTGGGGTCACCACCTGGTGTCAAGGGATCCTCAAGTCACTCAAACAGAGCCGCAAAAAGATGACATAAAAGAAGATGAAGAAGACTTTGAACCACTTGCCGAACGTTTATCTGATCTGGATCGGTGCCAGCTGTATCTGCCTGCAACAAAGCATTGAACGTCGACCTTTGTCCTGATGCTGAAAGATCAAGCTAATGAATCCTGACATGAAAATCAGACATTGTATGTTCCTTTTTAAGCGACTCATAACGATACGTTTATCACAAAATTTACACTGGTCAATTTTCTGTGGTAAGATTCTCTGAGTTTATCCTCAAGCACCATGACGGAGTTTTGTCACCTCTTTTGTCACATTTATCAGGGGATCCAGATCAGGTCTTTCCTGTCTTTCTCTGATTTGAAATTATTTATGCTTTTCCCCTTTTCCGTGCAATAACTAGTATAATGTCATTTAAACTGGACATTTACAGCTACTTTCAGCAACTCCAAATGATGCAGAATTCTGCTGCACAGATTTTCACAAGCAACAAGAAGTATTGGCGCCTCACATTTGTTCTAAACTGTTCGACTACAACTGGTTCTAAAATTTTACTCATCTTTTTCAAACACAGAACGGTCCTCTCCTCATACTTTAACAACTTTGTTCTGCTCACTTAGATTTTAGTCCTTCTTTTATAGCCATGTCACAATTCTGAACATAATTTCTTCCCCACTGTGTGTCTATTGTTTTAATCTATTGTAATTTTCTTCTCTTTGTCAGTGAAGCACTTCCTTAGTTCGATCATAAAACTGCTATTGCACCTTACTCGTGTTTTTATTTTTGTGACACTCACCTCACCAGAACTGAAAAAAATGATTCACTACAGCTGATTAGAATGACTTTATTGCACTGCCTGGAATCATTTTTTTGCCTTCACTTCCTGCTCTCCTGCTGAAAATATATTAACCTATGAAAACATGCAACATTCACAATGCTGACAGCTTCTCTTTACAGCAAAGCAATGAATATCAACCTTTGTCCTGATGCTGAAAGAGCAAGTTAATAAATCCTGACTCATGAAACATTGAAATGCTCCTTTTCAAGGGCCTTAAAAACAACATGGTTATTTTTTAAATGTACCCTAATTTCGGTTATCTGTGAGATGAGGCTCTCAGTTTGTCCTGAAGCAACATGGAAATAAATCATTAGAAAAAATGTAAAATTAATACGGCATAAAGTGCGGATACAGTCCTGCTATGGTTTAATCAATGAAAAATCCTTTTAAGTTAGTGTATTTATTTAATCAACATCTAAGACCATGTCTGTGATCAACATTCATTAATTCCATTTACTGATAATGAGCTGTTCGACCTTGTGCTCTGGTTGAATTCTACCACTGGTACTGAAAATAAAGATGATAAATAGCACTCAGTCATTACTAAGGTGCTCTCTGCATTGTCATTTTATTGGTTCACACACTGATTACATCTGATCACGTTAATAATGATAAGACTTGGAATGCACACCAGAGGAATCATCATTTGTATAATTAATGTAAAATCAGTTTTACATACAGCAGCATTCTGTTAGTGTTTCTCAGTCAAACCTAGAAAAATGAATCATGGGTCTCTTTGGAAGCTTTCAGAAAGCATCCCAGACACCCTGGCCAAAAACAAATGATCTGTGGGGGACCAGTCTTCCTCTGAAAGCACTGTGTGGTGTGGCCTAGAAATCTATGTGATGAGAATTCACCCATTCATCACCGAAACGTGACCTGTTTTTCTTTAAAATTGCAGTATTTTACCGCACAAACACACTAGACTGACTCATCTTGCTTTTTAATTACAAACGTATCTCTTTGAAATGTTTAAAAGTGAATCCAAATTATTGCTAATAAACCTTTTTTGACCATCGGTCCACAATAAATTGAATTATTTCAGGTGTAACGTTCATATTTTAAGGGCAACATTGAGGATTAGAGCTTTAAGTCTGAATTCTCTCAATGGATCCAAAACAAACATGAAATTCTGAAGATGATAAGTAAAGAAAGTCAAAGATTGTCATTAACCACGGCTCATACCTTGAAGCCTTTATTTGATTCATGGTTGTGATGCCGTCACCCTCCAGAGGACAGATTGGTGCATTAAGCTTAAAATGAGAATACGGTAAATATATTTTATATTTATGTATGTATGTTTTAAATATTATTGAACATTACTGAATAAATTATTTTAAAAAATTCAAGGCTTCTGTTCAAGTAACATGCTCAATATTTAGCTTTTCAAGATACACTTTACTTCAGAAATAAAAGGCTAAACTTTGAAAAGCAAAGTGCATTTTCAATGAAATCAATAGTTCACCCAAAAAAATAAAATTGCATTATTGTCATCATGTCACCCTCCTTCCCATTCAGATGGACAGTCCCGTGAGGTGATTCAGTCAACAAAACATTTCTGGGGCTTCATAGAGAAACTGCCTTCTCCTAAAAATCTGAAAAATACAAGGATTAATTTTCTTATGAAGAATAATCCAACAGTGTAGGTGATTCCAAATAATTTGAAGAGATGTCATTTATACCCTTCGAGATGAAGTCAATCTATCTAATCTAAAAGCAGACGTCCTGTCTGAGAAAGATGCACCAGCTCGAACCCATTTTAGCATACTGCTGGGTGAGATCCTCCAGGATTAGTGACCTGGACACACTTCTGTTCACCTGACACACCTCACAACAGCAAGGAGAGTTCTACTAAAGTTCTTCTGTCAGCTCCAAGGCTGCAGGATATTTTTTTTGGTTAGTTGTTGTTGATGGGGTCTTGGGTGCATTTGATTCCCTTCGAGCCGGCGTACCTCCCTCAGACGAGGCGCACGCGAACACATCCATCTCTGAGACTGCTGAAGAGTTCAGCTTTAAATCAGAGCTGAACAACGGATCGCCATTGCATCACATCGCAGGACAAATGACATCAAGTTCGCTTGAGGCAAATTCATTCAAACACTTCATGCTACAATTTTTTGCTGCTTGTTACAGAAGGAAACCTCACGGATCTCCTTTTCCCTGACTGATGCATAAGAAACGTCTGACAGACCATGATTTTCTTTTATTTAAATTATTTCTATCCGGCACAGCTGTTTTATGATGACCATTCATCAAATATGACTTTTGATTTGTGTCAAAACTTTTGAAAAGTTTCTAAAATGACTGGATTTTGACCAGTAGAGCATTTCATGTTGTGTACATCCTAACATATAGTTCATTAAAGAGCTCTGTTTGTGTTCTTCTTTAGATGTGAGTCACACCTTACGAGTATTACTAACGTCATTTCATACCTGTTTTATTTATACTAGTCCATTGTCTGCAGGTGTTTATCAGGATGCTGCAATGCTGTTTTACTGCACAGCCCCAGAAATGTTTTACGGACTAAGAAGCTTTTCCAATGGTATGAGTATACAATGAGAAGAGTTTTCTTTCTAAGTGAAATGTTCCTTTAAGTCACACACAGTTAAGATCCACAGTTAAACCGACCTGCACCCAGAAACATCTTTAAAAGGCTCATCCTCTTCATTATCCTCATAAACCTCACTATTATATTAACACAAAAATAGTTGATGCACTTACAAAGCCCAGAAAATAGAGGCAATAGATTAAAGCTCACCAACAGCTCCATCCAATACGAGGAAAACCAACAAAATGTACGATAACACCTGACTTATTAATTCGGAATATCATGCAATTAATTACAGGATAACTGTAGTCAAGTCACCACAAAGAAACTGGAAATTTACATAAACGTTGTTGATACTATAATCTCAACCATCGTCATAATTTCAGTAGTTAACTTGCAACGTTCAGTACATAGAGCATCGATTAAGAACCACAGGAATATCTTAGCATGCTGCATGGCTGTCACTGTCTCACAGAGCCGGTCAGAGGGTCCAATGTGCACACGGCGGCGGAGGTTCGGGGGCAACTAGACTCCAGAAGAAGAGGGAAAACAATAAACGGGGGTCACTAAATACATCCACTGGTCTCTCTCTGTGAGACACGTGTTGGTTCATCTCACACAGGCAGCCTTAGTCGTGCAGAAAAACAGCCACTGGTAATAGGAACACGGGTCATGCTCGTCTTAAAAAAGAAGATGAGGGCTTTAAAATGATGACTGTACAGTTGAAAGAGCACAACAACAGACCGCAGCCACAATTATACAAGAAACTATTATTATATGTTGGAGGGAAAGTAAGTCTTGTCCATTTATGTTGGGCTGCAGCCGCAAAACAAGATGCAGGCAAAAGCGCTTTTTCTGCTGCCTTGGCCTCTGCTGCAGGTTTTGGCAATGGGAGCGTCTGTGGTAGCGGTTGTAGAGAGAGAAGAGCAAGGTGTGGGTGCAGAGAGCACGAGGACCACCTTCAGGTCACCCTACATCCACCTGCGCCTCTCTCTCAGAGCTGATGGACTCTCGCTGATTCCTTTGTCTCCAGGTCAGTGTCAGGTACCTGAAAAGACAGGAGGTACCGTAAATCATCTTTAGACGGTGGGGTTAAACCACGAGGCCCAATAAAAAAATAGTAAACTCCGCCTTATCAACTCAGCTTCAAGCAGTGGACCACAAAGCTTCTGCACTCTTGTTATCCTGGAAGTATTTAAAAAATTAGATTCATCTGAACCGTTAAAAGCACAGGCACATTCTCCTGCCTGATTGACTTGTGAACCAGGATTTAATCAGAACAAAGAGGAGTGTTTACATCCCATCTGTTTGAGCCTTTCTGCATGTTTTAGAATCAACTTTCTGATTTAACTGATTAACCTCAGGCCCTTCATGGCGTCGTCTCCAGCTATCTGTCTGGCTTTTCAGTTCTGCGTTACCTGGGGTCCTCAGGTAGAGTTCCTTTTGTGTTCCAGAGTCCAGGAACATACAGTAGCTTATGTGCTGACATGTGTTCTGGAGAGAATCGTTTGCCTCTTTTGGCCTGATCAGACTCATGTGTGAGGTTCTGTGAGTCACAAATCCGCAGTACTTTCCCTCAAACCTGTTGTTATTGCTCTAGGTCAGTGGTCTTCAATCCCACAGGTCACGAACCAGTGGCGGTCCGTGGGTCAATTGGTACTGGTCCACATGCAAAGAATACATCACTTACATTTTCTTCATTTTCTTTATTTTCTGATACTGAAAG
This sequence comes from Antennarius striatus, assembly GCF_040054535.1. Classification (NCBI taxonomy): domain Eukaryota; kingdom Metazoa; phylum Chordata; class Actinopteri; order Lophiiformes; family Antennariidae; genus Antennarius; species Antennarius striatus. The sequence goes on from NC_090790.1 coordinate 15,768,794, forward strand.
ACGTTTTGTTTTGGAAAAACAGATGGGGATTATTGCTCTGCATCCTTGGTGATCATCTGTCAAGTAGCAGAGCGTTTGGAGGGGCAGTGCAGGCTTCTGACGTCTATGTATACAGTCACCATCTAGTGGAAAAGATGAGGAACTGCAGGACTACACTTAGTGATAATCAGGTTTTTATTCATGATATACAGGACACTTTTAATGTCGATTAACATTTTCTAAGTTGCACATAACAGCTTTCACCATCACAATTGACACAAACACCTCCAGCCATTAACACAACGACCTGACCCAGGGTAAGAATAGACAAATAGACATCTGTCTTGATACTACTTATGTTATTCTGCCGTTCTGTGCGTAAATGCTTACCTCATCCCTGCAGTGGGGCTGCAGGAGCGCCCGAGCAGTGGAAGTGAACGTTTTGCCATCGGCTGTCCCTGCGGTGCCATACTCTAGTCTCTTCTGATTGGCTGGAGCGGGGACGACCCTGTCCGTCGACAAACTGCGTCAGGCGGATATAGGCGATGCAGGCAGCATCCTCCCCAATCATGTGCACATGAGGGTTGAGGATGGTGGTGTGGATGGGTTTGCTGTTCTTGGACAAGACTTATGAGAATGAGAGAGAGAGACAGAGAGAGAGAGAGAGAGAGAGAGAGAGAGAGAGAGAGAGAGAGAGAGAGAGAGAGAGAGAAAGAGAGAAAATCAACTTTAGAACCTTAATTTCCTGACAATTCAGTTAAAATGTCGCACTGATCTGATTTAATCATAGCCTCACGATTGTCAAAGTAAAATCTGTGGAAGTCCATTCCCTCCACCAGATTTCCCAGTCCCTCCGGTTCAAACGAGGTCAGACAGGGGTCGCAGATCTTCCTGTGAAAAGAGGAAGGGGAGGTGGATGAGGTAATGATGTCTAACTATGAGGATATTTTATATAACCAGAGACTGACTCACGCGTAGGCCTCAAAGTCTCCATTGTTGACAGCTTCGATCAGCTGCTCCGTGATCTTTATGATCTCCTGCTTGCGAGCTGCAGAGAAGAAACGGCAAGTTAACCATCGCCTCAGTTTGGATCCTCCCGACAGCGTGATATCTCCTCTCCACTATGGCACATGTAAACTACAGTACTTCCTTTCAATAGGCTGAGTCGTTCCCTTCTCCACCCCATCATCTATCATCCGTCATGTCTCTTGATTTCATGTGTTTGTGCTTTAGAGGAAACCAACTTTATCTCTCTTTTCTCCTCCAATGATGGGAAGGTGAGGTGATGTGTTCTTGTATGTCATGCTAAGGCCTTTCAATTTCTATTTATAGCATTTCAATATGTGCGAAACAAATGGACTTGCGTTGCCCTCAATTAGTTCTTGTGTTTGATGGCTCGACAACTAATCTGTTTAGAAGAGACCTTGATATCCTGAAAAGAAAAAGTGAATTACATCTATATCTGAATCTAGCCCACAGTAGGTAACGCACCTTTTACATCCTCATCTTCAATCGTAGTGTTGCTGCTGTCAGATGATTCCTACAAAGCGCACAGACAATTCATTAGTACTAACACATGAAAGCAGATATTACATACACCCATAGTCATGCACGCACACACGCTCTGCGACCGTTCTACGCCAACACCATGATTTTTGCCATAAATTAAGAACAAACACAGCTATACGTTTGATCAGCTGCACACAATCCCATCCGCAGATTGAGCTGCCTCTGTGTCGGCGGACACAGACGACTGTACAGCACATGACGTTAGCCACTGTTAGCCACACAAAATCTGAACAGCGAGGTGAGGGTCAGTCCTACAAGAAGCACTGAGCTCCACCAATCTGAACAGAGATAAGACAAAAACCCGTCACTCACATGCATCAAAACAATGACAAACGCACACAGATATACGTTAAAATACACGTTCTGCAGAAACGTTTGCACACACGGGGTGAAAACGAAGATGAATAATGAAAAAGGGACGAGGAATAAAGAGATGGAGGGAAGAGAGGAGGATGTACCTTGATCCCATCTACTGGATTATGGATGACAGTAGTCTGAGGCTCCTAGAGGAAGAATGGAAAGAAAGGATGAAAGAAAACAAGGGAATGTGTTGTGATGACAACATGAGAGTCTGATGTCTACAACTACCCCAAACACATTAAACACTCAATTTTTTAATATTTATGTGTCTTTAACTCTAATAACTCAGTCAAATGCATCTCTTTGACCAAACAACACAAGTTTTAATTCACCATCCTTCACTTACAGCAAACTACCTCCCACTTTGCAAACCTCTGACATTGAGTAGGACGTGAGGAATACATGGACAGGCTGAGGAATGAATGGAATATATTCAGTTTGAAGGCAGACAAAGTTCTGGGTGGTTGGTTAAAATCAAGAGTTAAAGATGGAGGATGGTTGGATGAGATCCCACACAAAACCTTCAAATTATGCTAATGTTATTGCCAACAATTCATCTGAACAAAATCAAAACAGCCCAAATTGATATAATAGAGCACCTTCATTACAATTACAGAGAGAAGCTGTTGAAAGTAACTAAACCTTTTGCCAAAGATTAAAAGTAATAATTGAGGGGTTATCAGTAGCTGATGGAAACAGGAAGTAGTACAGTATTTTGCAACAGGAGGGAACTCTTGATTGGTTCCGGTCTTTGTACTGTACTGTACTTTGCATCTTGAAACAATCACAACAGAATTTTCACTTGATATGTTTTAATTCCACAAAAAGATCCATCTGAAGTTTGCTGTTTTTTCCTCTCATGTTGAGTCGGTATGAATAAATTATATTACAACGAAATAAAATTCACGTGTCACATGGTCGATCTGCGTACATACAGGTTTAAGTTCAATAAATTCTCAACTAAATTCCTTCAACCTTTCTTCAAGGAAGAGCTCAATACTTTGGTAAAATTCAAACTCCTATTTTCTTAGCATGGGTGAATGATTGAATTCACTTCTGTAAAGACCGCAGTACCTGGACACAAGTAGCACAGGTTATATTTCACAACACTTTTACTTGCAGAATGCTGACAGGCTATCTAATGATCACAAATCTGAGCAGCGCTCCCCCCTGGCTGCAGTTCACCACACAGTAAAACACCTTTAAATCTCACATAGCTGGTCCTAACACATCTTTTTTCCCCCCTCTTAGAAAACATCCACGTCCACAACGGACGCCAAGCAACGAATCACACTGATCTGTTGTCCAAACGTCATTCCCATCGCTCCTGCACACACACACACACACACACACACACACACACACACACACACACACACACACACACACACACACACACACACACACACACACACACACACACACACACACACACACACCTACACACTCAGCATGTTTATGGTGACGGACGGTCAGACAGACGGACACAGAGCTGTATACCAGTGCAGCTGAGGGGACGTTGCCTTTGGGACTGGTGACTATGCTGTTTCTCGTGCTGTTTGTCTGGGGCTGTGCAGGAAACACAAAGTGCTACATTAGTGTGCAGAAACAATGGCATGTGAGAGTTGTGAAGTGGGCGGTTGCTGTGTTAAAAGCAGTGTAATACAGGTAGAAATGGCGGACAGTGCTCCAGAGACAAAAATAACAGGAAGACAGAGTGCTGTGATCCAACCTCGAGGGTTTGGGGTAACAGAACCAGACTGATCCCCCCCCCCACACTTTTATTCCTGCAGTAAAAACTAGATAGAAATGTTTCACACAGTTCGTGTCCGTTCATTTTCAGCAAAAATTCCCAGTCAGTGTGGGTAATTTTGCATTTTCATTGCCCTTCACAGGCAGATGTCTGTTTAAACCAATGACAGCTGTGCACCTAAACAACATCTGTCTAATACAAAGAAACAAGCAACACATCCTTTTTGCCAGAACTGAAGAAAGTCATCCAGCAGACATTAGCATCTCTCACAACAAGGTGAGGTCAAGTAGATGGAGGATATGGAATAACTGTGAAGCTAAACAGGATGTTCACAAACACACATAAACAGTCAACAACATGCTGCATATGCAGACACCATGTTAAGATGTAGCATCAACTCCTCTTCTTCTACGACATCATGCACAAAACCATAGAGTCAGATGTGATGCAGCAGCTTCGTGCTGGAAACCAAATTAATGAACATGTCTACTATAGAACCAAAATTAAATATGAAGGAACATCATTTGTTTCATTTGTAAAAACTGTGTAAAGTGGAAACCCATGAAAACAAAGCATCTAAACCGGTACAAGTTATATTAAGAGAGATTTTTATTAATTTATTGTAATATTACTTGCACTTGGGGTCAGTCATTACTGATTCAAATGATTCTTAATGGGAATTGTATTGATACCTAACCCTTCTTGCTCTTCAGACTAAGAAAATACGACAGTTGAACTTCCACACATCTGCTGTGATCAATCATCTTGACTAAATCTCAAACCATAGCTCCAACAGAAAAAACAAGGCTTAGACGACCGCTGAGGTCGACCCATCGCCCATGAGCGTGATGGAAATCAACCGTTTTAAAGCATGACTTCTCCGTTGGATGGTTTGGGCTGAGATGTTGATCCTGCAGGCAAACCAGCTCGAGGGATAAACAACGATTTGGTCAAATCTAAAACTCATCAGCTGCATCCATCTCATGTGGTGTTGTTATTTCCTGACACAGGAGACGTACGTGGTGCAAACCACCAAGACTAACTGGAACACTGGGCTGGATTTTATGTGTTAAGAGGAGATAATTGAAGCAGCGTGTCGTTCATAGCAGGAGAGAAACCACTAACGCTGCTCAGTCACATCAGCCAGCTGTTCCGTCGACACAAGAAGTTCAACTCTCATCCATCCATTCATTCATCCATCCATCATCCGTCATGGACCTCCACGTCCTCCTGGGGAGTTCTGAAGTGTCCCAAACCATCTCAACTGGCTCCTTTAGACATGACGTTTCTAGTTCATTAAGTACTAATAAGTAAAGTATAAGGCGCACTGGATTATGAGAGGTTATGAGAGAATTATGGGCTTTTTGGTGTGCCTTATAGTGCAGAATATACTGTACCACTGATGAATATCTCATGCGTATCTGATGAGTACCCGATCGGCATCTGATGAGTAGCTGACAGCTCAAAAGATGCCTGTAATGAACCTCAATTTAGCTGAGGGGAATGTTTTAGGACGTTGAGGTCACGTGATCATATTTCATGTGTTTGACTACTCGTTCATAATTGTCATCACAACCTCATGACCAAATCTATCCATGTTTTAACCAACAAATCAGTGCTTCCTGTGTTGCTCCTATCTTGTGTTGCTCATATCTTGTTATCAGGACACGACAGCATTTACTTAAAATAACACAGTGAGGTGTTTAAATCTATTTATGGACATGGCTTTTATAATGAAGCCACTCGTCCTTAGTTATAACTGTCCCTCGACACTAGGGGTAATTTTCTCTCATTATTTTGACAGAAGATGTGAACATATTCCTAGGGAAATGATAGAAACTGAGGTGACAGTGAAAAACAGTGGGAGAAAAGTGAGAGATAGAGGATAGATGAATAAATCCAGGAATATCAAAATAGTTCTCGGGTTGTTTGCATTTGCGTGACGTTGGGGTGCGGCCATGAGAGAAACTGTGATTATGTAAGGACAGATTAATCATCTGGTGGGGAATAATCTGAGATTAGAGAGGAGAGCAGGGGAAGAGAAGAGGAGAGAGTTGCTGAGATAAAGGAGATGGAGGTCAGTGAAGGAGAGTGTGTCACAGGAAAACAGGTCAAGAGAGAATGAGGGAGAAGAGGAGGAAGTGAAGCTGCTTCACCATTAACCAGTCAAAATTAATCATTCAAGGTTGTTTGGGTTTGCATTAGAAAGCATTTGGTGGTTCACATGATCTAACTGGGAGGAAAGTCTGGGGAAAAACCAGAACTCACAAGAGAAATTACAAATCTCATGTGGAACTGGAAAGTTTTTCTGAGGAGAGGGACACCTGGAAAAAAATATTTTATGGCAATAAATTGGATGTTTTTTAGAAAAAAACAAAACAAAAAGTGATCCTTTAACAAGACAGAACTCTTTCACGCATAAACGTGTAATCTTAAATAAAGAGCTCCATCCATCTTTTGTCAACAGGTCATCCTCTTGTTCTAAAAGTTCCACATTGCACGAACACAACATATTAGCTCCTTAAAAAGATGTTTATCCCGGAGTGCGTGAACCTATTATTTTCTGTGAATGACATGTAGATATTTCACACATTTTTCATCCATCGTGCGAGCACATCTTATCTAACTGGGACAAGTTATTTAAATACATTCACAGGTTTAGACCAACTATATATCACCTCTAAAAACAGTTCTAATCTCCCATGACAGTCTGTTGATGTTATGATTTATGCTGTCACAATAAAATAAATTCAGTACCAACCATTCTTTGAGAGTCTGCACATGATATCCTGGATCTGAGATGAATTAAACCAATTCAAGCACACTGAACAGAGTTTAGACAAAGACCCATGCAAACAAACATGCGTGACAACACAGCAAATACACCACACATACATGAACCTACATACAAGGCAGCACAGTGTTACACACTGTACAGATACTGACAGAGAAGAACAAGCAGTGTGAGGTGGAAGACATCAGTCATGTATGACTGGCTGAAATTTCTGTTCAGGAAGTGAAACAGAAAAACACACAGAAAAGAGTTTCCTTATGTGTCTGGAAGAATTTTGGGTGAAAACTGTCTGTGGTGAAGAGATGCCAGCTGAGCCAAATTATGATAACACTGTAAGCTAGAGCTGAGGTATCATCAGTAGAGAGAGGTGCAACCTTCAAAATAAAAGTATCACAGCCAATATTTGATTTGTCATCCTCGTAGTTTGTTTTTACGTACATTTGAAATTACCGTAGCGTAAAAAATTTTTGTTTCTCAGCAGGATTACACAAAAACTCCAGGACAGGTTTCTATCTAGTTGTTTTAGTGCAAATCATTCTTAACTGAACCAACATGTAGAATCTGAGATTAACTAATCATATTATTTTAAAGGTTTTGTTTTTAAAAAAAAGTACAGCCATGAAAGTTTGACGCAGACATGGAGACAGATTTTTGATCCACTTACTTTAGCAAAATAAGTTACATTGACTATTTTTACAAAAATGGATGTTAACTGTGGTTCAGCTGAATTAGAGGAAGGTATTCTTCAGCAGTCAGATGTATTATCCATGAATAAAGGTACTCTTATTGAGACCTCTACTGAATTCAAGGCCAAATACAGTGAAGGATAGATTGTGTCTTTAATGCCAAAAACAATAACCTTAAAATATAAAAGAGCCACTGCACTTGGCCAAGTCATTTTTTCGTCATCAAAATATTTATGGAATAATAACCCAAAGGGCGTCTGTGGAACACAGCGGAGAATGAAAACATGATGAGAGGAGACGAGCTAGCTTACCTTGACATCAGCCTTCTTGTTGAGGAGACTCTTGGCTGCTGCAGAGAGGCAGAACGACACACCCTCAGATGGAAGAGTACACATCATACACCTTCAGATGAGCACAACTCTCTAAATCTGCTCACGCAAACAGCCGCAGATGACACCCATGCATACATTGGCTGCAATTTCACCTGCTCATCAAAGCATGCAGACCACAAACAGAGTAACAATGCTCATCTCGCCACCAGTCCTCCCTTTCTCCACCCTTACAGGGAGGAAAAAAATGAATTCATCCCTCCCTCTGACAAAAAAACCCAACTCCTCCCTCCATCCTGTAAAACATTAAAAACCAAACGCACATTAAAAAACTTCCTCCAACTGGCATGTCCTCACCCCGATCAACTGCCCAAAAACATTAGATAAGCAGAGGGCATGATAAAGTCTACTAATTCTCCATATAATCCAGATACACTCTCTCAGACGCACGCACAGGCACAGATAGAGGCGGGATTAGGGGGGAATGCATGAGGAAAGTGCAGATGCAGGTATGTGATAATGGGTTTTGTTAATCTGAAGAGTCGACTGGACTAGTTGGAATCGCTGCAAAGTTCATCGACGTGCAGGAACTGCAACTATAAATGAGGAAGAAATCGACGGTTCTGCCAGGATAAATGTGCGAGTCTCAACTTTTAAGAAAGATCTTTGTTCATTTGCACCTTTTTTTTCTCCACTTGTGACATCATAGCCAACTGCATGCAATTTGTCTCCTAACTCTACCATGTGACTGTATTGCACAACAGAGAAGCAATAACCCACGAGACATCTGAGCAGTAGTGCACTCCCAGATCTGACTTGAGGCTGCTTACCTTGGCAAACATTTGAGAAGCATTAGAGAAGGGGAAAGATTTCAAAGGAGAGATTAAAACAAGCTGAGGGAGTGTGTGAGGCTCTGGGATTTCCATTTAATTGCATCTGCTACAAGATCAGTGGGGGAAACAGGAGTTTTATGAGAGGAGACGGTAAAATGTGAGGTTACCTTGCTCCACGATACCAGCAGTCGTTCCAGCCACGGCGCTGACGGAGGCTGGGGCTGTAGTCTGACGTCCCACTGGGAGACAGAAAGGATGGAGGAAATCGATAGATGATTAATAAATCCTTTCTATTGATTTAAGAAAATACAAACTTTGTTTGTCTGTCTGTTTGTTTGCAGGTCGACAGAAACTATTTGAAAGATTGGACAAAATCTTGTAGAAGGCTTCAGGAAGCAGAAAGGAAGAAGCCCTTATTATTTTTGAGTCTGGATGAAGACACTTTCTGTAACATTGCAAGATTTGAAAACTGAACCTTTTTTTCCGCTGATGTTTTTATTTCAGGCTACTTATAACTAGACGTCTGTCAGAGAGCACAAACCTCCACCAAGGCAGCTTCTTTCCCCATTATGTCATGTCACCTAAAATAAACAGTCCTACGACAGTCTGATCCTAACAATGTGACTCCTGAACCATGAAAATCTGCCTGTGAAATCTGGAACCACATTGGTATCAGCATTTGTTCAAAGAATACAGTTCTGATTTGGAATATTTTCTGACATTTGGTTCAAACCTTAGTCCCACCCCTAACGAGTTAGACAGCCAATCAGGAATTACCTAACAGGGAGGCCAATCAGACTTCAAGGGTGGTCAACCCAAACACACTCTTGGTTTGCAGAACTTTTTGATGCTAACAATTTTATACTCAAAAAACAGTGACACACATTATCATACCATGTGTATGTGTGAAGAAGACAGATGGCATGTCATTATGTCCCCCCCCCCCACCACCACTTACATGCACACAAATGCACTTGCACACACGCACGGATGCACACACACAAACACACGCATTTCAAGGAGCACCACTCACCAGAGAAGTTCCTGGAGACAAGCATAGTGGTCAAAATGGCGCCCTGTGGGAAAAAAGAGGACGGTTAACAGACCCTTTTGAAAACGTTCACCTTGTCAGGTGCAATGTCTGCCTGGTGTAAAAATGTGAACAACGCAGTGTGAGCATTTGTTGGGGTTAAAGTGGGGTTTGACCAGCAGCATTCTTGGAGCACTGAAGTGACAGAAACTGATTGGGCAATTTCACTGGATGAACCTGGACTGTTTCCCTCTATGAAGCCGGACTATTTCACTCATGAACCTGGACTACTTCACTGTATGAACCTGGACTGTTTCACTATGTGAACCTGGATTGTTTCACTATGTGAACCTGGACCGTGTACGGAACCTTTAGGACATTTAGAACACAGAACGTTAATTAACTTTGGATCCTGTCAGCATGTCAGGAATTTAAACCAGTAAGGAAGTTAAGCTGCTGTGCATCATGGGTAAATGTCATCAACAGCGACACACTTACGTTTTGACTAGGGGAAGACTGCAGATGATACCATCAATATTTTCATCATTATTGATGGATTATTAGCCACTTTTATCCCATCAGCTATTAATCATCTGCAGATTGTGATCAATCTATTACACACGCAGGGATGTGCAGCAGCTCTCAGATTTATTTATTTGTTGGTGAGGGAACGGAGGACTGGGAGAAGGTGTAGGCACAGGCACAGACCAGTCAAAGGCCACAGACATTCTTCCTGATGTCATGACTCACTGCCGTTCTGACTCACCAACTAAAAATTAAGTTTTCTTGGCATGGATTTTGACGCGATAGTCTTACCAAAGCTTAATTGGCTAAATAGAAAAATCACATGACCAGACGCATTGGCACACATGAGGTGCCAATGGCCGAATGACAAAAAGGCGTGAGATTAACAAAGACAACAACATCACATACTTCACACGTGAGAGAGGCTTTAGATAGTCAGGAGGAAAGAAATATTCAGTGTGAGGATTCATGTTGACCAGTTTGTCTGATGATATTTGGTCCTCAAGAGGAGCTGAATGATTTTTTCAAAATCAGAGCTTGTATTGTCAAACCTTGAGTTTCCTCCTGGCGTTGAACTTCTTCAGGCACTCGACTGTCTCTTGTCTGTGCATCATGGAGGCCACTGTGGAGCGTTGCTGTGGGGAGACAGAGAAAGAGATGCCAAAAATAAAACATTAGAAGACGCTCCAGCAGTGACAGGTTCATGTGGGCGGGAGCTGAGCAGATACTTGCTTCCCTAGAATACAATGATTCTGACATTTCTGGCAAAAATCCCAGAGCTAAATACATTCAGCTTGGATTTTTGGTGTTCTGACAATCACCATTATGTATCGTGATTCTGTTTCATAACATGGTTTATAATAGGACACATGTAGCATGGGCATTATACTGCTCTACAAAGCAGTGGAGGATGTATTCATTGTAATTCTTAAGTAAAATTAAGAGTGCTTTGAGACAGACATGCCACCCAAAGGTATGCGTTAACAGTAGAGATAGAATCTAAACAGTATCAGTCATACAATACTTATGATGAAGGTGAATTTATTGGGTAATTCTTTTCTGCATGATGTATTTTATTGCAAACAAACTGGTAGTTCGATAAATCTCAGAAAAGCTGCTCAGTTTCAGATAAACACTCGATCCACCCGTACGATGATACTCTGAGTGAGCTCCTAAGTGGGTCATCCTGATATGGCCGGTGATGAAGAGCTCTTTCAGGTCTTTATCCCTGCCATATTTTGTGCTTTTGCCCTCCTGTGGAACATTCAAGATAAGCTGACCCCCAATCTTCCAATATTGCAAGCTTGGAAACAGATGGTGTTGATGTTTGTCAGCTTTCGACAGATGTTCAAAAACTTGCTGCTAAAGGATTATTAATTTACACGAATTTCGAGTCTGTACATATATGTGCACTTACGCAGACCCATGGGTGCTTCAGGGCCTCTTGGGCGGTGATTCTCTTGGCTGGGTTGATCGTCAGCATCTGGTTGATTAGATTTTTAGCCTCTGGAGTCACCGTGTCCCACTCAGGGGAAGGAAACTAAAGCACACACAAACCAAAGAAAATATATGAGCAACATCACTTCTGATTTAAATTAAGAGATGATCACAGTCGAGGCAGGCTCACATCGTACGCTCCGGCTTTGATTTGCTGGTAGAGTTTGTGTTGGTCCTCGTCCCAGAACGGAGGGTATCCAACCAGAAGGATGTAGAGAATGACACCTAGTACAGATGAAAACACAATCTGAGTCTGACTGATGAGATACAGTGAGAGGAGGTGGCGGTGAAAAAGACAAATAGCTTACCACATGCCCAGATGTCTACAGGTTTACCGTACGCCTCCTTCCTCAGCACTTCTGGGGACAAGTAGCCAGGAGTCCCTGCAAAGCCTGCGCACAGGCACCAGACATGGAATACAAAAGTCAGGGACCCATTTCTGGAAAATTACTCCTCCAAAACAAATAATAGCATCAGTTGTTTCTCCAACATGAAGCCAATCTTCATGAGATCAATAAGGAGTTGTGAATTGTGCCTCGGGGCTCATAATTATGTCCAACTAATTGTATTAGGGGATTCAGGGCACAAAAGACCAACTGCAGACTACACAACAGGGTCTATACTATACAAGGACATTGTGATGCATTGGCTAATTATTTTCCACAAACTCAAAGCAAAGAAAAAAAGCTGTTTGTATGGTTTTTGCGCTCCAAATATGTGTGTCATTGTGTCACATACCGAACCAAGCCTGTTGGTCTCCTTGAACCTCGATAGCCAGTCCAAAGTCGGCCAGCTTCACTGCAGCATTCTTACACTTGCTGGCCAGCAGCAGGTTCTCTGGCTGATGAACAAACCAAACGCAGTCATGTCAGACAGAAGCTCCTTTAGGACACAAATGACATCTTTAAGCTCCTGAGTGAGTCTGAATAAAGCAACAAATGGAAAAAAAAACCCTTTCTATCTTCATTTCATCATATAACCAAAAGTCAAATAAATATTTATAAATACTACACAATTAAATAGAGTCAATAAAAAGCTGTTGTTTTTATAGAATTTTACTTTGTCTCCATGTAGTCACATAGCATTTGTAGCGATTTTTAGTTATCTTTCTCTCTGTGGTTGTTTTTGGTTTCTATTCTCAAAAGTGGTTGTTTTTGCATCGCTGTCATTTTTGTCCTGAAAGCCTGTTGTTTTGTTGTCATTTTGGTTTTTGTTTTAAGTCATTTTGTGTATTGTAGTCACTTCTGTATATGGTCTTAAGTTTGAAATTATTTTTTTGCACCATTAAAGCAGGTTTTTCATCATTTCATGGACTTTAAGATCAGAGATTAAGAACGTCTTAACCCTCACCATGCCAGAGACTTGTGACTTGTAATATCGCGTGTTTTTTGTGGTTGATGTGTCGATAATTGATGTTGTCTGATTCCTCAATAATAGACATCATCAATTTCTGTCAGCTATCTAGCTCAATCTGAGCGCAGTGGGTAAACATAAAAGAGAACTGATCTGATTTTGGAAGCATGTTCCACCTTTTGTTTCAGCTTTGCTCCTTTCCCTTCCATTGCTTATGAGTTATGGTTTCCATAAGAATTTAAAAGGAAGACAGAAATGAAAACAACCAAAAAAGCCAAATGCAGCTCAAAGGACCAAGAATAGCTTCAACAACACTCACACATTCAAAGCAACACATATTATAGTACACACACACACACACACACACACACACACACACACACACACACACACACACACACACACACACACACACACACACACACACACACACACACTGGGAGACTGAGGTGGACAGATGGGTCTTTAAAAGTGTTTTTTGTCATTTGTTTACTTGAGGAAGAGCAAACGCAGCTTGTCTTCTTTTGCCTTTCCGGCTCAGAAGCTGATGTAACACCAATCTGATGAATAACACACAAAGGCCAACAATAATGAGGGTGATTGATCTGTGGCATCACAACCCATAATCAGTCCGCCAAAGTAGAACAGCAACAACTGTTCCAGCTGCAGGAGACCCTCTTTTGGATGATTTAACATTGCAATTAGATAAGGTTGATTTGGGTCCAAAAGACTCATTCAAAGACTTAGAACTGTTTTTTTCAAGACTTACATAATTTTCTTGTCGGTGCGGTCAATAGAAAGCTATAGGGGAGTGTGAAATTGTTTTTATGCCGTAAATCGCATCCATCGGCCTCTTTGATTTTTCAGAGCCAGAACTGATCATATTTGGGCAAGACAGAAGACAGGTGAGGAAACACACTGCTACTCCTCCCTCCTGATTGGAACAAAGAAACCAAGCATATGCCAATGCATCTTAATGAACACTCATGATGAAACCTGAAATTGACAATTTAAAATTAACATTTATTAGAATAATGTTAATCACCAACCACACAGCAGGATTTTAACTATGGGTGACCAAAAAGTAATTCTGATATTATACATCACTACTATTTACCTGAAATAGAAGCAGTTTATGACACACTTCTAATCTTCTTTTTAAACATTTTCAATGCAGCAATGTCACATTATTTTTTTGACAGATATTTAGAATTATCACAAGTGGAAAAAAAACAAGCTTGAAAGGTGTAGGACAATACGGGGATGTGACAGCGTTATGAGGTGTTAAAAAGCTGCTACTAGCAGCTATCAGCTAAATGAAACATGGAGGTATTTATTCATAAAATTTACATTCATCATCCTTACTACCCATTCATGCAGTTGCATAATCTATGTGTGATTGGGATTTTATAACCTTCTGACACCTGACTATAGCAGAAGCATGTTATGCTATACTGTAGTGTGATCATCTACACATTATTCACTTTATTTGATGGCAAATATATATTTGTTTATCTTGATGGAAAATAAAGCTTGAAAGACATAAAATATGACCCCAGATTTAAGCAACCATAACATCACTAGCAATTCACTGAACTACAATGGCGACAAAAGCAGAAAATACAGAGTTTCATTATTCTTTAAACATCAACCGATCGAGAACAGGTGGCCCACGGGCCAAATACGGTCATACAGATTTTTAAGAGTGCAAAGCCTTCACATACTGTATGATCGGGAGGAAGATGGCGATATTAGTGGGCTTATTACAAGCTTTCAGAGGATACGACAAGACTGCATTATTTTCATCCAGATTTCCTGAATTTGAATATCAGGGTTGCACTTTGTACAAAATTACTATGATTTTTATTAGCAGTACTGTTATTAGTATTATTACTATTATTATTGTTATTATTACTAATAATACTTTATATGATTATTATGGTTTAGGTAGTATTTAGCTGACTTACTACACATTTTAGTTGAATATCCTTGGTTTAAAGTTTCACCTGAACCACACCAAACAGTGACATCATGTTGCAAAGACACACCCAATGGTGCAATTTTACACTATTGCACCAGGGTGAGAACTTCAATCACCAGAGGGCAGCAGAAACAGAAAGCTGCTACTGTATTAACCAACTTCAACTTTTATCAAGCGACAGTAGGAGGTACATTCAAATGCATGCACAAGACGGCAGACAATCATGCAAGTACTGATTGACTGAGCCCACAGACATGCACAGGCATGGTAGGTTTAAATGTCTTCCTGCACTTACCAGCCTTCAGAATGTGGTACAACAGTGAGACGTAGACAAACACAACTTTAAATTCCTCCCAAGACACACACAGGCGCACACACACACACACACACACACACACACACACACAGACACACACACACACACACACATACATATGTACATACACGCACGCTCACACACGCAGGTGACTCACCTTGAGGTCTCTGTGTACCACCCCCATCTGATGGCAGTGGAGCACGGCCTCCAGGATCTGCTGGATGCAATGACTGCACGCAAACAGCAGGGGGAGCAGGTTAGTCTGAGCACATTCAGCCCCCAACTGTCACATCCATGCAGAGGCAGCAACATGTCAAAACTCAAGGCACAACATCACAGTCGCACGCGATATAGGAATGATCTGTTGCCACACACTCATACCACTTCATAATAAAAAGAGTGAACCTGTCTGGGAACCGTGGAGGGAGAAGCTGGGCTATTTTCTGTTTTCAACATGGTGCCAACCATTAGTCAGGCAGCGTGAGAGTGAGCTCCATGTGGGAGGCAGTGAGTCTAACCTGCACATTCTCCTGTAAAATGTATTCTGACTCGCCTTTGACGGAACGTTTTAACAGTTTCAGAGCATCTGAAGTAGAAACTGCTCTGCTTTTACTCTACTGAACTCTTTCATGCTTACTCACTCCCAGAATATGGTGCTCAGTCTGCTAGCCACGGGAAATCTAGTTCAGACCATCTGAATTATAGCAACAAGAGTCCCAAAAGCAAACCTGAAGACAGGCAAAAAGAGACAGACAGCAGGCACAGGCATTTTAAATCACAGGCAGGGATTGAAAAGAAAACACGAGCATGTAAATCGTTTCAGAGGGCAACACAATGAGCTACACACACACACACACACCTTGAGGTCCCTGTGCACTATGTCATGTTGGTGGGTGTAAGACACACTGTCTAGAATCTGATGGATACAGTAACTGTGGAGACAAAACAACAGGGTGAGGAGATAAAGGAGGGACAAGGGAAGGGAATGAAGCGTGAAGACTGTAATACAGAGACAGAGGAGACTGTTTTCAGGAACAGGTAAGAGAGGAACATTCATTCGTTCATTTGATGATACATTCAGGGACAGTAGATCCAGCAGAGATGGCAAAACCTGCTTCTCCCCAGCTCCTCCTCTGGCTCTTCTGGAGATACACCAGGGTGTTCTAAAAGATGTAATCCGTACAGCGTGTCCTGGAGATTCTGGGATCTCCTGACTTGTAACACTACCTCTATTTTCAGCAGCTGCATCACCGTAGATGTTCCCCAAATCTGTCTATCAATCTCCCTTCTCAATTCCTCCCTCTCTCATGAAAAAGACTCTAAATCCAATACCTGAACTTCTCCCCTTTGGTCGCCAAAAGGGGGACCCTGCAGTACTCCATCGAAGGACTCAACTCTAATCTGACATTGGGAAACAGGCACAGAACAGTCAGACCCTCTTGTTCTCTGAGGAGAACCCAAACAGGTACCAAGTTGAAGGTTATGAGTAGACCCTCATCTCCTCTCACCGTGGGCATCTATAGACTGGAGCAGAGTCAAGTCCCTCTCAAGGAGCTTGCTTTTAGAAGCTGTGCGATGTGTCAAAGTGAGCTTCACTGTATCTAGCCAGAATCTCCTCATATCAACCTGACAGAACCAGCTGGAGACCTTTCCCCACTGGAGAGGTGACATTCCATGTCCCAACAGCTGCAGCAAATGCGGAATGATCCATCAAGGCCTCTAACTTTTTGTGTGGCACCTGATCCTCATTGCACCAGTTCCCCATAATTCCTCCCGTAGGTAGAGGACTTGATAGACCCAAGGACCCATACTCCCAAAGACACATGCCCAAAAGAGACAAAAGATTGAACTGCCCTTAGTCTGACAGCTAGCGCCAAGCTACAATGGGAAACCACACCAGGGGCAAATTTCCCCTGACAGCAGACCTCCTAACCCTAACCCAAAATTATATTTAAAAAATAAGTTTTCTGATGCTCAAACTTGCAATGGGTGTAATTTACTGTACAAACCTGGACTGTTCTACTGTGCAAACCTGAACTGTTTTGCTCTATTGAACCTGGATGCTTACTCTAAGTAGTAGTAGTAAAAATAGTAGTACTGTAGAAAGTAAATTTTCCCACTTTGGGAAGAATAAAGCCTTACCTTAGTAGTAGTAGTTCTGCCTAAATAGTAGCAGTATTTGTAGCATTAGTTGTAGTAGTAGTAGTAGTAATACAGACGTAATAGTAATAGTTTCTGTTGTAGTAGGAGAGTCTTGTGTCTTATTTGCCCCCAGATTATGCACCATTAAACTAAAATATGGGACATGCGGTTTACGTAGGGTCATATATTGAGTGAGAGAATACAAAAACAAACCCACTTCTTTACAGGACATCACCCAAGGAAGAGGTTCATGAAATAATTTCACAAATGTTGACTTCTACAAATGACATTTTTTCTCCTCTGCTGTCTTGGCTAAGTGAGAAAATATGTTGTCTTTGTATCGGAGTGAACCCGCCCTTTAACAGGGTGGAGAAAGTATGGAGGGATGGAGCCATTCTGCGTACAGATGGAGGAAACTGTCGGCGAGAAACTGTTGGACAGTAATCAAGCCATGATATTCACACACCCACACACAAACACACAGAGTGACACGCACGATTTATGCAAAGAGAATGAGGGAGGATGAAAGCAGATGAGCGAGCAGAAAAGAAAATAATAAGGAAAGTAACTCTAGAGAGGGTTAAAACAAACTTGGTTGATGTTCTCTGATGTTCCAACACTATGGTTGATGTCCTACAATGAAACACTGGAAACACTGGTGGGAAGCCAAACAACAGTTCTGGTGGCACTTTCTTTGGCAGCGTAGGAGTGAAATTCATCAAAAATTCTTCTCTTCTTTTTTATTACAACTTGCTTTAGACCGGTTTAACAGCTCTCATTGATATTCACCAGTACTCACAGCTACTGGCAATCAGTAATCAAGTTATATCACACACTGCAGAAATGTGAACAGATTATTTTTTCTATAACATGAAGAAATTACTAGAAAGGAAATCCACTGAGGCAAATATCAAGACAGACCAGAGCTCCAGATCAGATTTTTTTGGGGTCACATTGGACAGATTCTCCTCTAGCTTGATTCCAGATTTACAGGTGAACCCTTATAGAGCAAAAGTCAATTTCAGTGTATAAGGAAATTGAGATTCTCACCAAAAACATCCATTCATCTTCTGAAATGTATTTCTCATAAAACTCACAGGCTATAGATAGAAAGTGTTTTTTTTCCTTTTAAATATGAAGAAAATTATCAAGAAATCGTATTCATCTCAAGCTTCTATGTTCGGTCATGCATAGTGATATACATCCTCGGGCAGGAAATCTCCTATCACAGATGACTGGCTCTGAATGAGTAGTCGCTGCTGTGTAGAAAATCAGTTTGCCAACAAAGAGGGTCACAAACAAACTACGCTTTCCCCTGAATGTGTAGAAACATTTGGCAGAATGAGTATACCTTTGGTAATCGGAGAAAATTACGCTGCAAAAAGAGCAGGAAATGTTTTTGAGGCGATGGCAGATGAGGGGAGGAGAAGGATTCATTCAGGCATTTCTCCAATATAATAAATAATACCACTAACTTCTAATTAACATAGCAATATCTGCATATGTTCCACCATTATAGATCCAGATAAGGATTATAATCTATATTTGGTAAATTAAATCTCTATGTGGAGGTGGTTACTATGTACCGACCAGTGGCTGAGATAAACACATGATTCCAAGCACTCCTGCTCATTTCTAGGTGATGTAAGATGAAATATTCATACGTGTGCACCCATTTATAGATTTTGGTGCATCATCATCTATATACTTGATTAATATTGGTCTTCCAGAATAATATTGGTTTTTCAGAATATCCGTCAAACTAATATTGATACACATATGATCCAGAATCCTCAGGTGGGTTTTAATGGTCCAGGAGTCACATGAGGAGGATCATATGACTCCTGGGACTGCTGGTTTTAGATGCAAAGGCATAATGGGGATAACAATGGGCCCTGGTGGAGGTTTGAACTCGCTGACTTCCAATTTGTTATATCATGATTTTGCACTTGATGCATTACGTTGTATTTTTAATAATTTAGAGACTCAAAAAACAAAACCAGTTTCCTGTTGAGGAACAATCGGGTGACAAATAATCGCACACATGATTTACATCCCTGAATGTCGTAACAGGTGAGATGATGAAAAGGACAGAGATGGAATGCAGGGTGAAAGATAGAGTAATTTAAGCAGGATGAAAAAATCTTTTACCGCATCATTCATTCTACCTCCTTCCCTCCTCCCTTTAATGCTTCAGTCCCCGTCTTTCTTTCTCTCTCTTTCTCTCTCTTTCTCTCTCTCTCTCTCGCCTCCACAAACCGCCTCCACAGTTAAATTGATTTAAGTCAGCCTCCTGAGGGGTTTGCAGCGTGGGCATGTGTGCATTTTGTGCATGTTTCCATCTGTCTGTAAATTCAGACGCTGGGGGAAAACTCCTCAACCTCGATTGTAATTCAGTTCACAGAAAGAGAGTACGTAGCAGGTTTCATCCATCACAAGTAAAGCCCAATTTTTCAGTGTGTGCTAATGAGAGGAGCCAAAACTCTGCAGAGGCAGGAGTATTGAAACATGGTGGGGGGGCGGGGGGGAAGTGTTTACCTGGCATCTGCTTCACTGTAGTACTCTCTAGCCACAATATCCTCAAACAGCTCTCCTCCTGTCACCCTGTGGAAGGTAAAGATAGAGGTTAAAACGCCATGTTATACATAAAGATATTCATTCACTAAGGCTGTGCACCAACACACACACACACACCCACGCACACACACACACACACACACCCACGCACACGCACACACACGCACATGCAAACGCACGCACACACACACACACAAACACACACACACAAACAGGAGGGGGATGTCCTCATTAGGGGGAAACCCCGGCTGCAGGATTCACTCTGACTGGGTTGCCATGGAGACTGGCTCCAGTGCGGGGAGTGCATCTGTGTGTGTGTGTGTGTGTGTGTGTGTGTGTGTGTGTGTGTGTGTGTGTGTGTGTGTGTGTGTGTGTGTGTGTGTGTGTGTGTGTGTGTGTGTGTGTGTGTGTGCTAAAGTGGAAGCCGCAAGGATGGATGTGGGGAGGAGGGGAGTTATGTAATGGAGGGAACTGCCTTAGAAATGAGGAGGGGATGAGGGGAGGAGAATGCGGATGTGAGGAAAAGTGTAGAGGAGACAGATGCAGCGAGGGCTGAAGGAGGGAGTGGTGGAAAATGGAGAAGGAGGGAGTGGAAGGAGGAGGAGGAGGAGGGAGAGCAGCAGTATGACAGAATGAGAGGAGAAGAAAAGGATGTAAGGAGGGAAGGAAGCAACTCACAGGTCAAAGAGAAGATAGTGGAAGCCCTCCTCTGAGATGCTGTCATGGAGGCGAACTGTAGGAAAGCAAAGAGAAACAGATGGAGGCACAAAAATAATCTCAGCTGATGTTCTCAGCTAGCACCTAGCATTAAAGGAGCAGTTCACCCCAAAAATAAAAATTTTGTCATGAACTAACATCCATGTCAGTTTAATTTCTTCTAAAATGATTAAAAAGCTAAATTTCCTCAACATTTCTTTGGCTTCACCAGAAAACAGAGTTGCAGCATTCTGCTACACACCTGAAGGAAATGGACACTAGTTTTAAAAAAAGCAGCCAAAAACAAATCTGCATACAATTTATGCAGATTAATATAAATATACCAAACCCCAGCAATCTCAAAATGATTTAGAGATATATTTTTTGCAATCTTTAGCTCCTATAATACAAAGCATCGATTTCACTGCCAGACATCCATCCATCTTCATCCGCTCATTTGTAGTCAGGTCGTGGCCGCAGGAGCTTCAACAGGGAACCCCAAACTTCCCTTCCCCCGGCCACATCCACCAGCTCTGACTGGGGGATCCCAAGGCGTTCCCAGTCCAGTGTGGTGATATAATCCCTCCACCTGGTCCTGGGTCTACCCCAAGGTCTCCTCCCAGCTGGACGTGCCAGAAACACCTCCCTGGGGAGGCACCCTGGTGGTATCCGCACCAGATGCCCAAACCACCTCAACTGACTCCTTTCCACGCGAAGGAGCAGCGACTCTACTCTGAGCCCCTCATGAACAGCAGTGTTTCTCACCCTATCTCTAAGGGAGACACCAGCTATCCGTCTGAGAAAGCCCATTTCTGCCGCTTGTATCTGCAATCTCGTTCTTTCAGTCATGACCCATCGCTCATGACCATAGGTGAGGGTAGGAACGAAGATTGAACGGTAGATGGAGAGCTTTGTCTCTCAGCTTAGCTCCCTCTTTGCTGTAGCAGTGCAGTACAGCGACTGCAATACCGCTCCCGCTGCCCCAATTCTCCGTCCAATCTCACGTTCCATTGTTCCCTTACTCGTGAAAAGGACCTCAAGATACTTAAACTCCTTCACTTGTGGAAGGACCACATAGCCAGACATTAGCTGCATACCTCAGCCTGTCCCTCCTGACTCCCAGAGTTTCCATCAGCAGGGAGATAAATGGATAAATACTCATTTTTAGTGAATGGTTATTCTAAAGAAGCCGCCTGGTGATATTACAGAACAATAATCAAACAGGAAGCAAACGACGCACCAATGTTGGGATGTTTGAGCAATCTGCAAATCCGGGCTTCTCTCTCCAACTTCTGATGATCTGCAAGAGAAAGTAGGACTTTACAGCAAAATCTCAGATTTAGATTTAAACAACACACTGACGAAGGCTGCATTTAATTATCAATTCTTTTTAATGAATCTTGATGAAAAAAATATTTTAGTTGCATTGTTTCAGGTGGTGACTTTTTTCAAGGTTATTATTAAGGAAGGATCATATGTCCATCTGTGAGAGGAGAATGAGGGAAACTGGATGACTCTTTAACCCCTCGTCCCAGATACAGAAGAAATGGAAGGAAATAAAGGAGTGGAAACAAGAGGAGAGGGAGAGGGAAGGAGAGGAAAAAGGTGACAGAAGGAGGTGAGAGGCACGTGGAAAAAATGAGTGGAAAAGTGAAAATGAAAGAAAGAAGAGAAAATTGAAGAAACAGAGGAAACATTTGAGGAGTGAGGTAAATAAGATATGAGGAGAAAATTGGTAAAAGGAGAATCAACAGGGAAGGAGGTGACGCACAAAAAAGCAATGCAAGAGCAAGAGGACAGAAGAAAAGAGGAGGAGGGGTAACGAGAGGAGGGTAGATGGAGATGGAAGATGATGGAGGAGAGGAGATCCAGTTGTCCAGATGAAAAATAGGTTTTTATTTGATTAACTGTGGATGTTGTTCACATTTTGC
The DNA here is from genome assembly GCF_040054535.1 of Antennarius striatus. NCBI lineage: Eukaryota > Metazoa > Chordata > Actinopteri > Lophiiformes > Antennariidae > Antennarius > Antennarius striatus. The sequence goes on from NC_090790.1 coordinate 15,791,145, forward strand.
TCTGTAAAAATTTGGACTTCTGTCGTCTGTCCTTTCAAAGCCACGGTGCATCTGACTGAAACCATCATCTGCTTGTCTCTGAGGAACAGACATGGAGGCTTCACACGATGGAATCACGCGCTAAAATATGTTAATGTACGCTTTCAGATCTAGGACACACACACACATGCACACAAACACACACACACACACACACACACACACATAATGATGCATCTGCTTCTTCATATTCTTGTAAGCCCCTGAAGAATCACATGCAACCACGTCATTGAAAATATGTTAATGACATTATTTCATTCTCACCTCTGGCCGAGAGCTTTTTGGTGTTGATGATTTTGGCGGCGTACTCTTGGCCTGTGCAGAGCTTGACACAGCGGCGTACCACTGAAAACGCCCCCCTGGGAAACAAACACGGGAGACAGGAGGAGATGGGTCAGATGCCAGAATGAGCTTTGTCAGCATCAGAGGGACGTCTCAGTTATCGGACGACCTCACAGCTGTTCTGGACTCTTTGGTCTCAAACCGCCCTGATCTGAATGTCTAATGGAGATAAATCCAGGCATATGAAGACGACAGCACTGTGGTAGCACCTCATTTGTAATTTATTTTAGGTTTTCTGGACAAAATTTCAAATACATATTTTTGTGCTTCAGATTTGAATTAAGAACATATGAAAAACTTAAAAAATGCTTCTACAAAAACTTATTTTAGTTGACTGTTTATTGCGATGCCTGTTAATGACCTATGTGAGAAAAACTGCATACTTAAAATTATCTAAAGGCATCTTTCCACTAAATGGGAGATACGTACATAAAGACAGAAAAAATATGTGATAGTTTTTGAGTTTTGTCCCAGAAACCCTTAGCTGAGATAAACCCCCTCACAGAATGACTCTGAATTCAACTTGTTACCATGGAAACAAAAGTAATACAAATGATGGAAGTTCCTCAATGGCAATAAGACATCCCTTCAGTACTTGGCTCTGAATTGTAGAACACTTTGTGAAAATTTGTTAAAGATTTTTAGTAATATTCTGGAAATGAAACGACAGACAGATATGGATTATCCCTTTGTTCAGGTATTAAGTCTCTGCTTTAATGAATACATACCTAAATCTCCATTTTTATGTTCTGTGTAATCATATATAGTGCATATCATTATAAAAAATCAAGACAAAATATTACCACATAATACATTTCTACTTTTTATAATATAAGAATTCTTCTACTTCAATAAAAAATAATAAACTTACAATACAGTCCTGGTGGTTTAATGTAAGCCCGTATTGTTAGCTACTGTAGTCAGCCACTAGCAGGGAAGAGTGACAAACAAAAACCAAAAAATTTTAACAGAAAATTGTTTTGAAACGCAGTTATAACTTATGTTTTATTCATTTAACTTCTTCTTTTCCTTTCGGCTTTTCCCTTCAGGGGTCGCCACAGCGAGTCAGTTGCCTCCATCTAAGCCTGTCTTCTGCATCCCCTTCTCTCACACCAACTACCTTCATGTCCTCTTTCACTACATCCATAAACCTCCTCTTTGGTCTTCATCTGGGCCTCCTTTTATTCATTTAGCTGTAAAGCTGTTATTACAACTACTTATTGTGACTACCTCAACTTTTAGCTTAGCAAAGTTACAAATTTCCTGGCTGTAAATGTTTCCTTTTGAACGGGTCAGTTGTGCCTCCCAGAGATAACCAGAATTTGTGTGGATGTTGGGGGTAATTCAACTGTGCCTGCCAATAGGGTATGTTAAGACATTTCTTTGTTGGTTGGTTGATATTTTGGCAGGTCTGCATGTCATTCTGCATCAGTTTACTGGTAAATTGCAATATGCATATTTCACCACTGACCACTTAAGAATGGTTTTGATGTGATTTGTCTATTTTTGAATTTAAAACAGACTTCTTTTGTCTGATTTGAAATTTTTCAGCAACGTGAGTGGCATCAATTGCCACAAAAAAGAGGAACAAAGGCAATCTTTCAAGGATAAGTAGTGTGTGTGCTGGAGTTTTAAGGGCCACATTTGTGCATCAAACCCAGTAGAGAAAAACAGAAATAACCACCACTGTCATTTTTCACAGCTAATTTTATCTCACCTCAGTATCATTACGCAATGAAACACTCCCCTCAGAGCTTGTGCCTCTCTCATAAGCACTCCAATGTTCATGCGTTATGAGGAGATGGGATGAGTAAGCATGGCACCTGGCGACAAACTGGCCATGTGGTTAAAAAAAGGCAGCACAGCTTCAGTATGACAGGTTATCTGCAAGGCAGGTGGGGGCCCAGCGGACGGCTGGAAGTGGGTTCTAAATCAGAAATTGTTAAGATGCAGATAAAAACTTCACTATTTTAAAATTCACTTTCTAGGTTTGCCAAGACCTTTACACTGCAGCTCTTTACCTTAAATAACAAAAGCTTATTTTGACATTATTATCTATTGAATATGTATTATAATAAAATGTTTGTTTACTTATATTTATTGGTTTTTTTTTAAATAAACAAGTTCATGTAGAAAAACCTCAAGATAAGCTGATCCACTTTCTGTTGGGTTTAATATTAGCTACTGTAATTAGCTTCTTAGGGTTTATAAATGTCAAATGTGGCTATGCACTCATTTAAAATGAAGTTAAAATTTTTAAAAAAATTGTAACAACAACTGATTGTTTACTAAATATTGTTTCTAATGAAAGAGCTTGCATTTAAGAGAACTTGAACATTGGTAGAAAACCATCAGCATGACAACTTGAACTTATTAAGTTGCAAAACTATCTGTCAAAGCTACGACCCCAATTGGCATTGCAACACTCTCAGTTTAGTCAAATACTGTATATCTGTCAAGAAAGGCTCGTGGTTTAAAGGACAATAAAAGCCTTAAAAGTGCACTCTGAATCCATTGACTATTTGCATGTTTTAATAATTTTAGCAGGTAATATTTCAGTTTTGAAAATTGTACAATTTTAAGGTTACTTTTTTAAAGCAAACCCTGAATAAATTCAAAGCGACATGCATGAATAGCATGAGCAGCTTGTTGTCGAAACAATTATCAAAATCAAAATACAAGCCAAATGAATTTAAAAAATTATTAAATAATATTGATTAACTTAATATGGATTTGTGTTACTAATGTTTTACATTTCAAAGACCAAACCATAAATGCTGGTGCCTAACTATACTTGATAAAGGAATCCAAACACTATAGTTTAACGACCTGATTTTGGGGGGAAAAAAATTCTGTCAAAACAACCCCTGGTTATTTTCTCTAGAATGGAAGCTAAGAAGTTGGGTAGCAGTACGTCATAACCTGATTTTGCTCAATAACCTTCCATCTTTCCATCTGCATCTCACACACACAGGAGAGAGAGAAACCCATCATGAAACAAAAGTGACACCATCAGCCTCACAATGAAGTTCCATTATCAGAGTGGGAAGCTGATACTCCAACACCTCCAATGTCTTGAACCTATGGAGCTCCCTCACACACACGCACACACACACACACACACACACACACACACACACACACACACACACACACACAGGAGAACCCAAACCCCTCTACAAGTGAACCATCCTCAGCCCATTGCTGTGGAATAAATGTTCCTGTGATTCAAACATTGCAGAGAGATCCACTCTACCCACGCACAACCTGACAGAGACACTCAGTCCACTTTGTATCTCCCACTTCAACCTCTCACAAATTATCTGCAGCCTCAATGTCTCTATTTTATCACCTCCTCATTAGATTAGCAGCACTCAGAAAGCCGCAGTATTTTATTCTCTGACCTCTCTATAAACTGTGGGATTAAACCCAAACATGCGGGGACGGAGCCTTCAGCGGGCCCCGCATGCTTGTCCCCAATTAGCCTTTGGGCAGGGGGGGTTGGGGGGGGGGGTGGTAAGAGGCAGAAGTGTTACTGGGATCATTTCCATTCAAAATCGGTCATTTAAAGGAAAAATTAGGGGGGTGCGGGGTGGTGGTGGTGGGGGGGCATCATGCATTGGGGGTTCATATTCTGGAAGGGGTTCGTTTTAGATGAGCGGCGTGCGTTTTGTTTTGAAGGGATGGAGCTGCATCCCTCACCGCGGACGTGCGGGGCTCCATTCGTCAAGCGCTGCAGAAAAGTCGGGCTGCATGCAGGAGGAGACTAAGAAAAGGTAGCTTACTTGCCAAGCTCCTCGTACAGCTGGTATTCATCTGTGAAGCGTGTACAAGTTGTCGTTGCCATGATGCTTCCTCTTCGGACGGGTGCGGGAGTCCGAAATGCTCCGTGTGTCGCTGCGGAGGGGGAGGACCTGGCTCCCAGTCTCCGCCCACCTCAGACCTCCGGACGATTCAGCTGCAGCCACACGCAAACCGAACGCACACCGAACGGATCCCTGCTCGGACGGCTGCCAGGAGGAGGAGGAGGTGGAAGAGGAGGAGGTGGGAAAGGAGGAGGACTCATTAAATGCACCACTAACTGGTAATTTCAGCACACCGTGACCGTGGTCCACTGGATTGGGAAAAAAAAAAAAAAAAAAGTAAAAGAAATACAGAAAAAGTGAAATCAGTGTTCCTGATTGAAGAGTGCAGCATTTCATTTTACTTTATTGTAATTCATATAATAAAGCCAGGCCTGTATAATGCAATTACTTCAACTTACGGAGCCTGAATCTATTTATAGGCTCCCACAAGGAAGCCTCCGGTGATGAACAACTGCAAAGAACATTTAAGTGATGATTCATCTGTTGCTCATAAAGGAAAAATATCATCTATTTAGGCTGGTTTTGGTCTACAAGAGGTTTATCTATCTATCTATCTATCTATCTATCTATCTATCTATCTATCTATCTATCTATCTATCTATCTATCTATCTATCTATCTATCTATCTATCTATCTATCTATCTATCTATCTATCTATCTATATATCTATCTATCTATCTATCTATCTATCTATCTATTTATCTATCTATCCATCTATCCATCCATCCATCCATCCATCCATCCATCCATCTATCCATCCATCCATCCATCCATCCATCCATCCATCCATCCATCCATCCATCCATCCATCCATCCATCCATCCATCCATCCATCCATCCATCCATCCATCCATCCATCTATCTGTGTCCAAAACACAAGGGAAACAAAAGCTCCGAACAAGTCACAGGATAACACAACAGGAAGTGGAAAGCACACATTCATTTTCATGTACCGCCGCTGTATCCGCCGTAGCGGGTCACGGGGAGCTGGAGCTGGAGCCTATCCCAACTGGCATAGGGCGTGAGGCGGGGGACACTCCGGGCATGACGCCAGTGCACCGCTGATAAATATTTTTAAAAATATTTATTTAGAATATAAATATCTAAATAAAACACAAGACCTTTAGATCTTGGGCGATACAATTAAATCATTTTAATCCAGATTTAAGACCCTTTCTAATGTGTGAACCTGGATCAGATGGGACTCCTACTTCCATATAAAATGTGATGCAATGCTGAAATTCTCCAAAAGCATTTTATCTAATGTCTTGGGATTGCTTTTGTTTTTTCATCTTCAGATTTGGGATTGAATAAAAAGTACCTGGAACATTTTTGAATTCTTCAAGGTGTAATTTTCTATACAGTATTTAACACAAAATCCTTTTAAACTGATTGGGGTGGGCTCCGAATACGAACAATTACGATCACTGTATTAACATGATTAACTTATTTCTTAATTTTGGGGGTTTTTTTCTACTCCTGCTCTGCAGGACAACCCAAAAACTTAAGAATGGATTTGAAATAAATTTGTTGGAGGGATAGGATATATCATGGATTTGATTAATCATGCAGAGCGTGATTGATGAATCTACATGATCTTCTTTCTCATCTGAGAGATGAGTCAAGAGGAGCTGCATCTGTAGTGCTCCTACCAGCAGAGGGTACCAGGTTCCTTTGGAACAGAACTTCAAGACATGTTTCTGCCAAAACGCTCTAGATCAACCAATGAGCTTCAGAGAACTTGAGTCGTCCTGGTGCAACTCTGAGCGCTCACTTTTCAACAAAACAACTCATGACCGAATACTGTGGACAGTGTGTAGTTACATTCCTTCCTGTCTCAGTTTCTTCATGGAATTCAATGGAATGTTTTTGGAATTTTTTAAGTGTAGACCTCTATCTGAAGACAATTGTGTTGTCGCCAACAATTCAAAGATGTTTAGTTTTAATTTCTGACTAGATTACAAAAAGCCGCTTCTCAGAGCTTCAGTTTGAAAGTCTGTGCAAGACCTGGGTTTTAAATTCTGACTGAATGACATGTTCCCTCTACATTAGATCTCCCACTTTCAATATTGGTTGAACCATCACCTCACAGACCAGATTTTGGATTACCTAACCAATCAATGCCGCAAACAATCGTGTTTGGTTTTTTCCTCTTCAACCTCTACACTGCGGATTTCTGCTACAGCTCCCCCACCCGTCACCCGCAGAAGCTCTCTGACGATTCTGCAATCGTCAGCCTCATCACAGATGGGGACGACAAGGAATATGGAGATCTGACCCAGGACTTTCTGGACTGGTGCTAGCGGAACCACCTCCAGATCAACACAGGGAAAACCAAGGAGCTGGTGTTGGACTTCTGCAGACGAGCACTCTGCCTGGTGACACCGGTGAACTTCCAGGGAATGGACATTGAGGTGGCATCGTCCTATAAGTACCTGGGTGTTCACTTCAACAATAAACTGGACTGGACTAACAACACAAATGCTCTTTACAAAAACACCATGGTGGCCCTGGCTATTTTCCATGGGGTGGTCTGCTGGGGGAGCGGCATAACTGCGGCAGACAGGAGAAGACTGGTCAGGCTGATTAAAAAGGCACTGAGTCCAGGATGCCCCCTGGACTGAGTGGAGGTGGTGGGAGAGGGGGGGGGATGATGGCCAAAGCTGTCATCAATGATGAGGAACAACTCCCACCCCCTGCAGGGCACATTAAGGTCACTGGAGAGCTCCTTCAGCGGTAGGTTGCTTCACCCAAGATGTGTGAAGGAACGCTACCGCAGGTCTTTCCTTCATACAGTGGTCAGAATGTACAACCAGCGCTGCTCCAAGTTGACCACAAACAATCACTCACACAATCTGGACGACCAGTGTAGTTTGTAGTTGGTCATTTGTAGGTGTAGGTCGTAAATTGCTGTGGAGAACGTTATGTTGCCTGCACTATCATTCAGCATGGTGGGGGGTGAGTGATGGTCTGGGGAGGCATATCCCTGGAAGGATGCACAGACCTCTACAGGTTAAATATCGGCACCCGGGCTGCCATTAGGTATCGGGATGAAATCCTTGGACCCATTGTTAGAACCTATGCTGGTGCAGTGGGACCTGGGTTCCTCCTGGTCCACAACAATGCTCGATCTCATGTGGCTAGAGTATGCAGGCAGTTCCTGGAGGATGAAAGAATTGATACCATTGAGTGGCCCCCCTTTCACCTGACCTAAATTCAATAGAACACCTCCGGAACATTATGTTTAGGTCCAAGCGGCGCTACCAGATTGCTCCTCAGACTGTCCAGGAGCTCAGTGATGCCCTGGTCCAGTTCTGGGTGGAGATGGAGGTAAGATCTTACGCCCGAGCCCGACTTGGGGCCCGACCCGACCTGAAATTTGAGTCGGGTAGGGCTCAAAAAGTCAACAATTACTTTCGGTTCGGGTCGGGCTTTAACACCCTCGGACTCGGGCTTAAGACCTTAAGATCCAAGCCCGACCCAGCCTGAACTTTTTAAATAAATATATATTTATATATTATGTATCTCAAACGATCTATTGGTATTAAACTAAGGAATACCCTTGTAAAATAAATGTATGAGAAACATCCATCTACAATACCTGCTCAGTTCCCTCCGTGCGTCAGCTTTATTTTCTCATGTCACTTCACCTTTCCTATCGTATACGCACTGAAAGTAGAGGTAAGATCTTAAGCCCGAATCCAAGCCCGAAATTCGGGCCGGGTTGGGCTCAAAATGTCAATAATTAGGTTCGGGTCGTGCTTTAATACCCTCGGAGTGGGTTTGTGTCGGGCTGGATTTTTTAGGCCCGATCTTACCACCAGTGGAGACCCCCCACGACACTGTCCGTCATCTCATTAGGAGCATGCCCCGACATTGTCAGGCATGCATACAAGCATGTGGGGGCCACTCAAACTACGGAGATTCATTCTGAGTTGCTACAATGGCAGTCTGCTGCATCATTTTTTCACTTTCATTTTTGGGGTGTCTTTGATTTCCCCCCTCTATCAGGTGATCATTTTCATTCCGTCTTTTATCACACTGATATGGTAGCGATAACAGAGTGACATAAGAGTCGTGGCATGAAAAATTTCATCATGCATATAACTTGATGACGCTGTAAGATCAAGCAGTTAGGTCTTTACATTAAGATAAACAGTTCACAAGATAAAAAAAAACCATCATCACAGCAGCAGCACTCATCAACCAATGTTGAGGTTTTGTTTTAAGTCCATGGCTGATGGTCAGTTTAACATACTGCTGACCTAAATTCAGATTTTCGTTAATTTAATGTTATTTAATAAAACACTGTGCTGTGTGGGTCATTTTAAATTTCTTTTGCTACAAAAAGCTTTCTTTTCCTACCAAAACTGCACATTGTATGACCTATAACTGACTACGACGTTAGCCAATGCAATACTGCAGTTTGTTATTCAATGATCCATTAAACCTTTAAAAGAACTGGACTCATAGATGGAGGAATGTTGCAAGAAGACTCATTTTATTACAGTTGATAAAACATCTTGACAAAACAGTCCTAATACTCACACAATGGGAGTGAGGAACAAAACATCAATTCTCTTTTTTTTGCAGATGAACCAAATGTAGCACATGTATATCTGATTCATCTGCAGCTCAGAACTGCACCGCTCCAGGTGGGATATCAAACATGGAGGGATCGAACTGCTGACCTTTGAATGGTGAGCCTTCAGCGTCCCACCCCTTCTTCAGCATCTCATGAACCTTCTGTAGAGACAGAGATGAGAAACATGTGACTGACATGCTGACAGAAACCACAGTGACATCTAGAGGCGAAAGAAACTGCTGGAATCCATGACACAAAGCACAAACCCTCATGTGATAGTCCACTGGTGAGATTCATACATGTGTTCTTTATGTGTTCATAAAGTGTTCTAGTTTGTGTCTTTGATGCACAATTTTACGGAAATCACCGCGATGTTTTGATCTCGCGCGAGTTTGTCACAAGACTCACCTACGTGATTCTGCCTTATTAAAATCGACCAAACAGAAACACGACATCTGCTCGTTTTACACACTGCAGTGAGAGCGAGGAGTTAGTTAGACCCACCAGAGCAAGCATTAGCTGTTGCTTCTGTTGGGTTTCTCTGTCTGTTAAATTGCTTTGAAATGTCTGCTGATGTGATTAAGCGCCTTACAAATAAAAGTTGATTGTTTATCACCATGCCTCTGAAAAAGATGCAAAAATTGGAGAGAAACCAAGTGACAATAAGTGCTTTCTTGCATTAAAAACAATCGAAAGTTAATGAAGAAAAAGAGACAGATATTACTGACAGATTTTACTGAAATTTGTGCGGAGAAGGTTCTGTCAGCTTGATGCAGTGTCCACAGGAGAATACAGTATATGAATGAAAGGCAAAGAAAACTATTGAGTGAAAAGCAAATGTGAAAAAAAAACTGTATTACAACGTTTTTTCTAAAACTTTTTTTTGTTTTTTGTTTTAATGACTACCAGGCTTTAACATTTTGATAAAACTAATATAAAATGTTTGTATTTTTTTTGTTTTATTTAAACAGTTATATTATTAATAAAAACATTAAAGTAAACAGTTTGTTAAGCTTTTATATTGTACTATTAGGAAAACTCAGTCCTTGCGTGCGCTTCTACCTTATATTCTGTTATTACTTTTGGGACGCATAAATGTCATGTTGGGATGCCCAAATTTTTCTTGAGGCACGTCCCAGGGATGCACCACTTTCTTGAGGTAAAATGAACTCTGTATATGTGGTTGGTACATGTTGCTGAGGGTCATGGATAGGATTCAAACACACGATGCATAAAGGAGTCACACAGATTTAGATTCTATTTAAATGTATTTCAGTTTTGGTGCTGCTTTTCACCTCTGCTTGCTCATTTTAGCTGCATTATTATTTTGGTGGGTCCTCACCATTTCATGACTCTGCGCTTTGCCCTGCATCTTCTGGTGGTAGTCGAAGGTGAGCCTATCCAGAACAGAATGCTCTTCTTCATCGACCGTCTCCATGGAGCGCTCCCGGTTGATTTGGTTGATATCGATCTCCTTCTCTCCTTTCAGCAACGCGTTCCACCAAACCTCTGAGGCTTTACTGAGAGATAGCTGGAAGTCAGACACAGAAGAGTTAGAGACTCTCTGTGGGTTCACATCTTTAGTATTCTGGTGCATTAATAGAGCATTCCAGTCCCTTGCACCAGGTCTATGGTGCAAGTGTGATACAACTGCTGACATTATCTTCCATATGGTCAGGGCTAAGGGACGACTCAGTCTTTAGGAGTTCTGTAGTTTCATTAGTTGTTGTTACTTTAAACTGACTTCCACCAAAGTTATATTTCCATCTACTGATTAGACGATTCAGAGAGACGTGACTGCTGTCACATGTTTCTGAGTCACCCTCTAGTTTACAACCAGTCGGGAGTATCAGTGAGACATTTAAACTTCTAAGTCATGATAAGTCACATCAGTCATGCTTCAATGATTTGATGCATCGGGAGGGATTCTGTGTGCTTTTCAGTATAGTCGTGAAGTATTATGAGTGCTTTATAACACTTTCAGAACATGGAATAAATCATTATAGATGAGAATGTCTACTATATTCCTACATCTTGAATGGTGTGTGTGTGTGTGAACTCACAACCACGCAGCGTCCCGGCTCCAGACTCCAGACAGAGTTCTCCGTGTTGATCTTGTGAGTGAATTCTCCCTCCATCAGTGTTTTCTCTTCCGCTCCCTCCCTCACAAACACTTTAATGCTGCTGGGCTGCAGCTGAACGCTGACCTGAGGACATACAGTGGGAGCAAAGATGAGCTGGAGTAACGTTGTATTAATGGGATGTCAAGCAGTGGATCACGCCGCAGTTACCTGTCGGCCCTTAATGATTGTCTTTGGCACCAACACCCGGACCTCCAGGTCAGTGTAGTCCTGAGACCAGCTGTAATTTTCTCTCTGCGCCCCGTTGTAACTGTCGGGGTTGGACTGAAACTTCTCCTGACCCCTTAAACCCAAACACACAAAGTCATTATTTAACCAACGAGGTAATACCCTTGTAGCTAAAACACAATAAATGAATATTACACCCTAAAAATATTTCATGTCTGAAAACGGACTTTCAGATTTCCAGTCACAACAGAACAGACATTGATCCAAAACTGGAGGTGTAATTGCAACCGGGTATTAATCATTAGCTTTTTTCCCCCCTGGGCTGATATTAAATAGCATCACAGACAGATAACCTAGATTGAGAACCCACATTTGTATTTGCCACATTTCCATTTCTTTCTACTTCACAGTTCTGTTCTGATGTACTTTAAATGATAAAACCCATGTTCTTCTGACTTATCTACTGGCTATTGTTTTTATTCATACTGCAAAGAAATTCCTGACTGTTCTTACTCTGCCTCTGACGTCCCACAGGCTGCAGCTGCCTGGTCTTCCTGCGGTACTGGGACTGAAACCGGACCACTTCTGTTGCCGCTGTCAGACTCAGGCCTGGACGTTGCAGCAGCCAGAACTTCCTCCACCTTCACAGAGGAGCTGTCCTTCAGAGCTGCCTCCACGCTCGGCTCTTCAGACTCATGTTGAGGCTCAGCGACGACCTCCAGCTCCTGAGCCGCCGGAGGAGCACGTCGACCCTCCTCTCTCTTCTGTAGCTCACTCAGTTGCCTGTCTCTGTCGTGTTGGGCCAACTTCTCAAAAACCTTAAATGTCTAAGGAGGAATTAGAAAGATGGAACAGGTGAAACCAGGAATTTCACATTTATTTATTTTTAAAAGAAAAGACTCCTGCTGATTTGAAACTTTGAATCTTTGGTAATTGTTAGTTTTGATTGAAGACTTGAATTGAAACTCTTATTACTGATGGACTTAAGTTGTACTGTGACTGTTGTGATGACTATGACTGGAAAAAAATCTGACCATTTTCAGACAACTATTACATAAAAAACGAACATTCTTTGACAATTGAAAGACATAACCTGACATAAGCAGAAGAAAACTGATGAATGTTTATTGTCCCTTCTGATCGGCAGCACCACAAACAAATGAACAAGAATTTCACGAATGGAGAGAAATAAAGACACTGGCTTTACCTTATGCACCATCTTCTCCGCCACACCAGGGGGGAAGCCCATCCTGTCGGTGGGACTTGATAGCAGGCGATAAAAGTCCGTCTTGCGGTACAAAAACCCAAAATAGACCCGCAGAAAGTCCTGGATGTTTCCGACATGCTGTAGGATTCCTAAGAGCGCGTTGTCGTACATCTCTGTCATCTCCGGCGGCGACGCCATCAGTGGTTTCCGTCCTAATTTAACCTTTAAACTGTCTGAAATGAATTTTTGTACAGGTCCAAACGAATGAAAGGGTTAGGGTCTTTCATCTTTCAATCTTAATCTTTAAAAGCGGGGTTTCTGTCGGCGTACCTCTAAGCATGTAACACTCTGTTCCACCGAACTGATACTTCCGGTCTTTAATTTTAAAAAAATGCAGAGCCTGAAACAAATACTTAGACTTTTAATAAATAGGTTATACATCAGGTCAAACACACAGAAAATTAAAAAAATTAATTGATTTTATTTATGTTACTATAGCCATAAATTCCGATCACCAATTTCTTGAAACGTTATTCGTATTTTAAACATTAATGTTTCTGTATCCGGTTGGTCCATGCCAACAATCATACGGGTGAAACATGGTCTAATGAATAATGGTTCCAGGCTACAGGAACCTTAGGAGAGTTCACTTCCAGGAATACCTTATATTAAAAATGCGTTCTCTGAAAAAGCTGTTTGGGTAATTCGTAGTTGTGTAATAATTTACTGTATATACAATGAAGTGATCGTTTTTATGTCAACATAGTCACTACAATAAAATTTCAAATCAAATAGCTTCTCTCGGAATTCATCTCTTTTCTCTCTGAGTTTCTTTTGCCCTTATTGATTTACTCATTGTGCACAATGTGTGTGTGTGTGTGTGTGTGTGTGTGTGTGTGTGTGTGTTTATGTGCTTGTGTATATGTGTGTATGTATTTCAGCATTTGATTTCCTTTGCATTATTGGATGTGTGAATAATGTTGACTGAACTGCTGTCAGTTCTTGTCAGTTATTGTCATGAAAAATATAAAATCATTACAAAACCAGAACTATTTCAGCACAGGCAACAAACTGCTGACAAACACAACAGTTATCAGTTACATGTCAATATTTCCCCTGGAACTTTCTAGATTTTAGTGTAATTATAATTTTAAAAAAAGACTTTTAAACTCCTGAACACACTTGCTTTGATGCTTTGATCTGGACATACAGTGATGTCACAATGACTTCGACTAACAGTCATTGAGACACAAACCTACTGTTATCACTTTCACTCTGATAATGAACAAGAGAAGACACAACTCTGTCATTGAGGACCACCAACAATCTAGGATGGACTCTGCTGTACAGACTAAGGAGTTGGACACTGGAAGCTGTCTCAGCTCCAAACAGGGTCAGTACCAGGTGCGGTACATTCTGGGACAGGGAGCTTTTGGGAAAGTTGCCGCATGCTTGAGACTGAGTGATCAGAAGAAAGTTGCCATCAAAGTGATGAAGAACCTGGATGATTTTGAAGAAGAGGTATCTGATAAAGTGCAAGCAATGTAATTCCTTTTTCTAAGCCCACTGTTAATGCTAAACTAACACATTATTAATCCCAAGGTGAATTCCTTGAAGAAACTGAGCGCGCTCGATCCAAACACGAGCAACATTGTCACCTGGTACGATTCATTTACTGACGGGATACACCATTGCCTGGTTTTTGAGCAGCTTCATTTCAGTCTTCGTGACTTTGTGAAGCACAGGTCACCCAAACATGTCCTCCTGAAGGAGATTCGACCGATTGTCCAGCAGGTATGTACTCTTTTCTCTCTCTGCTCTTATATATGCAATAAATGATTTCTTGTCATGTAGCAATAAAGTAATGACTTTTATTTTGAAATACTTCCAGCTTGCCATAGCTCTCCATTACTTGAAGTCTATTAAAATGACACATGCAGACCTAAAGCCGGACAATGTGATGCTGGTCAATCACACAAACAGACCCTACAGAGTCAAACTCATTGACTTTGGCTTGGCCACTCATGCATCACGTGCCATATTGTGCTCATACCTCCAGACACGTCCATACAGGTGAGAAATTGGTGACACAACTGATCTGTTGGAGATGTTTCACTGGCTGAGAAAATGGTGAAACAGAGAAGATAAACATTCTCTTTTACAAATTCACAGCCTCTGCCAGTAAATTTATGGCAGTAGTAGCAGTGATAATACACAAAAGAGTGAAAAATATAGTCACCTAACCTATTTGTACTGTATGTCTTTTTCAGGTCTCCTGAAATTCTCTTGGGACTTCCGTTCACAGAGGCCATAGATATGTGGTCTCTGGGATGCTTGACTGCAGAATTGTACCTCGGCTCTTCTTTGTACCCTGGCAACAACGAGTATGATATGGTAAGTACTGCTCAAACTTAACATTTCCTCGTCAAAATTTGTTTTCATGTTTTACTAAATGAACCACTTTCTGATCTGAAGTGTTTATACAGTGTTTGTGGGTGACATTTGTTAGTAACTCTTCAGCACTACTCCATATTTTACAGAAATGTGTAAAATTGCAATGTGGTGTTTTCTTTTTTTTTTCAGATAAGGTACATCACGGACATGCAGGGAAAACCACGGGACTCTCTGCTCAGAAAGGGCCGTAAAACAACTAGCTTTTTCAACAGATTTCACAAGTCCAGGTTCACTTTCTGGAAGCTCAAGGTATGTGTGTTCAGCTCTGTGAAATTTAAATGTTTTGTTCCCTGTAAAATATTTGGTTTGTCTGCTAATATACACAATTTTACTTTACTCTGAATTTATGTTCACAACAATATTGTCCATTCAGTCCCCTCAGCAGTTTGCAAGTGAGACAGAGACTCTGCTATCCCCAAGAAGAAGGGTATTAAATTCTTTGGACGACCTCCTTCATGTAAGTCATTTTTTCAATCATTCAGATGACAATAAATGTGCCACTGTCTGAAGCACCACATTCAATCTACAATCACTACAACTACGTTTTTATTGTTCGTAATCCTGCTAGTTGATCAAAGCACCATTGATCATTGTTTGTTATGTTCCAGATTCGTAACATCAATGAGGCGTGTGCTGCAGATGGTGTTGCACAAACGAAAGATGTGTTCATGTTTGTGACTATGCTGAAGGAAATGCTTAGCATCGATGCTGCCACAAGGATTACACCCAGACAGCTGTTGCAACATGACTTTATTACCATGAACCACATAGTCAGCCTTTACACAAAAAGCTCCCAGTAAGTTAACAATTTATGTTCACAAAGCCATTTCAAGTGTTACTAATCTCCATTGATGTCCAAATGGCACGTCTGTTGTGAAGAATTAAGCTAATATACCTAATATAACCCTTCAAAGTGGTTTATTATTTTGCTTTTTTAACACATATTTTGTAAGCACACAGAGGCCATAAATTCTGTTGATGCAAGGATTCCTTGTATTTCAGCACCAGGTCTTGTTTTGACATCATGAGGGTCTGTCAGAAGAACCTCAAGCCTGACAGTGGGAAACATGAGCAGAACACTCGTGGGACCAACCACTCTTTACATCGTCCTCTTACTTATTCACCTAAAACTCCAGCAGGTCCACCTCCTCCACTTCCTGTGGAGCCTGACCTGAAACAAACCATCAGGCCACGTCCCTGTACTCAGACCCAGACCACTAGTGAGGTCAATTCAGGGAGGAAAAGGAGGCTTGATAATGAAGATGGTGGCATAGATGCAAGCCCGCCTTCCTGCAAAAGGATATCTTATGGTGAATTCACCTACAAGTCATTGTCACAAACTTTACAGAGAATATGTGAAAATGTAATTTATGATTTAATGTCATACTTCATTTCGTTTCATGATTTACTTATGGAATCATTTGACCTTTTTTTGTCTAAAAACAGTCACAAAGCCGAACATTCTCCAGATCCAGCTGAGTTCATAAACCCTGGCTGATATGACGGGACCAACCAGATAAAGAGGAGGAAGGTCTGTAGGGCAGTCCACCTCAGGCAGGTGGAGCCAGACCTAAAGTCATCTCACTCCAGGTGGAGAAGACACACCATGACAAAGACGATGATGTCAAGAGTTCTGGACACAAACAAGCAGCAAAATCTTCCATGAAGAAGCTGTTTGTGGGACTTCTTAGTTGTTTTATAACTAACTATATATATAAAGAAATAAAAACCTGAAAACTTTTGACCTTTGTCATTTTTTTATATCAATATAGTCGCAAAAACAAAATGTCAAATCAATTGGCTTCTCCTGTAATTCATTAATTTTCTCTCTGAATTTTTTATACGCTTATTTATGTACACATTGTGCATATATACATAAACTGTATATATGTATGTATGTACATATAGGCAGAAGTGAGCGCCTGTGAGCAGCAGTATGGTTTCATGCCAAAAAAGAGTACTACAGATGCAGTATTTGCTTTGAGGATGTTGATAGAGAAGTACAGAGAAGTCCAGAGGGAGCTGCATTGTGTTTTTGTAGATGTGGAGAAAGCTGATGACAGGGTGTCCAGAGAGGAACTGTGGTATTGTATGAGGAAGTCTGGAGTGGCAGAGAAGTATGTTAGAGCGGTGCAGGACATGTATGAGGACTGTAAGACAGTGGTGAGGTGTGCTGTAGGTGTGACAGAGGAGTTCAAGGTGGAGGTGGGACTGCATCAGGGATCAGCTCTGAGCCCCTTCTTGTTCGCTATGGTGATGGACAGGCTGACAGACGAGGTTAGACAGGAATCTCCATGGACTATGATGTTTGCAGATGACATTGTGATCTGCAGTGAGAGCAGGGAACAGGTGGAGGAGAAGCTAGAGAGGTGGAGGTTTGTCCTGGAAAGGAGAGGAATGAAGGTTAGCCGCAGTAAGACAGAGTATATGTGTGTGAATGAGAGGGACTCAAGTGGAAGAGTGAGGTTAGAGGGAGAAGAGATCAAGAAGGTGGAGGATTTTAAGTACTTAGGGTCAACAGTCCAGAGCAATGGAGAGTGTGGAAAAGAGGTGAAGAAGCGTGTACAGGCAGGATGGAACAGATGGAGGAAAGTGTCAGGTGTGATGTGTGATAGAAGAGTTTCAGCTAAAATGAAAGGAAAGGTGTACAGAACTGTGGTGAGACCAGCGATGTTGTTTGGTCTAGAGACAGGGTCACTGAGGAAAAGACAGGAGACAGAGCTGGAGGTAGCAGAGATGAAGATGCTGAGGTTCTCTCTGGGAGAGACCAGGAAGGATAGGATCAGGAATGAGTACATCAGAGGGACAGCACATGTTAGAGGTTTTGGAGATAAAGTCAGAGAGGCCAGACTGAGACGGTTTGGACATGTCCAGAGGAGAGATAGTGAATATATTGGTAGAAGGACGCTGAGTTTTGAACTGCCAGGCAGGAGGCCTAGAGGAAGACCAAAGAGGAGGTTTATGGATGTAGTGAAAGAGGACATGAAGGTAGTTGGTGTGAGAGGAGAGGATGCAGAAGACAGGGTTAGATGGAGGCAACTGATTCGCTGTGGCGACCCCTGAAGGGAAAAGCCGAAAGGAAAAGAAGAAGAGTTGACATAAAAACAAAGGTCAAACGTTTTCAGCTTTTTATTTCATTATATACACAGTTAGTTATAAAACAACTAAGGAATCCAACAAACAGATTCTTCACAGAAGATGTTGCTGCTTGTTTGTCTTCTAGCTTCTTTTTGTCTTGTGTCCGAATCTCTTGACATCATTGTCTTTGTCATGATGTGTCTTCTCCACCTGGAGTGAGATGACTTTGCTCTTTTGGATCAAATGATCTCGTAAATGAAATACATGAAGCTAAATCATCAATTAAATATTCGTATATCCTTTGTAAAGTTTGTGACAATGACTTGTAGGTGAGATCACCATAAGATATCCTTTTGAATGAAGGTGGGCTTGAATCTATGCCACCATCTTCACTATCAAGCCTCCTTTTCATCCTTGAATTGACCTCACTAGTGGTCTGGGTGCAGGGATGTGGCTTGATGACACAGGCTTGTTTCAGGTCACGCTCTACAGGAGGTGAAGGTGATGAAGTTAGAAATGGTGTAGGAGGTGGAGCTGCAGGAGATGGTGATGGAGATGTTGATGAAGGAGTAGGAAGACGATGTAAAGGGTGTTTGGTCCCACGGGTGATCTGTTCATGTTTCCCACTGTCAGGTCCGAGGTTCTTCTGACAGACCCTCATGATGTCAAAACAAGACCTGATGCTGAAATACAAGGAATTGCATCAGCAGAATTCAGGGCTTCTGTGTGTGTCTAAAATATGTTATAAACAAGCAAAATTAACAATAAAGGGTTGAAGGGTTATATTATGAATACAGGTTTAATACTTCATAACAGATGTACGATTTGGACATCGGTGGAGATTACAGTAGTAACACTTGAAATTACTTTGTGAATATAGATTGTTGACTTACTGTGAACTTTGTGAGTAGAGGCTGACTATGTGGTTCATGGTAATGAAGTCATGCTGCATCAGCTGATCGGGTGTAATCCTTGTGGCAGCATCGATGCTAAGCATTTGCTTCAGCATAGTCACAAACATGAACACATCTTTCGTTTGTGCAACACCATCTGCAGCGCACGCCTCATTGATGTTACGAATCTGGAACATGACAAACAATGGTCAGTGATCCTTTGATTGACCAGCAGGATTACGAACAATAAAAACGTAGTTGTAGTGATTATAGATTGAATGTGGTGCTTCAGACAGTGGCACATCTATTTTCATCTGAATGATTGAAAAAATGACTTACATGAAGGAGGTCGTCCAAAGAACTTATCCTTTTTCTTGGGGATAGCAGAGTCTCTGCCTCATTTGCAAACAGCTGAGGGGACTGAATGGTATTGTTGTCAGCAGAATATCAAAGTAATCAGAGTAAAGTAAAATTGCGCATACTAACGTACAAAAAAAATATTTTACAGGGAACAAACCACTGAAATTTCAAAGTGCAGATCACACATAGCAGTGATGATACCTTAAGTTTCCATAAAGTGACCCCGGACTTGTGAAATTTCCTGAAAAAGCGACTTGTTTTATGACCTTTTCTGAGCAGAAAGTCCGGTGGTTTTCCCTGTGTTTCCATGATGTACCTTATCTGAAAAAAAGAAAAAAACACAATTTGACACATGTCTGTAAAATATGGGCGAGTGCTAAAGGGCTCGTCCAGTGAATGTGGGTGACAAATGTCACCCACATTCACTGTATAAACACTTCAGATCAGAAAGTGGTTCATTCAGTAAAACATGAAAACAAACTTTGATGAGGAAATGTTAAGTTTGAGCAGTACTTACCATATCATACTCATTGTTGCCAGGGTACAAAGAAGAGCCGAGGTACAATTCTGCAGCCAAGCAGCCCAGAGACCACATATCTATGGCCTCTGTGAACGGAAGTCCCAAGAGAATTTCAGGAGACCTGAAAAAGACATACAGTACAAATAGGTTAGGTGACTATATTTTTCACTGCTTCACTGCTACTACTGGAATAAATGGACTGGCAGAGGCTGTGAATCTGTAAAAGAGAATGTTTATCTTCTCAGTTTCACCATTTTCTCAGCCAGAGAAACGTCCAAGAGATCAGTTGTGTCACCAATTTCTCACCTGTATGCACGTGTCTGGAGGTATGAGCACAATATGGCACGTGATGCATGAGTGGCCAAGCCAAAGTCAATGAGTTTGACTCTGTAGGGCTCGGTGGTGTGATTGACCAGCATCACGTTGTCCGGCTTGAGGTCTGCATGTGTCATTTTAATAGACTTCAAGTAATGGAGAGCTATGGCAAGCTGGAAGTATTTCAAAATAAAAGTCATTACTTTATTGCTACATGACAAGAAATCATTTTAATGCATATACAGTATAAGAGCAGAGAGAGAAAAGAGTACATACCTGCTGGACAATCGGTCGAATCTCCTTCAGGAGGACATGTTTGGGTGACTTTTGGTTCACAAAGTCACGAAGACTGAAATGAAGCTGCTCAAAAACCAGGCAATGGTATATCCCGTCAGTAAATGAATCGTACCAGTTGACAATGTTGCTCGTGTTTGGATCGAGCGCGCTCAGTTTCTTCAGGGAATTCACCTTGGGATTAATGATGTGTTAGTTTAGCATTAACAGTGGGCTTAGAAAAAGGAATGACATTGCTTGCACTTTATCAGATACCTCTTCTTCAAAATCATCCAGGTTCTTCATCACTTTGATGGCAACTTTCTTCTGATCACTCAGTCTCAAGCATGCGGCAACTTTCCCAAAAGCTCCCTGTCCCAGAATGTACCGCACCTGGTACTGACCCTGTTTGGAGCTGAGACAGCTTCCAGTGTCCAACTCCTTAGTCTGTACAGCAGAGTCCATCCTAGATTGTTGGTGGTCCTCAACGACAGAGTTGTGTCTTCTCTTGTTCATTATCAGAGTGAAAGTGATAACAGTAGGTTTGTGTCTCAATGACTGTTAGTCGAAGTCATTGTGACATCACTGTATGTCCAGATCAAAGCATCAAAGCAAGTGTGTTCAGGAGTTTCAAAGTCTTTTTTTTAATTATAATTACACTAAAATCTAGAAAGTTCCAGGGGAAATATTGACATGTAACTGATAACTGTTGTGTTTGTCAGCAGTTTGTTGCCTGTGCTGAAATAGTTCTGGTTTTGTAATGATTTTAAATTTTTCATATGACAATAACTGACAGCAGTTCAGTCAACATTATTCACACATCCAATAATCGAAGGGAAAGCAAATGAAAAAAATCAGTGTTGTATGTCTGAGCAATGGATGTGTACAATTTCCTCTGGGATTAATAAATTATCTATCTGTCTGTCTGTCTATCTGCGTTAAACATTTAAGGCGATGTTGTAAGATCAATCAGTTAGTCTTTATTTTAGGTTGAACAGTTCAAATAAAGAACAATAATCATCACAACGGCATGACGACAGAAAGGTCACTCTTCAACCACTGCTGAGTTTTTGTTTTTTGACAAACTGCTGACCTGAATTCAGATTGTCATGAATTTAACTTTA